>NW_024870983.1:2802500-3042500 GCF_019054845.1 Dipodomys spectabilis
AGTCAGTCTGGCATGAGAGCAGTGGATCCAAATAGCAATGCCATGTACCTTAAGGGCAGTGGGTATAGCCAGTAGCACCATGTGAGATCCCTTCCACCGTGGTTCCAGAGATCTCAAGTTGTGCCTTCGAACAAACACCCAGCCCCCTGGTTTAAACAGATGGGGAGTAGGAATAGAAGCAGAATCATATAATGCTCTAAACTGGGGCCACATATTCTTATGCACCACCTGTAAATAGTCAAGCTTATGCAGAAATTCAGTATGATCCAAATCAGCAAGCAATTCAGTCTGAAAGCTAGAGATATTGGGTGGAGGGTGTCCATACATTATTTCAAAAAGAATAAAGCCAAGGTGATAGGGTGAATTTCTTACTCTAAACAGGGCAAAAGGAAGGAGCGATACCAAGTCTGTGCCAATCTCCAAGGCCAATTTAGTTAAGGTCTCTTTTAGAGACCAATTCATTTTTTCTACTTGCCCTGAACTCTGGGGTCTAAAAGCACAGCGCAATTTCCAATCTGTCCCTCATGCCATGGCTATTCCCTGACTTACTTTTGAGACGACGGCCAGTCCAACCCAATGGTGGATGGGAAGCCATACCTGGGTAGGATTTCATACAAGATCTTCTTAGCCACGACATTCGCGGTATCATGCTTTGTTGGGTAGGCTTCAACCAATCCTGAAAAGGTGTCTATGTAAACTAGCAAATATTTATATCCAAATTTTGCAGTTTTAATTTCTGTGAAGTCTACTTCCCAATACACACCTAGCCTATCTCCATGGAGGAGAGCTCCTTTTGCAACCGGTTGATTGGGGGTATTGGTAAGCTGAAAGGCTTTACAATTTTTAACAATGTCTTCAATTAGTTGATTTCCTTGCCTAATTTTTACTTCTGAGTGTCGGAGCAAGTCCTGCATTCTTCGGGTTCCCATGTGAGAGACCCAATGGATTCTCTTAAGAATCCCCTTGCCCAATCTTTGTGGCAAGATAAGTTTCCACTCACAAGTTTTCCACCAGTCTTTGTTTCCTTCTCTGTCCGGGGGTTTATAGGCCATGGGAATTTTCTTTATCACTCCAAGTCTTCTTGGGAGTACTGAGGCTCAGAAGGCAAACCTCATGGCCCTGGGTCTACTAGAATCAGTACTTCTGCTCTGTGTTGGAAGGCCGACTCCTTAGCTGCCTGATCAGCCAAGTTATTTCCTTTGGTTATAGAATCAGTTCCCTTTTGATGGCCAGGGCAGTGCATAATGGCAATATTTGCTGGTTCCCATATGGCCTGGATGAGGCTTAAAATTTCTTGTTTGTTTTTAATAGTCTTTCCCTTAGCTATCAGCAACCCCCTCTCTTGGTAAATGGCTCCATGGACATGCACGGTGGCAAAAGCACACCGACTGTATGTGTAAATGTTTAGTCTCTTCCCTTTTCCCACTTGTAGGGCTTTTGTTAGTTCCACTAGTTCTGCTCTTTGTGCAGACGTTCTCTGGGGAGTGCTTTTGCCCACACTATCTCAGTGTCCGTCCGTGGTGACTGCTGTGCCCATGTACCTTTCTCCATCTCAAATGAAACTGCTGCTGTCTGTGAACCAGGTAAGCTTGAATGCAATGGTGGCAAGTCCAACAAGTCTGGCCTCTTTTCTTGGCCCGGTCTCTCTTTTCACGCTCAATTTCATGTTTCTGTCCTTCCTTTCCTGTCTTTGTTCCTCTGTCTTTCTTATTGTAAAACTTTTCCACCGTGGCTAGTAAATCCTTAATACACTTTTTACCAAGTCTGTCCAGAGCTTGCAACTTTTGCTTTATATCTGGTAGATCCTGATTTATATAGGCAAACATAATCATCTGAGCCAACTCCTAGGTCTCAAGATTATACGGGGTATATTGACTAAAATCTTCAATGAGCCGCTCAAGATATGCTGCTGGACTTTCCCTTCCTCCCTGTCTAACATCATAAACTTTGGCCATATTTGTACGTCTGCAAGCTTCCGCCTTTAGACCTGTCAACAGAGCCTGGCAGTAGATGAGGAGTCACTCCCTAACTTCAACCTTATTGTAGACGCATGTTGGTTGGATCTCAGGAAAATGGGCAGCGATCAGGGCAGGATCCATGATGGGCACTCCTGTGGGGCCAGTGATATGTTTCTGGGCCACCTCTCTGATATGGTCTCTCTCTTCCATTGTAAAAAGGACCTGTAAAAGCTGACTACAATCATCCCAAGTGGGCTGATGAGTAAAGAGAATAGATTCAAGCAAACTAATTAAATCCTGGGGTTTCTCAGGGGGGCATTTTGGGTGCATGAAATGTATAGATCACTGGTAGAAAATGCCAATATTGGCGTTGATGTTGACTATCCGCAACCACAGGATCTACAGCGGCTAAGGGAAAAACAGCTGCAGTAGAAAGGGGGCTGATCCCACAGCATCGTCGAGTGACTGGCCCCTCAGAAAATGTAAGGGCAGGTGCTGAGGGTTCGGCTGTTCGTTCTATAGCTTCCCTCCTCCTCTTGATTATTCTCAGGCTCTGAAGAAGGAACCTGGGAAGGGAAGTATGGGGGAAGGAAACATTTCTTCTTCTAAGTTATCTCCCTGAAAAACGGGGGTGGGGGGTACAATTTCTTTTCCTCTTTCTTAGTGTTGCCCATGGTTTCCAGTCCCGTCAATCGTACAGTCCAAAAAAACAATAAACAGTACAAACAAAACACATGCAGGCCTGATGGTTACGAGAAAAAAAAAAAAAAAAAGCTTACAAAGTGGAGATCTCCCGAATTGGTCCACTGACTCCTGTCATGGCGGGTTCCACACCCAGGCCCCACAGCAGAAGGTGCAGACCCACAATGGGGGAGTTGGGCCTCAGTTAGGAGGCCCTCTTTGTCAATTCCGGCCCAACACGGAGTCTACCACTGCCCCACAATTCACACAGCAGGGTTTCAAGGACCCCTTCCCCGCGGCCCCACATGGCGGGATTCCAAGGACCCACTCCACACAGCGGGCTTCCAAGGAACCCCACTCCACATGGCAGGGTGACCCCCGCCCCACAAGAGGATATGGGATGTCTCCCAGTTCCTTGATGGTTGTCATGCAAGTGTATCTGCTTTGACAACCCTTTACGAATCTGAGGGCTGTCCTCACAAGGGAAAACGAAAGTAAAATAGACAAAGGACAGGTCAAGACAAATTAACAAAGATAGTGCTGTTTTACCTTTGGAGTCTGAGGTCTCGGGGGTCTTTGGGGGGATTCCTGATGAGCCCCCACTAATATGTTGTGTCTAGGTCTCAGGACAACCACCAAGAAGACCACTGAGAGTCAGACTTTACAGCTGTTTTAAGATTTTATTTAAACGGCTGCAGCTTGGGCCTCATCCTACACTCTGACATAGCAGAGCCTAGGAGGAGAGCCCCAAGTGAAAGATTTGCAGGGGTTATAAAGGCACACAACCAACCAGGTGTTTGGATTACTGCCACATGTTGCTCTGCTAGAAACAAGCAACAAGTTGTCACTGCCTCAAAACTTTAACCCTTCATAAGTTTTGGGCCGGAGACACAAGATTGTGTCTCAGGACCATAAGTCAAGGGGGGAATGAAGGGTTAAAGTACTTGAGGCAGTGATCATTTGTTGCTTGTTTCAGAGCAAAGCAACACGTGGTGCTAAAGCACCTGATTGTGTGCCTTTATAAGACCAGAAAATCCTGAGCTTGGGGATCTACTCTTGGGCTCCACTGTGTCAGAATTTAGGACGAGGCTGAGCTGCAGCCCATTTAAATAAAATAGCTGTAGAGTCTGACTATTGGTAGTCTTCTTGGTGGGGGTCCTGCGACCTTGGCAAAACAATTCTACTGAACAAAATGTAAATAATATAGCTAGACATGGTACTATCCTACTATATGGTAATGCCTGCCAATAATCAAGAACCTGACACAGGAGAATGAGGAGGTGAGGAATTCTTAAATAGTAATCTACTATGAAACATACAATATATTAAATTTATATAATGGAACAAATAGATCATTGTTAATGGAAGTAAAATCTTGGCAGAAATTTTAAATACATACATATGCATATATATTTAAACTTGGAGAAATAAAATTTCAAGTGGTACTATCTGCATCTTTCAGTCTACATGTCACCTACATTTTTACTGACACATTGATTTCTGTTTAGTCTTCACAAAACACTGTTCTGTCATGTAAGTTCACAAAATTGCAAAACAAAATGTACAAAAAATACATTATCATAAATACAAATATAGTTTAATCCCTACCATAATAATTTGGAGAAAACATGCATTAAGTTAATGGCATTGAATACTGTTCAAGAAGGGGAGTCCAGAAGAATGTAAATTGTGTGTGTGTGTGTGTGTGTGTGTGTGTGTGTGTGTGTGTGTGTGTTTTCTATGAGTAAATAATGGAGTTAGAATTAGACCTATTATTCTTGCTTTGTCTTTGTGCTCAAAGTTGACACTCTACCACTTGAGCCACATCTCCACTTCTGGATTTTGCTTTCTTAATTGGAGAAATATCTCAGATTTTTTGCATGGGCTGGTTTGAAACTGAATCCTCAGTTTTTGACCTCTTAAGTATCTAGGTTTTAAAACATGAGCCACTGGTGGACAGCAACTACGTTAACATTTTTGCATGTTTGAATGAATTTTAAAGTAAGACATATATGTTACTTTTGAGAATGGCAGGAAATAGTAATCAATGTTTAACAGAATTTAAAACATACAAAGCTGAGAATGGCAAGTAGTTGAGAATAGAGTGGAATAAATCAAAATTACCTATGACAGTTTTCAGTCTGTGCACAGAAATGATTCCATTGTTGGAGCCGAATGCCCTCAGATAGCTGAACTCCAGCTGGCTGCTATGCTCATGAGGCCAGCTAGTGCTATTCACAAGAATCTGATGTTGTTGGATGCCAAGGATCAGCTTCAAGTTCAGAACCTGAAATATTTCTATTGATCTAGAATGGGAATCA
The DNA here is from genome assembly GCF_019054845.1 of Dipodomys spectabilis. NCBI lineage: Eukaryota > Metazoa > Chordata > Mammalia > Rodentia > Heteromyidae > Dipodomys > Dipodomys spectabilis. The sequence continues at coordinate 2,807,461 of NW_024870983.1, forward strand.
TACCAGGACAAGAAATGTGATTAACAGACCTGTTGCAACAATGAGAAGTACAAGTTGTCATGTCCAAAACGAACTTTACAACGTTGGTACCGGGGGGGGGGGGGGAGGGAAGGGGGGGAAGGGGGGAAGGAGAAGGATTGGGATTGGGGGGAGGGGGGAGGCTGGGAAGGGATGTGAAGGGTAAACAAAGGAGGAGGCTGCAATGCTTGGTAAGAAATGTACGCATTATCCTGCCCATGTAACTGTAACTCCTCTGTACAGTATGTTCACAAATAAAATTAAATTAAATTAAAAAAAAAAAAGAAATGTGATTAACAGTGCTGAATGCAAAAAACATCCAGTCCACGGAAGACAGAATAGCTCCTTTCATTTTTTTTTAAATTCAAGTCTTTTTTTTTTTAGTTGTGATACATTCCATACAAGGGGTTACAATTACATGGGCAAAATAGTGAATACGTTTCTTATCAAGCATTGTTGCCTCCTCCTTTGTTTCCCCTTTCTATCCCTTCCCCTCTTCACCCCCCGACCCCCACACCACCACCACCATCACCACCCCCTTAACCCCCGTCAAAGTTGTAAACTTCTTTTTTGACATAACGTCTTGTACTTCTCATTGTTGTAATGGGTCCACCTGTAACCCTATTTAAATGGTTTGTTTTTTCCCTTCCCCTCCACAAATTATATCAACATCAAATAGAGTAAAAGCAGGGCTTATATCATGGGGGAGGTACATGCAAAGCAACAAAGAAATCATCTTATAAATATATTGGAAACAATTGCAAGAAAGAAAAAAAACATTTCAGTCTTTATCTTGGGGTTCATTTCACCTAACATCAACTTGTCTGACAATTTCTGTTTGTCTCAGACATATACTAGTTATTTTATTAAATGAAGTAAGCCAGCCTCAAAGAAATATAGGTCCCATGGTTTCCCTTATATGCAGAATAACTCTTTCTATATGTGAAAACAGTATTCTCTCACAAAGAATCCTGAGCTGAATATGGTAGCCATTGTTTGTAATCTCTGAAACTGGGAGGCTAATTTAGAAGTTAGCTTGAGACCAGCCTAAGTTTTAGTCCAACAGAGGACATATAGTAAAATGCTATCTTAAAACAAAAACAAAAGGCCCAATGACTGGGAATGTGTTTAGTGGTAGAGTGCTTGCCTCGCATGCATGAAGCACTTGATTTGATTCCTCAGTATGACATAAGCAGAAAAACTGGAAGTGGTGCTGTGGCTCAATTGGTAGTGAGCTAGCCTTGAGTAAAACAAGTTCAGAGAGAGTGCCCAGGCCCTGATTTCAAACTCCAGCTCTGGCAAAATTAAAAAAAAAAAAAACCAACCAAGTGCAAAATGCAGTTTGTTGAAATAAATATTTTGAAGAATTCTTTATACTCACTAGAAAATTGTGCTGTTGGGCATTCATAATGAACTTGGTTAGGAAAAATTAAAATTAATTGGTGAAATATTATCTGGCATTGGACAGGACATAGGGAGATCTAAAAATGATTGCTGCCTATGGTTACTTTGATACAACAACTTTAGAGACACAATTCCCAGATTGTGATTGTTTTAAGTATACAATCGTGGGTTTTTTCTTTTTCAAAATAATTTTATGCTGGGCCCCAGTGGATCAACACCTGTAATCCTAGCTACTAAGGAGGCTGAGAACTGAGGGTCTCTGTTCAAAGCCAGCCAGGGCAGGAAAGTCTGTGAGACCCAGATCTCCAAATAACGGTTCAGAAAATGTGAAGTGGCACTGTTGCTCAAGTGGTAGAGTGCTAGCCTTGAGCTTAAGAACTGAGGGACAATGCCCAGACCCAGAGTTCAAGCCCCACAACAGACAAAAAATAATAGCAATAATATTAATTTTATTGTTACTATTAAGATATTATATATAAAGGCTACCATTTCATAAGTTTGTTACTTTCCTAAAAGAAACACATATCCATCTTCATTGCCAAGAGATAAGATTTGGCCATCTGCTTTCCAGCTGATCTCTGAATGTAGAGGCAACGCATAATACAAAGCAATACAAACCAGTTCTGACTATAATTTTTCTTTGCACATCTTAAAAATCAATCCTGACAAGATAAAAAAAAATCCCTAAGTTTAAAACATTCTTCTAGACAAATTAAACAGTGAGAACAAGTATTTTAAGAATAATGTCAGAGAGCTTGACCTCAGGGTCTGGGTTCTGTCTCTGAGTTTTATTACTCAATAGTATTGCTGCTACTTTGAGCCATAGAGTGCCACTTCCAGTTTTCTCGTGGTTAATTGAACAGAAAAGTCTCACCAATTTTCCTTTCCAACCTGGCTTTGAACTAGGATCTAGAGATCTCAGCCCTCTGAGTAGCTAGGATTATAGGCATACGGGTCTGTCACCTGGGTAGAATAATTGCTTACCTGAGACAGAAGCCAGTCAGTATTAAATGTCAATCATGTTTAACTTTGTAAAATAAAGTTAACTGAAATGCCTTCCACTAGAAATAACGAATCAAATGTGTAGGTGGGTTACAAAGACTTACCAAAAGATACAGATTTTCCTTGTTGATTTTTCTTCCAAAATTGCATGTTTTCCAGAATAATACCTTATCTTTCCTTGCTGGTTCCTTTAGTTTATTTAATACATGCCAACAGCGTCTTCAACTATCATTGATTTATGTGAAGAGCTTGCAAATATCTATTTTTTGTCCAAACACCTTGTATGCACCTCTCATCCATATATTCAACTGCTATAAAAACTTGTGAAACAGTAATCATCTCTTATCATTACTGGATATTAATGTGTAAATTAAATTTAAGAAAATAAAGAATAACATCAAGAAATATAACATGATTTTAACAGTAATGCTAAACATAAATACAACGTTGATTATTATTTGAGCAATTTAATAAAAACCTCAGGAAAAAAATCAACTTTTTTGAGTGCTCATATTATGGTTTAAACTCAGGACCTTACCTTCTCAATTAAGCTTTTTCCCTCAAATGTTGTGCTCTGTATTTGAACCACAGCTCTCCTGCCAATTTTATTTGGGGCATTATATAGAGATAAGAATCTCATGGAATAAAAACTCATTTGTGTCCCTATCTTGGGGTTCATTTCACATAACATCCTCTTATATGGTTACATGGTACCATGTACTAATTACTGCAAGTAAGGTTAACCATGGGACCTGTGGTTGTTTGAGCCTGGCTTATTTCACTTAATATAATTGTTTCTGCATCTTTCTATTTCCTAGCAAATGAGGCTATGTTATTCTCTCTGATGGTGGCATAGAATTCCATTGTGTGTGTATGTATATATGTATATATATATATATCATATTTTCTTGATCCATTCATCTACTGAGGGGCAGCTGGGTTCGTTCCATATCTTAGCTATGGTAAATAATGCTGCAATAAACGTAGTTGTGTTGGTAGCTTAGTATGGTCTTGTGTGTGATCATTTGGTAAATGCCCAAAAGTGGGATTGCTGGGTCATAGGGGAGCTCTACGTGGAGTCTTGGAAAAAATTATATTAAAAGCCAGACCCAAAGAAACATAGGTCTTATGGTTTCCCTTTTTTGCAACAACTAGTATATGTCTGGACAAGCATAAAAGCTCAAAAGCTATGTACATACGACGAGATAAGATGATGTTTAGGGAAATGAAACCCAAGATAGGGTTTATAATCTACCATGTGATTTGTTTGTTTCTTTGTATGATCCTCCCCCATGGCATAACGCCTGTTTTCACTGTATTTAATGTTGGTACCATGCATCTTGTACACACCCTTCTCTAGCTTGGGGAGGGGAAGGGAAAAAACCAAAATGTTTAAATAAGGATACAGGCTGACCCATTGTAACAATGAGATGCACAAGACACTATGTTGAGAAAGGAACTTTACAATATAGGTGGGGAAGCGGGGAAGGTAGGAGAGGGAGAGTGTAGTTGTGGAGGTGGGAGGGAAAGGAGGGCAGGGGAAAAACAAAAGAGGAGGTAATAATGCTTGATAGAAAATGTACTCATTACCTTGCTCCTGTAACTATAACCCTTCTATAAAGTATTTTTACAATAAAAGCCTCTTTTTAAAAAAAAAGGAGGTGTCATGTACACCAAGTATTGTAGCCCACATCTGTAATCCCAGCTGATTGGGAAGCAGAAATGAAAACGATCATGGTCTGAGGCCAGACCAGATAAAAAACTGCCAAGACAGCCATCTCAACAAATGCTTGCCATAATAGTTCACATCTGTAATCCTAGCTAATTATGTGGGAAGCATAGTTACCACGTCTCAGTCAATGTAAGATCAGACCCTGGCAAAATGTTCAAGACCTCAAGTAAATGAAACGGATTAGAAGTACGGCAAAAGTAGTTGAGCTGCTTGGTGCGATACAACAAAATCCTATCTAGCAAGCAGAGAACCCCTGAATAGAACCCTAGTAACATCTCTCCTCTACCAAAAAGCCTAAACAACTTTGTCCTATTTGAACATCTAATTTCAAGGCCACTGACAGATCAGAGATGATGACATTCTCTTTAAAATTAGGTATTCAAAAGAGACAAAGTTATTTAGGTTTTGAAAAAATGAAAAGGAAGAAAAATGCATGTGATTTTTGTTAGCTCCATAATTTTGAAAACATAAAATGTACTCAGTATTTCATATATATCCATATGTGTGCATATATATATGTATGTATGTATATACATGTATGTATCTATACATATATATATATACATACAAGTGGTTCATCTCTTTTCTGTGTAGCAAATGAATCTGTACAATCACTACTCAAAGGCATGAATAGACAAAGAGAATGAGCAGAAAACTCATATTCAGGAATCTATGACTTGCTGATAACCTTGAAAATCTTTTACATCAGTTTGCCTATGTCGGTTACCGCAGTACAGGGACAATATGATGACAATGGGATACTAGGCAGACGAAATGAGAAATGAGAGACACAAATGGTACAATATTCTTTCTGATCAGTAAGTAGAATTTCCTCTGTGTGTGTGTGTGTGTGTGTGTGTGTGTGTGTGTGTGTGTGTGTGTGTGTGTATTACATTTTCTTGATTCATTTCTCTCTTGAGGGGTATCTGGGCTGATACAGTAAGCATGGTTGAGCTGAAACCTTTACTATATCCTGGTTTGTAATCTTTCAGGTAAATGCCCAGAAGTAGAGTTGTTGGATCATATGGAACTGGGTAGTAAAAGAGGGATGAAGTTGGAAAAGGTAGAAGAATGAACAGGAGAAAAGGGGGAAATGCAGAGGAATCCAGTAAATATCCTACAAAATTAAGCAGAGTGAAGGAAGAGGTGCTTAGGGGAGGGATCAATGAGAATGTTGAAGTGTTGGCATTGACCAAGATATATTGTACGCATAAACTGCAGTGTTTAATGAGAAATCCTTTGCTACTTAAAATAATAATTTAAAAAATCAGGTCCCTAAAATGTTATGCAATTAGAAGCAAAGCATGGGAATCTCCTCAGATCATTTCTAGGGTCTATAAATCTTTTTTAGTTAAGATAGGTTTTAGAACAACACTAATGATTCATATCATCTGAAGAAAATTTAATGACTTCCAGCTATTTAAAGTAATCATTTTTGGACATATGGCTCAAGGGGCAGTGCCACCTAGTGATCAAAGCAGTCAGATATTGAATTTAAGTCTCGATCTCGAACAAAAGTAAAAACAATCAGTAAGTCAGGCACTTTCCTGGGCACTGGTAGCTCATCCTAACAGATACTCGTTGTCTTTGAAATGATTTGTAGTTTGCTCCAAATCCTACAGATTCCCTGCCTTGGACTCTGAAATTGTTCCCTATTATGAATCATTAGCCTCAAATCTTCATATTTTGAAAACTACCATAGTTTCCACTGATCTTAACTTTTACTGAACTCCTAGATCTCCAAAAAGAAGTTGCAGGTTTACTTTATATCTACTCTAGTTCCTAACCCTAACTATATATCTAAACCTTACTAGAAACCTAACTCTAAATTTAACCCTATTGAACCCTGTATAGGAACAGGAAAACTCTGTAGTTTTTTTTAAATTTCAAACTTATTTTACTTGAAAGTGTTAGCAGAAAACTGTTTTACCTTAAAGCTTACCCTTTCCTAAGCCTAAGTCTAACCTGAACTAGAAATGTAACCCTAACCATAGAACTAAATAGCCTTTGGATTCTAAAAGCCATACAAGACATTAGTTTTTATTCATTCTAACTTTGAATCAATTCATCTTTCATAAAATATTGTTCATAATTTTACTCAATATCTTGCCATTTTTCTAACCCTAAACCTAACTGGAATATTGAGACTAACCCTCACACTAATCATACTAATAATAATCACACTAATCATACTAATCATAATATTGAGAATAACCTTCACACTAATCTGAATATTGTCACCAGGTTCCTATTTCACATTCATCCTAATTCTAATTCGATTTGTTATTTAAAGATTTACTCTCAGTTTGACCCCAAACTTTCCCTTTCCCTAAATCTAACACTAACTCCAGCTGGATCTGAAACCTAACTTTCACCCTAATGATAGTCCAATTCTAATGTTTAAGAAAAATACTCCAGTTCTTGTTCATTCTAATGAACACTCCAGTTTGCACTCTGGAAATGGGTTTCAGTTTTACCTAGTTCCCACAATTTTCTGACTCTACCTCTGAAGTTATCTTGTTCCTTAACATGAACCATTATATTATTTGTCCCCCAGTTCTCTTATCAGGAAAAATACTGTAGTTTCCATCCATTGATCCTACCTTTTCCTGGACCTCTGTACCCTAAATCAATTTCAGATTTACTTACCATCTAGTCCATTACTTAATGCTAACTCTCAACCTAAACCTGGCTGGAAAACTCTCATTAATCACTACAAGAATGATCACTGAGAAATAAATATAATGATAATGCTCTAGATACTATTCAATGTCACATTTTTCCCTTTACTTGTTAGTAAAAGATAAATTTTATACTAAAAATTTTCCTATTTATAAAACTAATAATAATCAGAACAAAATACTGATTGCAATCTTAATCCAAATTATATGTCAATACTAACACAAACACAAGTACACTAGTTTTCACTCATCCTAACTTGATTCAAATAAGCCTTCAAAAAATAGGTTTCAATTTTTTTTATGGGGGGGGTCCAGTTGTGGGGCCTTAACTCTGGGCCTGGGCGCTGTCCCTCAACTCTTCAGCTCAAAGCTAGCACTTTACCACTTGAGCCACAGCGCCACTTCTGGCTTTTTTTCTTTTTGCTTACGTGGTGCTGAGGAATCAAACCCAGGGCCGCATGCATGCAAGGTAAGCGCTCTACCACTGAGCCACCTTCCCAGCCCAGGTTTCAATTTTTTTTCAATATCTTAGTCATTTTCTTTTTTTTTAATTTAATTTTATTTTATTTTTGTGAACATACTGTACAGAGGGGTTACAATTACATGGGCACGATAATGCATACATTTCTTATCAAGCATTGCAACCTCCTCCTTTGTTTACCCTTCACATCCCTTCCCAGCCTCCTTCCTACCCCCGCACCCAATCCTCCCCCCTCCCCCCCAGCAACGTTGTAAAGTTCATTTTCGACATGACAACTTGTACTTCTCATTGTTGCAACAGTTCCACCTGTCATTTTCTAACCCTAAACTTAATCTAAATTGGAACATTGAGAATAACCATAAGGCTAATTTTAAGTAGATTCTAATATTATTAGCAATACTCTAGTTCGTATTCATTCTAATTCCTACCATGCTTATTCTAAAATTTACCTTTAATTTGACTCTCATTTTTTTCTTCCTCACTCTAACCCTAACTATGGCTAGAATCCTAACCATGTCCTTGACACTAATAGTATCCCAGTTCTAAAATTTATGTAAAATGCTCATTTTGTATCATCCTAACTGAAATTCCACTTGTAATTCTTGAAATAAATTTCAGGATTTCCTAAACCCTACAGATTTTCTCACTCTTAACTCTGAATCTATCATGTTCCATAACAGGAATCATTATACCCATTTTTTGCAAATCCTGATATTATGAAATACATTGTACTTCCATTACCCCAGCTTTTCCTGCATTCCTAGAATGTAAAATAAGTTCAGCTTTACTTAACATTTAACACATTTTTTTTTTCTTTTTGTCGGGCGTGGGGCTTGAACTCTGGGCCAGATCCCTGATCTCTAGGAATGGATATGATCCCTGAATTCTTAGCTCAAAGTGTTTGCTTTACCACTTGAGGCACAGCACCACTTTTGTGTTTACTGGTGGTTAATTGGACATAAAAGACGCATGAACTTTCCTGCCCCAGCTGGCTTTGAACTGGGATCCTCAGAAATCTGCTTCCTGAGTAGCTAAGATAATAGGCACGAGCCACTACTTTAACCAATTTTTTTTTGGGGGGGGTCCGGTCGTGGGGCCTGAACTCTGGGACTGGGAGCTGTCCCTCAACTCTTCAGCTCGAGGCTAGTGCTCTACCACTTGAGCCACAGTGCCACTTCTGGCTTTTTTCTTTTTGTTTATGTTGTGCTGAGGAAACGAACCCAGGGCCTCAGGCATGCAAGCCAAGTGCTCTACTACTGAGCTACCTTCCCAGACCGTTTAACCAATTTCTTTATCCTATTCTCAACCCCCTTTAGCCAGAAACCTAATCCTAATCACAATTTGATTTAACACCAAATGGTTAATGTAAGGAAATTGTCTAGATTCTATTCAATCACACATTATTTTTGCTTCTACTTCTTATTGGAAAACTAAATTTTTCCCTAAAGCTTATCCTTCCCTAACCCTAACCAGAACAAAAAAGTAACTCACACTTTAAGCCAAATTATATCTGAATGTTTAAAGTAACAGACACTGGTTTTCACTGACGCTAACCTTGATGGCATTCATTATTCTTAAAATATGTTGCAGTTTTACACCTTTTTATATCTTAAATCTTATATACAACTTACTTATATACACCTTTTTATATCTTACATCTTTTTCTTAATCTAACCACAGCTCTAACTGGAAAACCTTTCCTAATCCTAAACCTACAAATAAAAACTGAATCATATTGTTAATAGCACACCTCTATTGCACATTTATTCTCTTGCTCAGCGTATAGGTCTAAATTTTACTTGCATTTTGAGCCTAAATTAAGTGTTTTTTGATTTCCTGTCAAGTTTTCTTTTTTTTTTTTCTTTGTTTTTTGGTCAGCCGTGGGGCCTGAACTCTGGCCTTGGGCGCTGTCCCTGTGCTCTTCAGCTCAAGGTGAGCGCTCAACTGCTTGAACCACAGCGCCATTTCCGGTTTTCTAGTGGTTTATTGGAGATAAGAGTCTCAGGGACTTTCCTGCCGGGCTGTCTTTGAACCATGATCCTCAAATATCAGCCTCCTTATTAGCTAGGTTTACAGGCGTGAGCCACCAGCTCCCGTCTTCATTATTTTTTTTTAAATTTTATTATAAAGATGCTTTAAAAAGGGATTAGTTATATGTGTAAGGTAATGAGTATGTTTCTTGTTGAGCATTGTTACCTCCTTCTTTGTTGTTCTCCTTCTACCCTACCTCTCTTACTCCTCCCTCCCCATGGTGTAAAGTTCATTTTTAGCATAGTGTCTTGTGAATATCATTGTTACAATGTGTCATCCTGTGTTGAAGCTAAATTTTCTATTTCTCTAACCCTAATTCTAATTCTGTCTGCGATCCTAACCCTAACTATAATAGTAATGATAGCTCAATTCAGAAGTTAACAAAAAATATTCAAGTTTTTATTCATCCTGTTAATCCACTGTCGATCTTGAATCTCTTTGCAGTTTAGCTTAAATCTTTTTTTATCCAAATTAGATTATATGCGCTTATATAAAGATGTAATTTTATGTAAAAAACAGAAGATTTTTGGGAGAAGGAGTAATGAAAAGAAAATAGAGGGAGTAAAATCAAATGCTTTAAATATATTATGGAATTGCCACTTCTGACAATTAATAACCATTAACAAAATAACTAAAAATTAGAAAAAACACTGCCTTCTAGTGTTCTTTAAGAGAGCCATGATATGTCTTGTGAATAAAATACTTGTGTTAGATAAACTTTGTTCTTGCATATTTTATATTGTTATTGGCCAATTATTTAGCTTAATCAATAAAAATATATCAAATAAGATTCCATGACAAAAAACATTAAACAGTTACTTAGTAATTGTTTGAGAAAAAGTTATAGTCATGAGTTTTAGGGAACTAAATTTCTATTTCCTTACAAAGCAATGGTTTAGGTTTACTAATCTAGTACTTCTAGTAAGTTTAGAGAACATAACTGACATGAAAAACAACTAACTCTACATCTTGTTTCTTGAATGAGTGATATTTTAAACATTGTCTTTAATTAGGTTTAGTTATCAAAATAAATGCAATTTTATCTCCTTTCAGAACAAGTACTTTCCCTGCAATGAAATGTATTAGTATATTCAGGTATTAAAAAGCTAAATTTTCTATGTTTGATACGAAGCTCTACATATTCAGAATGACACGATTTTTGTATTTGTAAATGTCTAACCTCTGGGATTTTTGATTCATCAATATAAATTATCTCATGAGGTTGTTGTGAAGGCTCCAGTAACCAGTGTGGTCAAAAACATTTCCTGATTTCTAAATTTTAAATTTAATCATTTTTAGCCTTTGATTATATCACTTATTTTCTCTTCAGAGCAATTAAGCTAAAGTAAATACTACTTTTTAAATATTTCACTCACGTAGTAAATAATATCAACACAGGTCACAAAGTATTTCAGACTCAGATTTGGTAAACTTAGTGAGAAAAATGTAGAGAGTAGAAGGTTCTTATACTCAATAAATATTTTTGGTTAAAGTAAATTAAATTATATATCTGGATTTCTAATTTGAAGGTTAATCACATGAAAACAGGAAAATAATTAAAAAATAATTACTTTGGGACCATTTTTCTTCTTAAAATTATGAAGCAAAAATATCTCTAAGAAATATATCTTTCAATAAAATGTTTCAACCCTTAGTAAAGGGCTTTATAAAATTTATCTCAAATATAACTATATATATATATATGAAATTTATATATAAACTTCAATATTAAGTTTATCTCAAAATAGAAATTCTGCAACTAATCTAATGTATGTTTTCATGCACAAAAATGCTTTGACTTCTAGTCTTGTTATGTGATTTTAATTACATTTTTTAGTTGTGACATGATCCCTAATTATATTTATTGCAAAATTTTGTAATTACACAAATCATGCCTGTACACAATAACTTACATAAGATAATATTCAAACAAAATTATGTTTTTTCCTGTCTCCATCAGGGAAGGATGATGTGCTGAAGTATATTAAATGAAAGCACTCTAACAAAGAGTCTTTATGAAATCGAAATTTGCAACATGAGGATGGGAACATGAGTACTTTCTACATGGCTGAACAGGAATTCTTGTTTCTACAGTACTTTCTTACCTTTTAATCACACAGGGAAAGCCATAAAATTTGAAGTTCATATGAAGGAATTGCATTCCTAAAAGATGTGGCAACCTTGCTGAAAACCTCGATCTTATCACTAGATCTTTGTGCTTGCAGGCTGATCTATTTCTCTATCATATGTTTCATATTATCAACCATAGTAGTAATTCAGCTGTAAGTACATTACAGAAGACTCCTGAAAATCATGGCTATTGCGGTGTAATAATCAGAAGAGAGATTATATTACTCTCCAATTCCTCCCTTTGGCCTTCAATATGCCAATTAATTTTCAAAACAATCATGTATGATATTAGTTTACTTTTCCCTTTTTAGGGATTAAGCAAGTGCTTTTTGAAGTAAAAAGTGATGACAGTGGTATCAAAGCTCTGGTATGAGCACCTTCTCCCTAACAAGTAATGCTCTATAGACTGTATATATAGAAGCCACACTAAAATTCTCTTCTCTCTCTCTCTCTCTCTCTCTCTCTCTCTCTCTCTCTCACACACACACACACACACACACACACACACACACACACACACACACACACAGGTGTCACCCAGACACATCAGAGATCAGTTCCATTCCTTTATTATGATAGTTGATTGATGTTTGCTCCATTTCTTTATCTCGACTTCAAGATCTTGCCTGGACCTTTATCTTTCCCTGAGATCAAGTCTCTAGTTCTTAGTATACTGTGTGTCTGTGTATTCAAAATATGTTCCTCGCTGCTTCAGGCCAATTAACAATACCATGAATACAGTATCCTCAAACTTGACATTCAAGTCAAACTCCATGAATTTATACTACTGTTTGAAAATACTAAAATTTATTCAATCTAGAAACCAAGAAAACCCCCACCTTGTTACTTTAGTAGCAATTGACATCATGAAAGTAGAGGAATATAGATCAATAACTGGGTTAAGGGAATGGGAGTATGTCTAAAATGTAGAATACTGGATGTGTGTTACAGATACAAAATTATCATCTATAGGCTCATTTATTGAAAACTTGTCATCCTATATTGAAAGCACAATTTACATATACAGTTTTCCAGTTACTTTGCTTACCTATCACTTCTGATCACAAATCCTTTCATGAATTTTTAGAGTATCTTTGAATAAATCACACGATTTGCATGTACTTATCATCTTAAGGAAAGATAGTCTGCTTTTACATCTTTCATTCTATATGACAAACCCTGACTTTTTTATTTACCTGTTTGCTGAATAAATGTATTCCTGGAAACAGGATATTCACATCTAATCTGGGTGTAATTTTCATTTTTAAAATTTGAAATATAATATAAACTTTGTTGTGAAAAGTCATTTTCTAAAATGAGTGATATTCATGAACACATATTTTGGTGCCTTTAAGTAAATTGAGACTTGATGTGGTATGGTAATTCTTGTGTCTAATTGACTTAACCATTAGATTATTCATGTATAAACATGTGCATTGCACTTTTTTATTTTTATATATAAAATAGTCCCAAAGGATTTACTTTAAAGTGATGAGGGGGGTTGTCTTCATGTTCCATACTTTATATTTATTTCAGTAAAAGTACTAGAAATACATGATGTTTACTGGAGCAATATAAAAGATGAGAATATATTTTAAAAAGAATAGATTTATTGATTAAAATATAGAAGTAAAATAGCCAGGTTTCTTGCTTGAGATTGCATAAATTTCATCTGAATGTAGCTCAAGATGAGACTCAGATAAATTCATATTAATATTATTGAGATTTCAATCACAATATAAGCAATATAGGTATTTTAAGGAATTGGTCATTCCAAGCCCTAGATACCTAATGGATGAAGAATGGTATTGAAAACAGCAGAGGAAAATAATTCAACATGCAGATATTATGATTTTATAATACTAACATGAAAGAAATGGAGCTTTTGCCTTTCTGAAAAGGAAAATTTAGCCAGTAATTTCAATGTAAAGCATCAATTGTAATGAGTCTAAAGTCTTTTCCTCCAAGATATCCAAGAGTACTATACTAATTCTCTGGAGTAAATAAGTAATTGTTTTAATTAGCTTTGCTTAATATTAATTTACTTGTACCAAATAGGTTAAAATGTCTGCTCGCTTTCTTTCAATATAACATCATAAATTTGTTGTACATGGACTGGAGAACCCCCCCCCCCCCCCCGCACCAGAGACCACGACCAATGCAAATAACAAAGGAGTCGTTTATTTGCAAATTCAAGGTTGGTCCTCCACGCACTCAGTAACCTGTGAAGCTAAGAGGCCCCCCAGCATAGAATCAGCATAGTTTTTATACTATTGAACAAACAACTTTAAAGAAGTTTTACATGAGAAATTACATGATTGGCTAAAATTTTAAGCAAACTAAGCTATGCATATGTGATTGGTAATATTATTATTGACGTGTTATTGATGGGAATTTTCTGGCCACTGGGTCACTGTGTCCTGCATGGCCACCCAGTGTTTGGTCAATGCATCTGGAGGAAATTCCTGTGGCTTTCTCAAGGATTATTTATGTCTCAATTGTCTGGGAATTGTTTTTCTTTTTGTGTCATTTCTGGGTCAAACCCATGGTTATTTTTATAATTCATACCTCACAAGATGGTTGCTAGCGTGTAATGGAGTTACTTAGGCCTTCATTGTGCCTCTTTAAACTTTAGGCTCTTCATTTCTCCCCTTTCTAATATGCACTTTAAGGGCCAATCATGGTCCTTACGGGCCTGCACTATGTCTTTTGTCAGGAATCAGTAGATATTGTGTTCTCAATACCATCTGCTGCATGTTATTAACGCATTCCTTAACAAACATCACTAGTAGATTGACAACGCAAAGCCCTAGTGTGAACACAAGTACCAGAATGATAATGGAGCCAACACAGTGGATATTAAGGTGCTTATCCAAGGGTAATAATTAAACCATGACTCAAACCATCCTTCCTGTTTTTCTCTTTCTCTTTTTCGTTTTACTAGTCCCTTTCTTACTTTAGCTAAATATTCTTTTACAACTCTGGAATGATTGGCGTAGAAGCAACATTCTTCCCCGAGGGCAGCACATAGACCTCCTTGTTGTAAGAAAATTAAGTCCAGGTCCCATCTGTTCTGCAACACTACCTCAGCTAAGGAGTCATGTGATTTTTGAAGGTAGGCTATAGCGCTTTCCAGGTAATTGATATCCTCATCTATATTGGCATGAAGACTAGCGTAAGATGTTCTCTGAGTAATTAGGGATGCCACCCCAGTTCCTAGTCCAGCTAAGCCTACTAGTACCTCAACTTTTATTGCTGTTATTATTTCTCTTTTAGCTTCATGGCCAATAGCTTGCTTCAGACATCTTTATCATCAGGTCTTCCTGAGAATGGTAGATCAGTTGTGGGATAAGTTGTACCATGACACAAAATCTGTTAGACCTATTTCAAATTTCTAAATGGACGCAGGGGGCTAGGCTAGTTGAACATGCCCACCAAGCATCTTGAGGAGGTAATAGATATCCTTCCTCTGGAATCCATTCTTGAGTCTAATTACTTAAGTGAGTAAAGTTAGTTGGTACTCATTCCACACATAACCCTTGTCCTATAACTGCCTGTAGAGTAAGTTTTGCTTCCTTTTGTTCCCATCTGCATGATTTACTTGTTTTAACATTAGTCACATTCTGTATCACTGCAATACCCTCATAAAATGGAGGTCTCATATCAGAACACATCCAACAAGAGCTTGTAATATCAGCATGGGTCTGATTGATCACATTGTAAGTTTGAACCAACAGCTGCCATAGGGAATCCTCTGCCAAGGGGATGCTCTCCCCTTTTTCGAAGGAGGTGGGGTCACTACAACCCAGGGCTCTTTCTTGTTGTCTACTTTGGGTTTATGGCAGAGACTGGTTTTAAAACTGTGTTTGGTCGCATTGCTGAAGGGGAATAACTGGCTGTGGCAATTGCTTGTAGGATTATGAGAATGCCATCATGTGTCTCTCCCCATCTGTACAATCTTAGTCCCCTAGTCTTTCCTAATTCCCATCCTAAGGCTTGTTTGCCCTTGTCTGTGAACTGAAACTAGTATATGTCTGAGTCAAACAGAAAAGTTCAGAAAAGATATGTATTCAATTTTTTTTTTTACTTTCGTGCGATTGTCTCTAACACATTTATAAGATTATTTCTTTGTTGCTTTGTATGTCCCTCGCCCACAGTATAACCCCTGCTTTCACTGTATTTGATGTCGGTATAATTTGTAGAGGGGAAGGGGAAAAACAAATCGTTTGGCTCTTGACGGTGTAAGTGAAGCAGAATGTTTTGGATGTCGGAGATGACTGTTAAATGTTTTTTTTTTTCCATAATAATGTTACATGCAACAGCCTTATAAGTCCTGCAGTTCTTAACACTGTACTTCCTTAGTGATGTGATAGGAATGTCAACCTTACTGGACTTAGTATTGGTTTCCACTTCCTTTTCCACCATCTAGTCTAAATTAAAATAATGGAATGAAAAAGTAGTGCCATTTTAAGAAAGTCATTTAGGGCTATGAGAATGTGGCTTCATGGCACAGAGATTGCTTATCATGCATGAAACCCTGGGTTCAATTCCTCAGTAACACATAAACAGAAAAAGAAGTGGTGCTGTGCCTCAAGTTATAGAGTGCTAGCTTTGAGCAAAAAAAAGAAAGAAAGAAAGATAAAGCTCTGGAACAGTTCCATGGTCCTGAGTTCAAGCCCCAGGACAGGCAAAAAAGTCATTTAGCTAGTAAATGACAAATAAAGAAACTATACTTGGAATATATAATTGCTCCTTCCAACTATGTCTAACAATCGTCCTTAATTCAATTACTTTACCTATATTAGAATACTGTGTTGAAAACATACAAAAAAAAAAAGGTTTGTTAATAGGTCATGGCAATTAATGTCAGGAATGTGCTTAGATATCAGGTGAGGATTAATCCTGGAAATTCAAAGACTCCAGGCTTCTGAGTGGTCACTATTAATAACAATGAGAAGGATAGTGTAAGTGAGATTTGGAAAACGTTTTGTTCAGTTATGGCACCAAAAAGGCAAGGCTCATTAACAGTTTTGACAGAAGTGAAGGAATAACTCCAGATGAGAGAAATAAATGATAATAATAAATAATTATACCAGAAACCAGTTTTGGTTATTAAAGAACTAGTTATCAACTACACTTATTCCTCATTGCCTTTAGCATACTAAATCTCTTAGGTTAGTTATTAATCTCTGTGGGATAAGTTGTATCTATTTCTATGTTGTTTTTTCATACCAGATCTTCTTTGCTTTCTAAAAATCTGTCTTTCTCTATTTCTCTATTAACAGTTATTGATACTAAGTCCAAATTTGCAGACAGTAGAGTATGCTAATGTAAGAGTCCCATAACTCATGAGTCATTCATGTAACAACATGGAAAAGGAGGACATATTTATTGCTACCTCAAATTTTTCTGAAAAGCTGCAATGCCACATCATTTGATTCAAATTTCCATTCTTTGTCTACATAGTGTCATTAAGTGAACATAAATGCAAATATGAGCTGGGTGCTGGTGGTTCACACCTGTAATCCTAGCTACTCAGGAGGTTGAGACAAGAGGACTGTAGTTTAAAGCCAGCCTGGTCAGCAAAGTCCATGAGACTCTTATCTTCAATTAACCACCAGAAACTTGGAAGTGGTGCTGTAGCTAAAGTGGTAGAGTGCTCAACTTGAGCTGAAGAGCTGAGGGACATTGCCCAGGATCAGAGTTCAAGCCACACGACCATTAAAAGAGAGCAAATATGACATTAAGTTTCCCCAAAAGGAACTACAAAGTCAATAGTAATCTTCCCAAGCAGAAAAAATAATTCCAAAATGATTCAGTGCACCTTCTTTTGCTGTTATTTGTTATGGCTTCTTTGTTGGACATATTCTCTTCTTTTAAAAATTGTCAAATATTAGCTTTATAATAAACTTCATGTAATATTTCTCTGTTCAAATGAGAAGTCCATATAGTTGATGTCACTTGGCTTTCTTACTATCACAGTTGAAAGCCAACCCTGGCAAGAGAAGTCTGTCAAATTCTTATCTCTAATTAAACACCAAAAAAACCAGAAGTGGAGTTTTTGTTCAAGCAATAGTGTACTAGCTTTGGGGTCAGGTGGGCAGGAAGGACAATTGTTCAGGGACAGGGTCCAGCCTCTGAGTTCAAGCCCCAGAACCAGCACAAATTAAACAAACAAACAAAAATAACCCCACATATTTCTTTGGGACCATCATTTAAGCACTGTTTGAGAAGAGGCCCCTTTTGCTGATCATACACACTGCATTCTGCTTTTTGGAATCTTTATTGCTATGGAAAACTCAGGACCAGTTTAAAGAAATGGATAACTGACTTCTGCAACAAGACAATCATGTCAGGAGTGAAATATCCATGCATAAGACATTTTAAAACCTCCATGTCTTTCTTTCTTTGCAGTAGAACACTTTAAAACAAAGTTATTTCTCTTTTTTTCTATGCTGGCCTGCAAATGGCATATTGTTTCTTTTTGTAATACTCTCAAATAGAAGTTTACAGAAAAGTTTTATATGAGTAAAGAACACACTCGAAAAAGTCAAGGACAGATTTTCCTTCTAGCCTTGGATTATTTTCTTGTTCAGTAAAAAGAACAGCACAAATTAACTTGAACTTTGTCATTTCTCTATGTTCAATTCCTGTCTTGGAATCAGTTTCCACTGCCCATAACAGTTCCTTCCATTTACTTCCAGTAACAATCTATGGTGCTGCTCCCAGTAAAAATGAATATTTTCTGGCTTCATTGAAATACCACAAGTACATCTTTGGACATGAGGTAACACGTGTTTCAGAAACAACTTAGAAATGAGAAAATACGGAATTTACATGGCTTATAAAAATTATCCATGTACATATGGCCATATAAGATGATGTTAAGTGAAATAAATCCCAAGTTAGGATACAACTTTTTTTTTCTTTCTTGCTATTGTTTAAAATGTATCTAACTATGTCATTTTTTTGTTTCTGTTCTATTTTCATCCTCCACGGTATAACCCCTGTTTTCAATGTATTTGAGTTTGGTGACCTGCATCTTGCTCATACATTTTCCTAATGTGGGGATGGGAAGGGAAATATCAAAATGCTGAAACAAGGATAAAGTATGATCCATTGTAACAATAAGATGAACAAGACACTATGTAGAGAACAAACTTTACAACTTGGGGAGGGGAGGAGTTGGGGAGGGGAAGAGAAAAGGGATGGCAGGGGACAAACAAAAGAGGAGCTAACAATGCTCGTTAGATAATGTACTCATTAACTTACTTATGTAACTAACCCACCATAAAAAACATGAAAGAAAACAGTATCCTGGAGTACATTAAGTACAAATTTCCTAAGTGCTCTGTAAATTAAGACCAATTTTAATTGGGAAGAAGGTTCTCAGAAACATTTTTTTGTGAGTGTGTGTGTTGTTCATTCTTTCCCAAGTGTACATAGGTTAATATTAGGAGAAACAATAGTAATAATAGGAGGAAGAGAAGTTCTGTGTTTAAGTATAATGGTTCAAAACACTATAGAAGACTCTACAAATAAGACAACTTTGAAACAATAAGGCCAAGGCCAATATGTAGATCTATGAGAGTGATATAGAGAAAGCATTACTACTAAGTGAAATATGACGTATAAGGCTCTTTCATCTCTTTCATCATGGTAGCTTATCATGTAAATTAGTGAAAATTTAGGAGGAAGTATAATTTTGGTTCCAAGCAAGTCAGATATAAGAGCATGGACTTAACTGGAAAAAAGGCCATGTTGAAAGAGCAGGAATGATGCTAGCAATAAACTGGTGGCTAAGATCACTTTTCTTTTACTTTTTTCTTTCTTTTTCTTTCTCTCTCTTTTTTATGGTAGTGGGGCTTAAACTGTGGGCTTGGGCACTGTCCCTCTGCTATTCAGCTCAAGGCTAGTGTTCTACCACTTGAGCCACAGTGCCATTTCAGATTTCTGGTAGTTAATTGGAGAAAAGAATCTCCTGGACTTTCCTAGCTCGGCTGGCTTTGAACCCCATCCTCAGATCTCACTGCAACCCGGGTTAAGATCACATTTCTAACAGTGTACACTCAGTATATGTAATGTGTATGTTCATCTATCTTTATATGTATTCTTGAGTTAAAAATCTGGGCTACAACTTAGACTTTATACTCACAAAAATGTTTGTCGTTTAAAAATTGATTCTCCTGGAGAAATAAAACCTATGAAGGTAAAGGAGTCTGGGAAGTTCGGTTTGTATTCAGCCAGGGCAGAACAGGCTTTGAGATACTACCTATAATTATCCAGGCAAAAGCTGAATTGGAAGAAGTGCTCAGGAGATGGAATACCAGTCATGAGCAAGATGGCTGAATAAGAGATTGAGGCTTTTGCATACATACATACAAACATACACATACACATACACTCAGAGGCACTTATATGTGAAGGCACAAATGCCCAAATGAAACAACTCTCAGAATATGTAGAAAAGTTAGAAAACAATAGAAAATATTTCCTGAGTAAGACTAGAATCAAGTGGTAATTTTTAATATTAGAATGTATTCAAGTGAACTTTCTTCAAAAAAGTTTGAGACTATTACATAGGTAGGGACTAGAGATAGTAAGAGAGTCAAGTAATCACTATTAATGGGATCAGATCCATGGAGAAATGAATCAGAGACCCCTGCAAGTGCATCTGAAAATGTTCATATCCTGTGTCAAATGTTAGAACATCTTTGAAAACTGTACATAAACAGTCTGAACAGTCAGTCTTATGGAGAATATCATCAGAGAAGTTCAGAATTGCTAGTCTGTATCTAGATTAAATAACCTAACAAACTATGGTAGGACAATGTGATAAAAGACAAGAATTCTAGCACTGAGACTAAGATAGGAGATTAGAGAGTGGAATTACATAGCGATACCTTCCTTTAACGAAGTAGCATAATTTTGTCTCAATAAAACAAACCAAAAAACAAGAAAGGAATACACAGTTTGAAGTTTGGGCTAATTTTGTCACTATGTTTTGAGATGTCAAGTTTCCTATTGACATGCAACTCATATATAATCCTCAGTTGCGTTTTAAATGGTCTCTTCATTACAGAACATTCCTAGATGCAAAATGGCTCATGATTCCCAGCGAAAAATTTGAAAAAGCAAGCATCATTCTGTTGAATTCCAAAGAAATGATGAAGGATTATGAAAGCTTAAGCCTGAAGAAATAGCAAAGTTCATTTAATGTAGGACTCAGTAGACCTGGCTAAATTAGAATTTAGATTTAAAATAATTTTTTGGTTTGTTATTTCATATTCGATAAGACATTACAAAATGCTTTTCAAGTAGATGATTTAATCACGACCCTGGCCCCTGGCTCCTGAAGGCCTCTGGGTATGGACCGGAAAGTTCATTTAGATCCATCTCCGTGGCCTCCTCCACTCACTCCCATCATGTAGGGGCAGGCCCCAGCCATCACTCTGGGCCCGGAAATGGCTCCAGAGCCGGGCCAACCCATACCTCCTTCTCTCCGTGTGCCAGGACTGGCATGGGAGGTAGAGTCCGCCCGGCCTTCTGTTCCCATGGCCGCCACGGGCCTCATGCTCTCCAGCCATTCCCACCCCCTGTCCCATCCCCCGGAGACAGGATGCTAACTGCTCCCCCCTTTCCTGTTTCTCCAGGCCCCGGTTCCTGCACGTCCAGCAGTCCAGGCTGTAAGTGTGCCTGCCACTAGGACAACAGGCCCACTGGAACCTTCCTGCAATTCTGTGCCCAGCACCAGATGGGGCTTTTCACAACTCTGGTTGCCCAAAGCAATGTCAATTTCCATCTCTGCCCCACTTGGACTCCCCATTTCTAGGACACATCTCTGTGTGTCTTTACAACACACCTCCCAACTGGACCTGCACCTTGAACTTTGGTTCGGGGATTCATTTGGTTCCTCACTCGCTGGAAAGGATGGGGCCAAGGGTCATTCACCCACAATTCTGGGGACACAAGTGATGCTAGGTCAACTGCAGACCAGAGAGGGTGGGGATCCTGTTTGCCGTGAGTCTACCTGCAGATTGATGATGTGGTTTTGATCCTGTTCAGTACAGAACACATCGAAATGAAATATCTTTTTAATCAAAGGAGTTTCAAAACAAACATTGTAAACTCATGTGCAGGTGTTCCACAGATGCAAGGAAGCTCTCAATAAATCTGGGTACTGCTTAAGACCTCATGTGATCTCTTTTCCTCCCCTTAGTTTTTATTGTCATCGTGTTATTCACACATGTCATGCGGCTTGTCTCTGGGCTGGAGTGCCATCTCTCAGACCTTCTACTCAAGGCGGCCAGTGCTCTATCTGTTGAGCCAGAGCACCACTTCCCACTTTTTCTCTTTACGGGATACCAAGGATTCAAACCCAGGGCTGCACTCTACTACTAGGCCACTTAACACTCTTACCATTTGAGCCACAGCTCCACTAATCTACTACTGAAGCTGCAGCTTCACGTTAGGCATTTGGGTGGTGCATTGGAGATAAGCCCAGTCTGGCTCCAAACTGAAATCCTCAGGTTGAGATCATGGGCACTATCTCACCCCGACCCCACCGCTCTGCCCTGCAAAACATAGGTTTGAGTGGGGATGTAGGGAAACAGGGAGCCTCCTTCATGTTTCATTATAAGTAGGAACTCACAAGAAAAGAGGAAATGAAAAGGAAGATGAGGAAGGAGAGAGGCAAGGGGAGGGAAAAAGAGAAGGAAGGAAGGGAAATATGTGAAGAAGGCAGGAGGGAAGGGAGGAGGGAAAGGAAAAGAGAAAGAAGCAGCCAGGCACAGGTGGCTCATGCCTGTTATCCCAGCTATTCCGGGAGCTGAGCTCTGAGGGTTGATTAAGATGGACCCAAGAAGACACCCTTCATCTCCAATTAAGCAGTCAAAGACTAGAAGTAGAGGCATGGCTCAAGTGGTAGAGGACTAGTCATCTGTGAAGAAGCCCATCCAGAGTGTGAGGCCGTGAGTTTGAGTTCCAGTACCGGTAGAGAAGGAAGGAAGGAGAGGGAGAGGAGAAAGGGAGGGAGGGAAGGAAAGGGAAGGACGGCAGGCAACCATGCAGGAAAGGAGGGAGGGTTAGAGGGAGGGAAGGAAAGAAGGAAAGCAGGGGTTTATGGTTATCAAGAGGCTCAGAGAAAGCCTTGAATACGGTGGAAGTGAACCCAGAGACCCAAGCAAAGAGTAGGAGTCAGTCCTCTAGATGCCACCAAGGAGGGCGGTCCCAGGAGAAGGGAACCCATGTGGGGTGGCTGAGAGGGCAGAGCCAGATGTGGAGATGTGGAGTCCAGAATGCTTGAGGAGAGCAGAGGGAGGATGGGATTTAACAGAGTGCTCAGTTAGGGTCTTCTGATTTTCCTGGGACCAGCCTCAGATGGGAGTCTTTTCTGCAACCTCCTCTGGGAAGGCCCCTGCTGGTAGGGGCTGCATGGCCGGATCAGGCAGTTTTAGGGTCTGGGCCCACAGGGTTCATTGCCCAATCAGCTCTGCATCCAGTGGAGGACAAGATCTGGAAGAGGGAAAGTGGACGGTGAGAGGATGTTTCCTACTTCCCTCATTTCCAGAGAAGACCCCCCTTGATTGGTTCCAGACCCAGGGGGAGGCAGACGGGGGTGTGGAGGTTTGCCAGACCTTGGAAACTGAGGCTGAAGCCTAAATGAACAAAGAAACGAGATCTCATCTCCACCAACCCTCCGGGCGTGGTGAAACATGCATACAGTTCCTGAAAAAACAAGAGACTCTACTGGAAAATAATGAATAAAGTGGTGAGGGGACCTGATCCAGGGGTGAACACCTGGCAGGCAAAGCCAGGCCACACAGCTGGCCCGGGCCCTGTTTCCGAGGCCTGTGCAGCAGGGGCTCCCAGAGGTGCCTGCAGAGAAGCACAAGGGGATGGGAGTGGCCATAACCCCCATGTCCACACATGTGCCCCACGGTGCCCTGGGCTCCACCAGCGATGACCCTGGTCCACAGGGAGTGAGGCAGCAGTGTGAGGCACCCAGGCCACGTCCTTCCTTCACTCCTCCCCACCCCTGTCCAGCCCAGCCAACCCACACATGCGCAACGCCTAGCCCAGGCCCAATCCAGTCCCAGGAACTAGCTGACTTCAGGACTCAGCTCCCCTCATCCCCTCCCCACCTTAGAGCTCTGGGCCATAGACTTGTGGAGACCAAAACTCATCCCCATCTCATCTTCCCCATCATCATCCTCCTCCTCATCATCATCATCATTATCATCATCATCATCATCACCATCATCATCATCACCAAGGATTCTCCTAGGCTGGGAGTCTATGTGGTTGAAATGTTCATTTCTTATATGTTTATAATCTGTAGTGTATCACCTATTATGTATGAACTGTGATATAGTATACGTTTCTTTCTAGTCTATGTCACTTTTTTGTATTACGTGTTGGTAGATCTCATGTTGTATTACAAATGTAGATATCTATGCTTATCACAGGTAATATATGTTCTATTGTAGGATATATGAATTACTTTTGTATTATATATTATACTTGAAATTATAGTATACATTATTTTTACTCAACTGTGTATTATTTAGTAGATACAAACCTATGTATTCTATAGCATCCTCTATTTTATTCTCACATCTATCATTGTTGTGTAGTTTATAGTAGGTAGTATATTATATGTGAATTTTGTTACATGTTATGTATGAATTTGTAATTATATATATATTATATATATATATCCTAGTTAATATTGTATTACTTGGATTCTATCTTATGAATTTTAGTATACATTATATGACGATATTTTATTATCATGCTGATATGTTTTATTGATTATATCACCTATTTATACTATATAGTTTATATTTATATTACATTGAACATGACAATCTCGAATGATCTCTCATGTAGTTCCCTTGTACAACTGATAAAATAGCTGGTGACAACCTGTCAATGCAGAGATCCTCCTGATGACAGCTGGTCAACCAGGGGGACCTTCCTGGGGATAGCTGGTCGACCCAGGGTCCCTCCTAGGGACAGCCGGTGGACCTGAGTCCTTCCTGGGAACAACTGGTCAACCAGGGGACTCGCAAGGACAGCTGATCTCTCTGAGTAATCCCCCTGCCCACCTTCCATCCCCTATCTCGGGCCTCAGACCATTGGGAGTGTGTAGACAGCCTCTGAAGGCCAGAGGCCCTCACAAGGGAAGGCCCCTGAAGCTAGCCCCGAAATGGAGTTCCCATCCAAGCTGAGGCCCGGGTCGAGGTGATACAGCCCTGGCACAGAGAGGCCCTCGACTCCCCAGATGCCATCCCCTCCCACCCCGAGTGCTTACCCCAGAGGGCAAAGTTTCTGCCTGCAGGCAGCCGAAGGGGCTGCCCCAGGCCCATGCCTTGGGCCTGCCCAATGTACACATGGTAGGAGACCTCCAAGTCCAACTTTCCTGGGCCCCTTAACTTGGCGGGAGTCGAGGAACTCAGAGGACCAACAGGTCAATATCCAGGGCTTACCCAAGCTTGGAGGAAGAGACCCCAAAGTGTGCCCTTCATGGGGGTCCCCTCCTGGATGGGGCCCTACCCGGGCCCTATCCCCATCATCAGCAGAGGGAACCCTAGCCAACCTGCCTGACCACCTGCCTGCAGTCTCTCTCACTGAGGAACTCAGACCTTGGTCCACAGGGACAAGTTGGATAGGCGGGGCCATCGCCCGGTGCCTCTCACCCAGTCCCCGATGGGGACTCCGAAACCACACGCTCAGAGCGGGACCCTGAAGCCCATCCTTGATGGATTCTGTGTTGGGCAGGGACCCTGCCAAGCCATGGTCCTCAGCAGCTGCAGAGGGATGCCAGGCCCTGGCCTGCACCAGGCTGCCCTGCTCTGCTCCACTCTGCCCTGCTCTCCTCCGGTGTCCAAGAAGCCCACCATCCGTCCCTGTGGGGAACTCGGGCTTTGGGACACAGTTATGCTCGATGACCAGGGTCAACACCAGGGCCCTGGCCAACCATAACAGGGACCCAGAAACCACCACTCCTGGAAAGCCATGCCCTAGCTGGGGCTGGGAACCTTGGCCCACCTGCCACCTCCAAGGCTTAGGTCGCCGAGGCCGTTCCTGGGACCCCGGCTTCTGGAACATCCCCAAGGGCTTCTGGGAGCATCTATGGGTACACCCACATCACACCACACTGTTCCAGCATCCACCAGGCCCATGCCCCACTAGACCCACAGGGCTGGCACCTGGACTGTGCAGAGTTTTGCTCCCTGCCCAGGGTGAGGACTGGTCCCATACTGAATCTCGAGATGGACCTCGGACTTTGAGTTTTCTCCCCAGGATACCAAAGTCCATGGAGCCACCACACACTGCCATGTGGTTGCCGGCAGCCCCGGATGTTTTGGCTGAGTCTGGTGAGTACCTATCTTTCCATCATTTTCTAGGGAGCAGGGTGGGGAAGGGTCAAGGCTGTTCCTCCAGGGTGTACCCCAACATGGCTGCTTCATTCCAGGGTTGTGGGGGAATGTGGAAGATGGGAGATGGAGGCAGGTAGCAGCAGCAGCAGTGCAGGCGCCTCCTCAGTGGAGGCAGATGTCTTGGAGATGGGGGGCAGATGGTGTCCTGTGGTTGCGCACACCCCCTCCTCCCCATGTGTGTGCAATGGGTTGCTGTGCTGTGAATAAAGGCTAAACACGAAAGTAGAGCAGTCAAAAGTTGTATCTGTGTGTGGACAGGCCAGCAGTAGATGTGAGGAGTGGTTGTGCGCCTGCACATGCGCCAGCCCAACCACTAACTCACCCACCCAAGTATGGAGTGTGGTGTCCAGGAGTGGTGTTCCCCACCAAGCTCTGTGTTCCTGCCAGTCAGGCCAAGTGGGAGATGGGAGAGAAAAGAGGAAGGGATAGAGGGAGTGAGGCAGAGAGGTAGGTGGAGTTAGGTGGGAGGGAGGAGGAGGTGGGAGGCTGCTGGAGGTAGCAGGAAGGGAAGCAGGGTGGGCAAAGGGAGGCAGGGGGATGAGGCAGAGGTGGAGAGGCAGGAAGCAAGTCAGGGAGAGAGGTGGGGTCAGAGAGGCAGAGGTGGGGAGGTAGGGAGTTAGGGCTGTAGAGGAGAGAGTCAGGAAGAAAGTTGTGGATGGAGGCCAGGAGGGATAGATGGGGGGGAGGTAGCGGGAAGGATGAGGGAAGCAAGGTTGGTAGAGGGAAGCAGAGGGAAGTAGATCAAGGTGGGAGGGGGAGGCAGAAGTAGGGCTGCTGTCTATACCCGATGGCCCCCAGGGATCCTGGTCACTGAAGGGGTGGCCTTGGCTCCCGGGTCTGTGCCCCACTTGTCTGGCTACCTCTGCCAGCGCTGCTTGGCAAGTGCAAAGCCACCCAGAGAGTGGAGGTCTGCAGCCAGAGCCATGGCCACCTCCCCCTGCCCAAGGTGTCACAATCTCTGCCCCCATCCTGAGCCCCACCCCCTGACCCTCCCCTTTCCCCCAGAGCAGCACCCCCTCCCATTACACCCACCTGGCGATCTCCCCATGAGAGAGCACAGGGACACCTGGACCAGAAACCTAGTGGCTGATGAAAGCCGTTATCAGTCAACCTTGACTGTCTCCTCCCTCTCCCCACCCTATCCCCACTTGAACAGGTGGATCTCCAGCCCACTCAAGGGTCCACAGGCCCTTGGTTGAATGGCCAACCAAACTGGTCCTAAGCCATTTTAGCTTAGGTTGAAGACACCTTATGTGTATATTCCCTGTGTAGTATTTCTTTCTCTCACCATTACCTATAGATAGGTATGCTATGCTAGGCCTGTGTGTGTGTGTGTGTGTGTGTGTGTGTGTGTGTGCGTGCGTGCGTGCGTGTGTGTGTACACACCAGAGCCAGACTCTGGTCCCACATGCCTGTATAATCCGGCATGTCTTTCTCCCACGTGGCAGGCACTCTTCTGCTCGAGACCCACGGCTCCGAGTCCAGCTCCCTCCCGAGTCCCTGGTATCTGCAAGGGGGTCTGAATGTGGATCTTATAATACTGAAGTCTCCTGACCCTGATTCTATGCAAAGCCTCAGAGCCACCTTCTACCTTGGAGCCTACAGAGACCAATGGAAAATGGAAGTCTGGATAACTTCTTAGAAGGTATCTGACTCAACCTCCTTCCCCCCTTTTTCTCCCCGACACCTGTACACTGGAAATGTCCCTCTGCATGAGACCCCCATCCCTGGGCTCTATGGGGCCAGAGCTGCCGATTAGCTGAGCAGATGGAGCCACATCTCCTTAATTTCCACCACATGCAGCCCCTCTTCACCCCAGCACCCTCCTGTCAAATCCTCCACACCCTTTCCAATTTTACATATTTTTCATGGCCTAATGTCTTTACCTTTGCTTCTTAAATCTTCCTGCTCTAAGAAACCCCTCCCACCCACCCTCCCAGCAGCAATACCTTTTAGAAGCCCTGCCTACCACAGGTGCCAAAGTTTCCCCCCACACACAAACACATCAGATCTGCACCCAAATGCCCCCTGAAGCCCAAGTTGCTGAGTAGGTCCTGCACCACCCCAAAAGGGGCCATCTTCCCTCCTCATCCCTGCTTCCTTGTTTTATCCCTGGCTACTCATGGCCATCAAGATCTCTCCAGGCTTCTTCACTTCCTGCATGCAGGCTCTCCCCATCTGTTGGGAATAGATTTTAGGAGATCCCCCCCACAAACACAGAGTACCAGAGGCCGCATCTGAACCGACCACCCACTCTCCCACTCTCCCCCACCAGCCATTCCCTGCTCCACCCACTGCTGAGCCAAAGGGTGCTCCGTATACACCGTGCATCCTCCATTGCTCCTTCCTGGACTTGATTCTGCACTGTGCTCTCCCTCTCCACCTTCCCCATGCAGGAAGGACCTCTCCATGGCTGGATAAGGCTTGTGGGACATGCCCCTGCCCCCTCCCCCTCCTAGGGAGCCAAAGGCGCAATCTCACCCTTCGCCCCACTCCAGGGAGACAGCTGACTGGGAGAGATGGGCTCCCTGGTGGGGCAGGGGTAAGCCCAAGCACCTGGCTCATATTTCCCCCTCTTCCTTCCTGGCCTGTTTCTGCTGTGGGCTCTGCAGGTGCACGCGGCCTCCCCCAACCCCTTTTCTCTGGAGATGCCTTTCCTCACCCCACCTGGGGAGGTCACCAGCTGATTCCTCACCCCCCACAGCACCCTCATCCCCAGCTCCTTCTTGGCTCCCTCCTGGCTTCCCAGACCTATGCAACCAAGTCTGATCTGTGTGGGAAATCCAGAAGCTGACCTGCATCCCTTGGGAGGCTCCCCCCTCCACTGCTCCCAGATATTTCTTGAGTTCCCTCCACCAAGCTCACCTATTTCCTCAGGAAATAACCTTCAATGCCACAGGTACACACAGAGCCAAGGCTTTCTGTTGGCTCCTGGGCCATGTCAGCCACAGTGGGTCTGAATTAGAGAGGCCTCAGGAGCCAGAGAGGACCCACAGGTTGAGGGCAGCCTTTCCTATCTCCTACATTCCCCCTTCCCAGAATGTTATGCTGGGAGGAGGTGCTGGTGCCCGTGGCCCCACTGGTATGGTAGGATGTGCTGTAGCAAAGCCCGCAGGAGGCCTAGCCCCCATCCCCCCACAGGCAGATGGCAGCAGCCCTGTGTTGCCCCTTCCTACTTTCTCCCTTCCCTGAAGTCCGACTTCAAGATTTCCCAGATGG
This sequence comes from Dipodomys spectabilis, assembly GCF_019054845.1. NCBI lineage: Eukaryota > Metazoa > Chordata > Mammalia > Rodentia > Heteromyidae > Dipodomys > Dipodomys spectabilis. The sequence goes on from NW_024870983.1 coordinate 2,836,603, forward strand.
AGGCCCATCCCTTCTCCCCTACTGCCCTCTGAGGGCTCTGCCTACTGAGTCCACCCACACTGCTGGGTTGGCCTACTCCCCATTTGCTGCACCTCCCTGGCAGCCTGGGTTGGTTCTCATTGAGAAAGCCCAGAACTCCTGCCTTCCTCTTGCCCGCTTGGCCGGCCCTTTCCCACTGACTGTTCCTGCCTCTCCTGCCCCGCCAGTCCCCCTCCTGCTTCTCCTAACCATAGAGGCCTAGGGACCCAGCAGGCACAACACCAAGACCCCCTCCCGATCTGCTCCTTCCTTGCTCCTGATTTCCCCCATCAGTCCCACCACCTCCATTCCTGGCCTGCCCCTGTCCTAAGTTTCATCCCCCTTCCACTTATCCCCACCCCTCCTGGGCAGCCCGGCCCTCTCAAAATGGCAAAGGCTCCATGGGCCATCAAGTGTCAGTTCCCAGTCCTGGATCTTGCTCCAACCTCATCCCTTCAGGGCCTGCTCCTTCCAAAGTGGCGTTTCCTGGGGCAAAGTTCCCAGGTGCAGGCCCCCATTCCCCCTTCTACTCCCAACCCCCAAATCTCTTCTGAGGGTCCCACTCCCCGAGGGTTCAAAAGCCCACTTGGCTGGCTCAGATACTCATTCCTCTGTCAAGGGCTCTGTACCAGTTCTCACTGGGTCTGGATAGGAAAGCCCATGGAATTCAGAGGCCCTGCAGGACAATAGCACTATGGATCACCCATGTCTTACCTTCCTGCTTCCCAGCCTGTTCCCAGCATGACTTCCTGTTGTGCAGCGCCATCCCCTGCTTTCCAGGAAATAACTGGAACTGGCTTGACCAATGATCTCTGATCTCAGTCTTCTGAGTAGCTAGGATTTACAGGGTTTGAGCCCCTCTGGCATTGTGCTAGAAGCTTTTCTTAAGCAAGCATTCTTCCCTGTGTTTGCCTTGAATCCTCCATGCAAAGGAGGCCTGAGGGTCAGGAGGTGTGAAAAATAGGCTTCCACCAACAAGAAATGGCTGGAGTCCATGGTAAAAAGCCAAGCTAATCTTCCCCCTGGGCCCCATTCTGGAACCCCACTATTTGCCCTACCTGTGACTCAACAAACCTTGACCTAGCCTTGAATGTTCTGCCAGAATGTCTGAAGCCACAGAACCTTCATTCCACCTACACCACTTGCTCCATATGACACCTAAGGACCTTTGCCCATAATGGACCTTCTGTCTGAGGCTCTCTGTCCCATTCCATGCCTTAGAACTCCTGTGGAATTTTGGCACTGGTTATATCACCTCCTGGAGCAAGTCTTTCCTTCCCTTCTCCCTTTTTTAAAATATTGAGTTGCTATAGAAGGAACTTTGTGCAGGGTGACTGGCAAATGCTCTATCTTGGTGTGTTGTGTGAGTGTGTGTGTGTGCACACGCACGAGCATGCGCATGTGTGTGTGTGCCAATCCTGATGTTTGAATTTATGGCCTGGAAGTTGTCCTATCCCTGAGCTTTTGTGCTCAAGTCTAGCACTCTACTACTAGAACCACTGCTCTACTTCTCTCTTTTTGGGTGTTTAATTGGAGAAAAATGTCTCATATAGACTTTTCTGTTTGTAATTGGAATCTTTAGATCTCGGCCTCCTGAGTAGCTAAGATTACAGGGGTGAACCAGCAGCACCTGCCTTCTACCCTACCTCTTACCTATAACCTTGGCCCTTCTTTGTGTCTCAGAAGAATATGTCTCACCAGACTCACATTTTTTTTCTTTTTGCCAGTCTTGGGGATTGAACTCAGGATCTGGGTATGTTCCTGAGCTTCTTTTGCTCAAGGCTAGCACTCTCTCACTTAAGCCACAGCGCCACTTTTGGCTTTTTCTGTTTCTGTGGTACTGAGGAATGGAACTCATGGCTTTGTGCATGTTATGTAAACACTCTACCACTAAGCCACATTCGCAGCCCAATGCTCACTTCTAACGGAAGTTATGAAGGTGGGATTTATTGACTTACCCCTTGGGCTTATAAATCGCTGATTATTTCATGTCTATGCCAAGATTTGGGACTAGCCTTTGACTTGGCAATGAGGAATGATAGATGAGTGATAGCCACCAGGCCCCAGAGGTCTAGGCTCACATCCTACAGAGGGATAGAGACTATGGAGAGAGAATCTCGGACAACTCCTACAGCCTAGGGACTGTGGACTATCTGGAGGCAGTGGCTGGCTGCAAAATGTCCCAATGGGATGCCTCAGCCAGAACATTATGCACCCGTTGCAAACACTAGCCCAGGCAAAGCCTTCAGGGTTTCAGTTATTAAATGGCAGAGGGTGCTTTGTTCAAGCTGCTGGCTCACACTTAGTACTCTATGAGGGCTTGTCCCAGTTTGCCCCGGTTGGGGCAGTTGGGCATGGGCAACCTGATGAATGCCCATCATCCATACACACATCCATGGAGTTATTGCCTCCTTTTTTGGGGAGGGCAGATACACTGTTGTACATAATCCTAGGCCCTGTTCTTGAGTACTTTTGCTCAAGGGTAGCACTCTGCCCTTGTGTCACAGCCCCATTCATGTTTATTTTTCCAGTGATCTCTTAGAAAGAAGAGTGTCCTAGACTTTCCTTCCCCAGCTGAATTTAAATTGACATTTTCTACATCTCAGCCTCCTGAGGATCTAGGGTTATAGGCTGGAGCCACTGGCACCTTACTTTACTTTCTTCTTGTTGTTCTTTTTTTCAATCGTAACAGTCTGAAATTTTCACCATGTCATTCCAATGGTTTGCATTCAAAGTACACTACCCAGGCTTGGAGTTCGAATGCTAGGACTGCCACCCACAAATGGAAGGAGATCCTGACAAACTCATTCCTGTTCATGTGAATGCTAACGGAATGTTATAAAAGTAATAAATGTGCCGTTGATTCATGATTCTATTTTAGAATGCCACACAAAAAATATTGGATTTATGTCTTCCATTCTAGCACCATGGTATGATTAAGGATATTGAATAATTTTTAATTAATACTTTTATAAGTATTCAACAGTGATATTTCATTAAATGGAGGCATAATTTAATAACTAATAATTGGTAATTTTATATATATATATAATTTAATTACCTCACAATCTCTCTCTTTGTATATATAAATATATATATATATATGTATATCAATTTACACTTGCTCTATATCTATCTATCTATCTATCTATCTATCTATCTATCTGTCTGTCTGTCTGTCTGTCTGTCTGTCTGTCTGTCTGTCTGTCTGTCTATCTATCTAATTATCGGGCACTCCTGTGGCTTGATCACAGGTCCTCAGAACTTCCTGGCAGCTTAGATTGCAATAGGCTGGTCTGCTATGACTGTGACCCCATTTATGGATTGGGCATTCTAGGCTGTGAGTTGAAAACCCAGCATAGCCAAAAATTAATTCATGGAGTAAGAAGCCAATATTAGCATATTGTTTTCCTTTTCTGGGAAAGTCCATGGTCTTAGTATGATATGTAATCCATAAGTACATATATACTATGTGATATGATGTGATAAAAGAAATGTTATATGTGTAATAATGCTAAATAAGTAAAGGTAATAAATATCATATTTCTGCAAAATTTTGGTCAATCGACTTCAACAATTCATCCAAAAAATCATACACCACGATCAAACAGGATTCATTTCTGGGATGCAAAGCTGGTTCAATATATGCAAATCAATTAATATAATTCATCACATCAACAGAAGCAAGGATAAGAACCACATTGTTATCTCAATCGATACAGAAAAAGCATTTGCCAAGATCTAACACCCCTTTATGACGAAGGTTTTGGAAAAATTAGGAATCCATGGAACATTCCTCAATACACGAAAGGCTGTGTATGACAAACCAACAGCCAGCATTATATATAATGGTGAAAAACTAAAACCATTTCCTCTTAATTCAGTAACGAGACAAGGCTGTCCACTCTCTCCACTTCTTTTGAATCTAGTATTAGATTACATTTCTACAGGAATAAGACAAGATGTAAACATAAAGGGGATCCAAATAGGGAAAGAAGAAGTAAAACTCTCCCTCTTCACAGATGACATGATATTGTATTTAAAGAATCCCACAGACGCCACTCCCAAATTACTCAAGCTGATTCAAAACTTTGGCAAAGAAGCAGGGTATAAAATTAACCCTCAAAAATCATTGGCTTTTCTGTATGCCAACAATGAGAAAAGTGTGGCTGAAATTAGGAAAGCAACTCCATTCGTAATAGCCCCACAAAAAATAAAATACCTAGGAATTAACCAAAGAAGTGAAGGACCTCTATGAAGAAAACCTTAAAAACTTGAGAAAGGAAATCAAAACAGAACGTAGAAAGTGACAAAAAAAATCCCACGCTCCTGGATTGTAAAGATCAACATCATGAAAATGGCAACACTTCCCAAGGCTATCTATAAATTCAATGCGATACCTATCAATATTCCAACCTCATTCTTCAAGGAAATAGAAGAAGCAATCCAAAAATTCAAATGCAACAATAAAAGACCCCGAATAGCAAAAACGATCCTCAACAGGAAGAACAGTGCTAGAGGAATATCAATACCAAATTTCAAACTCTACTACAAAGCCATAGTAATCAAAACAGCTTGGTACTAGCACAAGAACAGACCTCAGGACAAATGGAATAGAATTGAAAACGCAGAAATGAACTTACAGACCTATAGCCATCTAATCTTTGAGGAGAGAGCTAAAAAAATATAATGGAAGAAAGACAGCTTCTTCAGTAAATGGTGCTGGCAAAATTGGTTAACTACTTTTAGAAAACTAAAGCTAGATCCTTATATATCTCCTTGCACCAGAACAACTCCAAAAAGATCAAAGACCTCAGAATCAAAGCAGACACTCTGAAAACATTACAGGGTGTAATAGGAGAAACCTTGGTCTCCTTGGCAAAGGCAGAAATTTTCTTAATAGAGACCTAGAAATGCAACAAATCAAAGAATGGTTGGACAAATGGGACTGCATGAAATTGCAGAGCTTCTGCATGGCAAAGCACATAGCTAGTAAGATCAATCAAAAGTCCACAGATTGGGAGAAAATCTTCACTAGCCATACAATGGACAAGGGTCTCATATCTAAAATATACATGGAACTCAAAAAATTAAATCCTCCAAAAACAAATCTTCAAAGAAACAACTGCCCAATAAATAAGTGGGCTAAAGACCTTAAGAGAAACTTCTCTGAAGAGGAAAGAGGATGGCCAATAGACACATGAAGAAATGCTCAACCTCCCTAGCCATTAAAGAAATGCAAATCAAAACAACATGAGATAACACCTCACCCCAGATAGAAAGGCTATAATCAAGAACTATAATAACAACAGGTGCTGGAGGGGATGTGGATACTTCTTCAACCACTTTGGAAAGCAGTATTCAGGTTCCTCGAAAGACTCCACCTAGAGCTCCCCTATGACCCAGCAATTCCACTTTTGGGCATTTACCCAAATGTTCACAAACAAGACCACACTAAAGCTACCAGCATGACTATGTTTATTGCAGCATTATTTACCATAGATAAGATATGAAACCAACCCAGCTGCCCCTCAGTAGATGAATGGATCAAGAAAATGTGGCATATATACACAATGGAATTCTATGCCTCCATCAGAAAGAATGACATTGCCACGTTTGTTAGGAAATGGAAAGACTTGGAAAAATTATATTAAGTGAAGTAATCCATATCCAAAGAAACATAGGTCCCATGGTTTCCCTTATTTGCAATAACTAGTATATATATGAGTCAAGCAGAAAAGGTCAGATAAGTTGATTTCAGGGAAATGAACCCTAAGATATGTATTCAAATGGTTTTTTTTTCATGCTATTGTTTCTAACACATTTATAAGATTATTTCTTTGTTGCTCCCCCACGGTATAACCCCTGCTTTCACTCTACTTGATGTCAGTATAATTTGTGGAGGGGAAGGGAAAAAATCGTTTAAATAGGGATACAGGTGGACCCATTGCAACAATAAGATATACAAGTCGTTATGTCAAAATATGATCTTTACAACTATGGCGGGGGGGGGTGGTGGTGGTAGAGGGCGGGGAGAGAATGGGAAAGGATAAGAAGGGGAAACAAAAAAGGAAGAGGCTACGATGCCTGATAAGAAATGTACTCATTGTCTTGCCCATATAATTGTATCCCCTCTGTACAGTATTTTCGGAATTTAAAATAAAAGAAAAAAAGTAACAATTAAATTAGGAGTTAGTGTATGATTATATAAAATTATACACAACAATTATACTACATTGACTAATTTTCAATTAACACTTTATTATTTATTCAATCATGTTACTAAAAAAGGAAGGAATAATTTAAATGCCAATTATCGGTAGTAATATTTTATATGCAATTTCCTAGTATACAGACACCTCTCTCTTGTTTTATACATATAAATCTATTTATCTATCTACCCATCTACATATTTATGTGTTCATACACTTGTCAGTCATGGGGCTCATTTGTGGATTGCTCGCCTACTAAGTACAAAGCCCTGGGTTCGATTCCTCACTACCTTGTGCACAGAAAAATCTAGAAGTTGTGCTGTCGCTTAAGCAGTCGAGCACTCGCTTTGAGCATAAAATCTTCAAGACTGTGTCTAGACCCTTTCCCAAGACCCAGGACTGGCACCAAATTAAAATAAAATAGAATGTTCTGACTGCAACAATATAAGCATAGTACTAAAACAAATACCTCATCACAGAACAAGCATGGAGTCTGGTGCTTGCAGCTGCCATCTTACCTGACTTATCCAGAGGCAAACCACTGCAACCCAGCTCCACAGAACCAGAAGCTGCTGGTTCACTCACCACTGTCATCCAAGATACTCCGGGGCTGATCTGTGAAACTCTGAGCTGTGGTTCACAGTAGTAGAGCTCTAGCCTTGAGCAAAAGATCTTAGAACAGTACCCCCAAATTTTCAGTGCATCCCCCGTGGCTCCTTGCAACAGAGAGTTACGATCTAGGTGTCTGTAGCTGAGGTCTGTCACCCTGCCTACTCAAGAAACTGAGATGTGAGGATGTGGGTTCCAAACTATCCCAGATACAAAAGTTCCCATGAGACTATAATCTCCTATTCACCACTTAGAAACTTGAAATGGAAGCTGGGCACCAGTGACTAATGCCTGTCATCCTAACTACTCAGGAGCCTGAGAGCTGAGGATCATGGTCCAAAGCCAGCCTGGGCAGGAATTTCCTTGTTATGGACAATTCTCTTCAGCGACCCACCAAAAACCTGAAGGGGTGCTGTAGCTCAAGTGGTAGAGCGTTTGGTTTTAGCTGAAGAGCTCCAGGATAGACAGCACCCAGGCCTAGACTTCAACTCTTCCAACTTACAAGAAAAGAAAAGAAACAAAGAAACCTAAAGAGGAAGGGTTAGAGTGTTTGCATGTATGAATCCCTGGATTTGAATCCTCAGTACCACATCGCTAGAAAAAAAGCCTAAAGTGGCCCTGTGGCTCAAGTTGTAGAGTGCTATCCTTGTACAGGAGAAACTCAGGAACCATGCTCAGGCCCTGAGGTCAAGTTCCAGGACAAGTGTATGCACACACACACACACACACACACACACACACACACACACACACACACACACACACACACACACAGAGATACCAGAAGTGAAGCTGTGACACCAAATGGTGGTAAAGCAATGAACTTCTTTTCTGAGCTCATGAGCTCATGGTCAGCCCCCTACCCCTGTGTTCAACCCCAAAACTTAGCCATCCAGGGCTCAAAAAGGATAGGTCAAAAGTTTCAAAATTTGATGCACTTCACCAGCCCTAGATGACAGGAAACTTTGGGATTTTGCACAAGTGCTTAGATTTAGCAAGCTTCTAGAAACCTAGGGAGGCACCATTGCCAATTAGGAATCTTTTCATTAGTTTCAGCTCCCTTATTGTCTGACAGAAAGACCCATGAATTAATTGTAGCAGGTTATTTCAACACTGGAACGTAATCTAACAAAGACAGGATAAGTGCAGGGAACTTGGCCTGCCACAGGAGGTGACACAAATGAAAGCTTCCTGACACTTTCATAAATTTAGCATTGTGGGCTGTGAGTTCATATCCCAGCATGGCCAAAAGTTTATAGGTGGAGTAAGAAGCCAATTTTGACATATTTTTTTCCTTCTCTGTAAAAGTTCTAGGTCTCAGTATGATGGAAAATCCATGTGCAAATATATCCATGTAATAAGATGTAATAAATGAAATAAATATTATATATGTAAAAATAATAAAATAAAGAATAAATAAATAAAGGTAATAAATGTCATATGGGGTAAACCCATGTACGTAAAAAGATCTCATACATGAATATTATTTTTCCAGTGCTGTGGCTTGAATTCGGCCCTGGAAATTTGTCTGAATTTCTTGTTTTCAATGATGGTGAGCTTCCTTTCCCACACAGTGCCACAGAGTTACCCAGACCCTGAGTTCAAATCCCAGTCCTGTCAGAAAAATGGTGCAAATTCCAACACAGGGCCTTATTTTTTTTTGGCCAGGCCCGGGCTTGAGCTCAGCTCGTAGCAACTCTGCCTCAGCTTTGATCATCCTAGGCTGGGGTGCAACCTCTGAACCCACAGCCCATCCTGATCTACCAGGACCCAAGTTTAAATCTCGGGACTGGCAAAAACAAAAATGGTGAAGGGCTGGGAAGGTGGCTCAATAGTAGAGTGCTTGCCTTGCATGCATAAGGCCCTGGGTTTGATTCCACAGTACCACATAAGCAGAAATAAGCCAGAAGTGGTGCTATGGCTCAAGTGGTAGAACAATAGCCTTGAGCTGAAGATTTGAGGGACAGCGCCCAGACCCAGACTTCTGGCCCCACAACAGACAAAAAAAAAAAAAAAACGATGGGGAAAAAAAGGAGAAGTATGAAACTGAAACTGGGAAGTTCCAGAAGGCGGTTTTACATGTTTTTTTTTCCTTTGCATTGTGACCATCCTGGGTCTAAATGACAGGACCCGAAAAGTGTACATGACCTTGCACAGTTGAAGTTTGGTGGGCTATCAGGGAAGTCACTGCCTAAACCAGCAACCTAGGTCTGGGATTCGGATCCCGGGACCACTACCTACAAATGGCAGGAGATCTTAAGAAACACATTCCGATAGACATCCATATGAATGGAATGTTGTAAAAGTAACAATTACATTAGTATTTAGTCTATGATTATATTAAAATTATACACAATAATCATAGTACATTGACTAATTTTCAATAAATACTTTATTATGTATTTAACCATGATACTTAAAGGAAGAAATAATTGATCGATAATTGGTAGTAATATGGTATATATAATTTAATAATATACAGATATCTCCCTCTTGTTTTATGCATATATATGTATATATAAAACAATCTACCTATCTAAGTCTACACTTGTCACTCCTGGGGCTCAGTGGTAGAGTGCTCGCCTAGTATGTATGAAGCTCTGTGTTCGTTTCCACACTATCACATGCACAGAAAAGCCAGAAGTGGTGCTGTCACTCAAGCACCAAAAAACAAAAACAAAAAAAAAAAAAACAAGTTAGAACGTTCTGACTGCAACGATAGAAGGCCAGGACTTCAAATACCTCATAACAGAGCAAACCGAGGGACTGAAGCTCATGGCTGCCATCTAAACAGACAGCCAAAGGTCAACCGCTGCAAACCAACTCTATTTAGCCAGATGTTGCTGGCTCACCACTAGGTGCTCGGGGGATGAGATCTGACAATGGTGGGTTGAAAACTCAGCCCTGGTAGGAAGTATGCGAGACTCTGAGCTGTGGCTCAAAGTTGTAGATCTCTAGCCTTGAGGAAAAGGTCTTAGGACAGTACCCCCAACCTATGAGTGAAATCCCCCAAACTGACAACCCTCCCCCCCATTAATCACCCCTCTAAACCGTTAGATGTGAACTTGTGTGGTTTGTGATGTGTTTCTGAAAGAATGTGATTCTGATGAAAGCACCCGAATTCTAATGACAGCTTGTGGGATACAGCTATGTGATGAGCCCTTCCTGGCATGCTGGGTGCTGAGTCCTTCACGGGTTGCTGTGTGCCGAGTCCTTCACAGGGTGCTATGCTATGAGCCCTTCAAGGGGTTTATTCTTTCATCTGGTCCTTGTTAGAGCTCCACAAGTAAGATGATTGTGCTGATGAGAAAGTTGAAGCTCAGATATGTCCCCAAGGCAGGGCCAAATTTATGTATGTACTGAACTCTAGTGACTTGTCTCTTGCAGTTTAGTTTTCTCCATCATGAACATTCAACTTAGAGTCTAGGCACTGACTTTCCTCTTGGGCTCATGGCTAGCACTCTACTGCAGAGCTAAGTACCCCCTTGCAGCAAAGTGTGTCTTTAGCTGAGGTCTGTCATCCTGCCTTCTCATGAAGCTGAGGATCTGGGTTCCAAACTATCCTAGACACAAAAGGTCCCATGAGAATATTATCTCCTATTCACCACTTAGAAACTTGAAGTGGAAGCTGGGCACCGGTGACTCATGCCTGTCATCCTAGCTACTCAGGATCCTGAGAGCTGAGGATCACAGTCCAAAGCCAGCCTGGGCAGGAGATTCCTTGAGATGCTTATCTCCAGTGAACCACCAGAAAGCCTGAAGGTGTGCTGTAGCTCAAGTCGTAGAGTGCTAGACTTGAGCACCCAGTCCCAGACTTCAACTCCTCCAACTACAAGAAGAGAAAGAAAGAAACCTGAAGTGAAGTGCTGGGAATGTGTCTTAGGGGTATAGTGTTTTGCATGTATGAAACCCTGGGTTTGAATCCTCAGTACTACATCCCTAGGAAAAAAAAGCCTAAAGTGGTTCTGTGGCTCAAGTGGTAATGCACTATGCTTGTACAGGAGAAACTCAGGTACAGAGCTGAGGTACTGAGTTCAAGCTCCAGGACTGGTTTTTGCACACACACGCACATACACACACACACACACACACACACACACACACACACACACACACACAGATACCATAAGTGAAGCTGTGACACTAAATGGTAAAGAAAAGAGATTCTGCTCTCAGCTTATGGTCAGCAACCCGGCCCTGTGTTCAACCCCAAAATAGAAACACCCAGAGCCCAACTAAGAGATGGCAAAGGTTTCAAAACCTGATGAGACTCACCAGTACTAGATGACAGAAAGCATTGTGATTTTGCACAAGTGCTTAGATTTAGCAAGCATCCAGAAAACTAGGGAGGCACCTTTGCCAATTAGGAATCTTTTCATTAGGTTTATCTGGCTTGTTTTCTGCCAGAAGGACCCTTGAATTAATTGTAGTAGTTTGTTTCGACACTGGAACATAGTCTAACAAAGACAGGATGAGTGCAGGGACCTTGGATGGCCCCGAGAAGCAGTACAAATGAAGGATTCCTGTCAAAACAGAGCACTGGGGAGAAAGATAGCTTGGGGTACAAAGAGGCCTTTTCCTCCTGGCCTTCAGAGTCTGCCTCATCCTCACTCATTGCTCATCCTCACTAATTGCTCCGGATGAATTGTTTGTTACATAGCTGTTCAAGAGTGAGGCCTTTTGTCTGCCTGTTCCAACAATGAGGCAGACTTCCTCCAGCAGCATGGGGTGCACAGAAGCCCTCAGGCTACTCTGGGAACAGTGAGGGGAGCCCCAGAACATGCACTGTCTTGAAAGCACTCTCTGTGCTATGAAATCATTCTATTCAAACCTTTTTTCATAGCAACTCTAGATGTTCAGTGATAGAAATACATGTATACATACACAGACACATGGAGTTACTGGCTCTATTTTTGAGGCATGTCCTGAGGCTTGAACTGTGACCCTCGGCACTGTCCCTGAGTTCCTTTTTCTCAAGGAAGCACCGTATTGTGTCTTAACCCATGATTACCCTAGGCTGGTTTGCAGCATTTACAGCCACAGATGATCCAGTCATCCTAGGACCCCAGTTCAACTCCCAGCACTGGCAAAAATACATCAACCCAAAAAAATGGAGGAGGAAAAAACAAACAAGTTTTACACAACCGTTTTACTTTTGTTTCCTTTGCACTGTGACCACGATGGGTCTCAATGACTCGGCTTGAAAATTGTATGTGACCTTCCATGGCCAAAGGCTCACGGGTTGTTGGTGAAGCCTGAACCCCACCCAGATACCTAGGCTGTGAGTTCGATCCTCGGAATGCCACCTACACACAGCTGAAGATCCTAGGAAACTCGTTCCTATCTATAGGAACATTAATAGAATGTTTGACATGTACAAATTGAATTACTATTTAGCTAGTCTTTCTAGTATAATATTGTATGCATAAATATATGTCATTGATTAATTTAATTAATAACTTACTAAGTCTCCTACCGTGATTAATTAATGGAGGCATAATTTTAGACCAAATAATTGGTAGTAATAGAATATATAATTGGTAGTAATATAATATATAAAAGTAAGATATAGACATCACTTTATATAGAGTTATACACTAGAATCTACGTAAATGTCTGCCTCTCTCTGTATACATTTATTTATAGATGCATATTCATATGTAAATACATACACTGCAATCTATATATCTATCATTTTATATATTGGCCACTCCTAGGGCTTGATCTCATGTCCTCAAATTTGCCCAACAACTTCATTTGCATCAGACTGTTGTGCTAAAATTGTCCCATTCATGAAGTTGGCCTTCTAGGGCCAGAGTTCAAATCACAGAACTGTCAAAAACTTAATCCTGGTGGAAGAAGCCAATTGTCCCACTTGTTTTCCTTATGGGTGTCAAAATTCCTGCATCTCAGGAATGATGTTTAATACATAGGCAAATTTATGTCCTATGTAATAGGATGTAAAAAATGTTATATGTGTAATCATACTCACTAAAATACATAAGAAATACATAAAAATAAAATAAAATGAATAACTACACTAACTGCAATATAACTAAACATATGTATGCAAATATAAATCATGTATTTAAAATGTATATGAATATTATTTTTTGAGTGTTAAGACTTGAATTCAGGCCCTGGGAACAGGCCTGACTTTCTTGTCTTCCAGCATGGTGAGCTTCCCCTTCCCCGACAATATTGCAGATTTACCCAGACTCTGAATTCAATTCCCAGGCCTGGCAGAAAAAATGGCATGAATTCCAAGCTAAGGAGCCTCATAATTTTTAAAATATTTTTAATGAATTTATTTATTTATTTTATTTTTAGTTTGTCAAGCACAGGGCTTGAACTCAGGTTGTTGCAACTCTGCCTCAGCTTCGATCGCTCTAGGCTGGGGTGCAACCACTGGACCCACAGCCGAACCTGGGTTCCTGGGCCCCAAAGATTTACAGGAAAAATATAAATAAAACGACACAGATAAAAATCTGGAAACTTGCACATGGCTGTCTGCTTTAAATTTGGTTTTTTTGCAAGGTGACCATCTTAGGTCTGAATGACATTGCTGAAAAGTTTTGTAACCTGACATTGCTGAAGGCTGGTGGGCTACCAGGCAAGCCACAGGTCAACACGGCAACATAGGCCCTGTGGTCGAGACCCACTCCTGACCCCTACCAATGGTGGGAGATCCTAAGAGTCTCATTCCTATTCATAGGAATACTGATGGAAGATTATGAATGTCAAGATTAAATTAGTTGTTCCTGAATGATACTACTATAAAATTAGTGATTTTAGGAGGCTGATGGATTTTAATGAATATTTTGACACATTAAAAGAATACAGTTAATTACATGGATGCAATAGTTTTGTGACAGTGGTTGATTAAATTAATAATTCATTAAGTATGTACACAATAATATTAATTACATGGGGGCATAATAAATACCCAAGAATTGTTAAAAATGTAGTCTATATAACTGAAGAATGTATAAACATCTCTGGCACTCTATAAAGATCTATATTTATTCGTGTACTACCATTCGCATGTCAATCTATCTTATTTTGTCAACCCCTGGGGCTCGATCTCAGGTGCTGGGAACTGCTTGTTAGCTCCATATGGCCCAGGCTGGCCGTGCTGACACTCACCCATTCGTGAATTGAGCCTTGTAGGCTTTGAGTTCAGATGCCAGCACTCACAAACATTGAATCATGGAGTAAGAAGCACTGGTGACACAAGTTTTCCTTTTCTGTGAGCATCTGGGTGTCAGGTGTGAAGTTTCATACATAGGCAAACCTATATCCCATGTAATAAATGTAATAAATATTCTATGTGTAATACCAGTCAATAAAATAAATGGTAAATAAATGAATAAAACAACAAATAAAATGCATAACTACACTAAGCGCAATATGGGGTCAACACAGGGGGCTCAGTCTTATGGCCTGGGAACTGCCTGGCAGCTGAATTGGCTAGAGGCTGCTGTGCTGACAGTCACCCATTCATGAACTGAGCCTTCTAAGCCCTGAGTTTAGATCCCAGCCCTGCCAAAAATTCAATCTTGGACTAAGAAGCTGAGAGTGACACATATTTTCCTTTTCTATGAAATTGCTCGGTGTCCGGTAGGATGTATAATTCGTATGCAAATCTATATGCTATGTAATAGGATGTCATAAAGGTAAAAATGTCATAGGTGGAAGAATTGTCACTACAATAAATGAAAAACAGATTGAGTTAGTAGTGAATCATTCTAGGATAATATTAGACAAATAATTATAGGACGTGGATTAAGTTTAATTAATATATTATTAAGAATTAACAGAATGAAAAGTAAATGGAGACATAGTTAAATACCTAATAATTGGTAGAAACAAATGATGCATAAATTAATTATAAATAGACATCTCATTGTATAAAATATGTAATTATATGTATGGATGTATGTACATATATGTTAAACAATAAGAGTATATTGAGTAATAATTAATGTTTTATTAATTGTCCAACTGAGATACATCATTAAATGGAGACATCATTTAATACCTAGTAATTGGTAGTACTATTAGCTATAACTTAATAATATTCATACATCTCTCTGTCTTTATTTTTTTGGGGGGTTTGAGTCGTGGGCCTGAAACCTGGGCCTGGGCGCTGTCCCTCAGCTCTTCATCTCAAGGCTAGCACTCTACCACTTGAGCCATAGCACCACTTCCAGCTTTTTTTTCTGCTAATGTGGTGCTGAGGAATCAAACTCAGGGCCTCATGCTTGCAAGGCAAGTGCTCTATCACTGAGCCACATTCCCAGACCACATCTCTCTTTTTGTATATATAATATTTATATACACCAATCTCTATTTATACCTCATACACTCCTGGGACTCGGTGGTTGAGTGTTCGCCTAGTAAGCAGGAAGCCCTGGCTTCCATTCCTCAGTACCACATAAAAAGAAAAATCGGAAGTTCTCCTTTCTTTCAATCAATTGTGTACTAGCCTGGAGCACAAACGCTTGGGGAGAGTGTATAAGCCCTTACTAAAGGCCCAGGACTGCCGCCAAAAAAGGTAGACTGTTTTAAGTGCAACTATAGAAGGTCAAGACTTCAAATACCTCATCACAGAGCAAGCTAGGATTCTGGTGCTGACAGCTGCCACCTAACCTGACTTACCCAGATGTAAATCACTGCAACCAGCTCCACCGAACCAGACACTGCTGGCTTACCTCAGTCATTCTAGCTGCTCGTGGGCTTTAAAACCCAGCCCTGGCAGGAAGTCTGTGAGACTCTTCAAAATGTGGTTCCAAGTGGTAGAGCTGTACCCTTGAGCAAATGTTATTAGAACAGTATCCCTATATTTGAGTTCAAGCCCCTTGGGTAACCTCCCCCTGAAAAAAAACACCCCACTAAACCATTAGATGTGAACTCGTGTGGTTTGTGAAATGTTCCTCAAAGAATGGTGATACTGAAGAAAGCATGGTGATTCTGATGACAGCTTGTGGAATGGAGCTATGTGTTGAGTCCTTCATAGGGTGCTCTGTGCTGAGTACAGTACATGGTGCTATGTGTTGAGTCCTTCACAAGTTGCAGTGTGGTGAGTCCTGCATTGGGTTCTGGGTGCTGAGTCTTTTACATGATGCTGTGTGCTGAGTCCTTCAAACAGTGTCATGTGCTGTGTCCTTCACAGGGGGCATTCTTTCATCTGGTCCTTGTAAGAGCTCCACAACTGAAATGCTTACGCAGATAAGAATATTGAGGCTCAGATATATCTCCATGGAAGGGACAAACTTAAGTATTACTGAAGACTAGTGAGTTGTCTCCTACAGACCATTGTTTTGCTTTGTTTTTTTTTTTTCTCAGTCATGAACCTTGATCTCAGGACCTAGATTCTGAGCCTTACCTCTTGGGCTCAAGGCTAGAACTCCACCACGTGGAGACAAGGATCCCCTTGCAGCAGAGTGCCATGGCCTAGGGGTCGATAGCTGAGGTCTGTCATCCTGCCTTCTCAGCAAGCTGAGATCTGAGGATCTGTGTTCTAAACTATCCCAGACACAAAAAGTCCCATGAGACTATTATCTCCAATTCACCACTAAGAAACATTAAGTGGAAGCTTGGTGCTTGTGGCTCATGACTATCATCCTAGGTTCTCAGGAGGATGAGAACTAAGGATCCTGGTTCAAAGCTAGCCTGGGCAGGAATGTCCCTGAAACACTTAACTCCAATGGACCACCAGAAAACCTGAAGTGGAGCTGTGGCTCAAGTGATAGAGCAAAAGACTTGAGCTGAAGAGCTCAGGTACAGCACCCAGGCCCAGACTTCAACTCCTACAACCGACAACATCAGAAAAAAAACAAAAAACAAAAACCAGAAACAATCTAACAAACCTGAAGTACAGGGATGGGAATGTGCCTTAGGGGTAGAGTGCTTTTCATATATGAAATCCTAGGCTTGATTACTCAGGACCACATCACTAGAAAAAGCATGAAGTGGTTCTGTGGCTCAAGTGAGAGAAGGTTATCCTTGTACAAGAGAAATTAGGTGCAGTGCTGAGTTCAAGCTCCACAACTGTATGTGTGCGCACACATGGACATACACACACAGACACACAGACACACACAGACACACACACATAGACCAGAAGTGAAGCTGTGACACAAAAAGGTAAAGCACTGGACTTCTCCACTGAAATTATGGTCAGCACCCAGGCCCTGTGTTTAACCCCCAAACCTAGCCACCCAAGGCCCAATTAGGAGAGGTCAAAGATTTCAGAACCTGATGATCTTCACCAGCCCTAGCTGACAGGAAGCTTTGTGATATCAGACATGTGCTTGGATTTCTCAAGCTTCCAGAAAACCAAGGAGAGGTATCATAGGCCCATCATCGCCAGCAATGAAACATTTCATTAGGTTCAGTGCCCTAGTTCTCTGCCAGAAGGACTTCTGAATTATATTGAGCACTGTATCTGAGCACCGGAATATAGTCTCACAAAAGTAGGATAAGTGCAGGGAACTTGGCCTGCCACGCGAGGTGGCACAAATGAAGGCTTCCTGTCAAAACAGAGCACTGGGAAGAGAGATAGCTTGGAGTACAAAGAGGCCTTTATCTCCTGGCCTTCAGACCCCACCCATACTCATCCTCACTAATTGGCCCAGATGGAGTTGTTGTTACAAAGCTGTACAGCACTGAGGCCTTTTGTCTGCCTGTACAGACAATGAGAGAGACTTCTTCCAGCAGGCGTGGGATGCAGAGAAACCCTCAGGCTACACTGGGAACAGTGAACGGAGCCCTGGAACACACATTGACATAAAAGTAGTCTCTGTGTTATGAAATCATTGTATTGAAAACAAATTTCCTAGCTTGGTGCCATTTATCATATCTACTCTGGAGCTTTGCCTATAGGAATACATCCATACATACACAAAGACATGGAGGTATAGGCTCTACTGGGGGTGGGCAGGTCCAGGGGTTGAACATTGAGCCTAGACGTTGTCCCCTGAGCTCCTTTTACTCAAGGGTAGTGCATTAACCTTGAGTCACAGGCTCACTTCTGGGTTCTTCTGGGATCTCTTAGAAATGAAAATGACATGTCTTTTCCTATGATGGCTGGATTCAAACTAAGATTCTTTACGTCTCAGACTCCTAAGAAGCTGGGATTACACTGACACCTGCCTTACTTTTCTTCTTCATTTTTTTTAATCTGGACAATCTGACTTCTTAACAGGATCATTCCAATAGTTTGAATTTATAAGTAAACTACCCCAATATTCTTTATAGCTGCTTTCTCTGAGAAGGATTTTCTCTCCTTATCTTCTCTGGTCACAGATTTGAAGCCAAAATTGAGAAATGAGTGTCACAGGATTTGGGAGCATATGTCTACAGGACATGCCAGTTCTGTCACTTAGCATTGAGCTGAAGTGAATTTACTGTCTCAGGATGAGAGGACCGAAGCTGGAGCAATCCTCATACTGTCTGCATTGCTCCTTTTGCCTATAAAATTATCTAATAATTATGAGTGTTTTGTGTCTCCAAACCTCCAAAGCCAGCCCGACCAGGAAAGTCTGTGAGACTCTTATCTCCAATAAACCACCAGAAAACCAGAAGTGGAGCAGTGGCCCAGAGGGTAGAGGTCCAGTTTTAAGAGAACAAGCTGAGTGAGAGATACAGTCCAGACCAAGCAGGAAAGCCTGGGAGGTGCTTATGTCCAATTAACAACCATATGTCTGGAGCTGTGGCAGTTGTAGAGCCTCAGCCTTGA
Organism: Dipodomys spectabilis; assembly: GCF_019054845.1. Lineage (NCBI taxonomy): Eukaryota > Metazoa > Chordata > Mammalia > Rodentia > Heteromyidae > Dipodomys > Dipodomys spectabilis. The sequence goes on from NW_024870983.1 coordinate 2,855,185, forward strand.
GCAAAACAGCTCAGGAATGCATCGTGCCCCGAGTTGAAGCCCTGGGATGGCCAAAAAGAAAATTCAAAAAGAGGAGGCCAAGTTTATGAATCAGTGCCCTACCTACTTATGTATGTAAATTACCTCCCTGAAAGCAAACAGAGCACATGTAATGCTTCTGCTTTTATTTACTGATTGATTTTTCAGATATGTTCATTGTGCATGCTACATCATCCTCTTCACTTCAGGCCCATCGCTTTTCTCTTCTAGGGTTCCTGGCCTGTGTCTTTATATGATGCACAATTAAGCTTTTAGCAGCCTTTATTTACATTTTATTATGAGGCCAATGCAGGAATGGCCACAAATGAGGCGGGGAAAGAGAAGATCAGGTTTCATAGTAGTAACCGGTATTCAGAAAATTTAACGTAAAATTAAACGTGAAATGGAAGCATGCTTAAGTAAAAACTACCATTAAGAAAAGATGAGGGGACTGGGAATGTGGATTACTGAGAGAGTGCCTAGCATGCAAGAAGCCCTGGGTTTTATTTCTCAATAGCACATACACAGAAAAAGCCAGAATTGATGCTGTGACTCAAGTAGTAGAGTGCTATAGACAGTGTCCAGGCCTTGAGTTCAACCCAAGAACTGGCAAAATGATACCTAGCTGGCTAGGTAGGTAGGTAGGTAGGTAGATTGATGATAGATAGATAGATAGATAGATAGATGCATACATACATACATACATAGCTACATAGATAGATGATAGATAGATAGATAGATAGATAGATAGATAGATAGATAGATAGATAGAGAGAGAGATTGATAGATAGATAGATAGATAGATAGATAGATAGATAGATAGATAGATAGATAGATAGATAGATAGATAGATAGATAGATAGATAGATAGATAGATTAGATAGATAGATAGATAGATGATAAATGAAGCTGGTCTTTTTCATTAGAAGGAAAGAAGGAAACAATGGTGTCATGAGGCCTTCTACAGTGTGCCAGGACACCAGCATCGCCTTCACACAACCACAGAGCAAGAAGACTGTCTCTGTCCCACTTCTCTGGCAGCCAAAGGCCCCAGAGCCAAGAGGGCACAGCCAGGTTCTAACTCAGGTGCTTGGAGACAGTAGAGAAAGGGCCCTGCCTCTCCTTGGCCTGGGGATTTGCTTTAATGATGTGCAGAATGAAGGAAGGAGAATGGACTGGAAGAGGTAGAAGAAGGGCCTTCAAATCTGACAGATGGAGAGATGAAAATCCACTCCCTAAGACCAGAGAGCATAGTTTTTTCCACTCTGTTCCTGCCCTCTCCCCCACTAAACTGGCTCACTATTATGAACTTAATGATAGCTTGAAGCTCGGTTCACCTGAGGGAGGAAGGTTAATTAGTCATTGTTTGAAGAGGCTGAGAAAAGCCTGACCCTGGTGTAAGTCTAACAAATATTTCAGGTTCCCCCCCACCATTTATGGCTGTGCCTGGAATGAATGAAGTGGTTTTGCAGCTCACTTCCCTGTTGAGTGTGTACATTCTGCCTCCTAATCCTGCAGGCCTAGGTCTCTTCACCTAGCCCGGCTTTTGAAACTGTTTTCTGTCTTTCAAATATAGTGTTTCATTGGAGTTTTTCCTGCCAACAGGATTAAGGCTTGGATCCTGAGAACTTCAATTGAACCCAGAATGGGTCAATGATGTTTCTTTCCTGCTTCTATAGCTCAAGAATTCTAAGAACATTTAGAGTGCGAGTAACTTCTCATCACCAAGTGAAACACAGGAAGTTCTTGAACATCTGACCTTTCGGAAGTAGAAGTCAGAGTGTCATAGACGTTCCTGCCCTGGTTGGCTTCAGCCTGTGATACTGAGACCTCAGCCTCCTGTGCTAGGGTGATGGGCATGAGCTACTGGTGTTCTGCTACCTTCAGAACTGTAATGAAATTGACAATACAAGTCAACTGCTTATCACAAAGGGCTTGGGGATCATATTAATCCCTTCAACATTGGACCTTTCAGACCTGTAGGACATAAAGTTATAATGCTAGAGTCAGAGAGGCTGGGTATATGGATGTGGACAATTGAACCTTGTGCTCTGACTCTAATTCTGGTGCACATTTGTGTTCATTTTCCACAGAATGTCCTCATAATTAGCAAATAGGAAAAGTATTTTCATTAATCCTCACTTTTTTTTCCAGTTGTGTGTCTTGTATCAAGCCTGGGTACTGTCCCTGAGCCCTTCAGTTCAAGATGAACACTCTAACACTTGAGGCACAGCGCCATGTGAGGTCTTTTGGTGGTTCATTGGAGATAAAAGTCTAACAGGCTTTCCTTGCATAGGCTGTCTTTGAACTGTGGTGTTCAAATCTCAGCCTCCTGAGAAGCTAGGTTTCCAGGAGTGAGCCACCGGCATCTGGCCTATTGTTTTTGACAGTCCTGGGGCTTGAACTTAGGGCCTGGGTACTGTCTCTGAGCTTCTTTTTCTCAAGCCTAGTGCTATACCACTTGAGCCACTCCACAGCTTCTGGCTTTTTCTGAGTATGTGGCTCTGAGAAGTCAAACCTTGGCATTCATGCATGCTGAGCGAGCTCTTTACCAGTAAGCCACATTTTAACCCCACCCTTGCAATTTTATCCCTCAATTTGCCTATCCTCAAGAAAAGGCTTCTGAGTATAAATCATGTAAAGAAATCCCTATAGGAAGATGTCCATAGATAAATAAGACAAGGCTCATACTGGGAAGAGATTCTAAACATGTTAAGACTGTGACAAATACCTCCATTTAATTATGTATTATGTTTCAACACTTAATATAGTATTAATGAAAAATGAGTCAATGTCCTAATTTATTTTGTATATTTTTATAATACATTACAACATGTAAAAATATGTGTATAATAACACTAAATACAATAAACAATAAATGAATCAAATAATAAATACAAAATCAATAATGAAAATAATAATAGGTAATAAACATACACATGTAAGTATATATCATATATTGCACATGCATGGAAATATTTTTTTCTATTGCAGGGCCTTCATTTAGTTCCTGGGAACTGTAGCCTGAATTTCATTTCCTCAAGTACAGTGAGCTTCACCTTCACCCTTGTTGCAAAAGAGTTACTGGGCTATGCAATCAAATCCCACCAATGGCAGAAATACTGGCCCAGTTCCAAGGCAGTGACTTGATTTTTTTAATGGAAGCAGTTATGTTTATTCAGTTCCATACTGAGCATTAAAAGCAAAGCAATGTAGAATTTTGTACAGCTATTTAGACATCCTTCCCTTACCCCAAATGCTTCTCTGAGCATTACATTGTTTCTTTTTTTGTTTGCACGTTTTTAATTGTAAAAATGTTGTACTGAGAGTTACAGTTACATGAACAAGGTAACGAGTACATTTCCTATTGAGCATTGTTGCCTCCTCCTTTGTTTTCCGCCTACCATCCCTTCCCTCCAATCTCCACAACTGCTCCCCCTGCCAAGGTCAGTGACTTAATTTTTTTTTTTATTTTTGGTTTGGCATGGGGTTTGAACTCAAGTATTGGCAACTCTGAACCTTCCGTCACATTGCTACAGATATACCAAGACCCTGAGTTCAAATCCCAGGCTAGGAAAGAAAACTAGCAGATATTTCAAACCAGGGAGATTTATTATTTAGTTAAATATTTAATTATGTGTATTTATTCTTTTTATTTTTGCCAGCCATGGGGCTTGAACTCGGGTCATGGAAACACTGTCTCAGCTTTAATCACCCTAGGCTGGGGTGCAGCTTCCAGACCCATAGTCGATCCTGGGATCCTAGGCCCAGAGGGCTTGCAGGATGAAAAAAAAGTGGGACAGCACAAAAAGTCGCAAGCTGCAGAGGGCTGGGGTTTTACATTTTTTTTCTTTGCACGATGACAATCCTGGGTCTGCAACGACTCTGTTGCAAAGTGTATCTGACCTGCTATTGCTAAAGGCTTGTGGACTATCAGGAAAGGTATAGTCCGACCTGTCAACATAGCCTCATCTTCAAATCCCGGTCCCGACACCTACCAATGGCAGGAGATCACAAGAGACTCGATTGAAAGAGTAGTTTGTGCATCAGTCAAGTCTAAAATTGGATGCAATAATCCTAGGATACTGATGGATCATTTTCTTTGGGGGGAGGCGTCCAGTCATGGAGCCTGAAATCTGGGCCTAGGCATGTCCTTCTGCTCTTCAGCTCAAGGCTAGCACTCTACCACTTGAGCCACAGCACCACTTCCTGCTTTTTTTCTTTTTTCTGCTTATGTGGTGATGAGGAATCAAACTCAGGCCTCATGCATGCAATGCGAGTGCTCTACCAATGAGCCACCTTCCCAGCCCCCGATTGATCTTAATTAATAGTTTATTAAGCATGGAAAGAATAATATTCCTTCAATGGCAATTAATAAATACCTAAGAGTTGGTCAGAATGTAGTAGAGGTCATTCAGTCATAGATAGACAGCTCTGGCACTCTTTATCAATATATATTTATTTGTGTACCACCGTCTGGATATCCATGTATCTCTGTTTTGGCCAACCTGGGACTCGATCTCAGTATGTGGGAACTACCTGACAGCTTCATTTTCTAGAGGCTGCCGTGCTCACACTCACCCATTCATGAATTGGGCCTGCTAGGCCCTGACTTCAGATCCCAGAACTGCCAAAAATTTAATATTGGAGTAAGAAGCTGAGTGTGACACATGTTTTCCTTTTCTGGGAGATTCCTGGGTGTCAGCCATGATGGAGACCACATCTGCAAATCTAGAAGCTATGTGATAGAATGTAAACAATGTAATAAATGGCATAGGTGTCATCAGAGTCAATAAAATGTATGGTAAATAAATGAATAAAACAAGAAATAAAATGAATAATGACATCAAACATGATATGGACTGAATATCTGTATGGAAGTATAAATCCTATCTTTAAAATATATATAAGGATTATGTGTTCCAGGACTGAGGCTTGAATTCAGGCCTAGGGCACAGGCCTGACTTTCTGTCTTCAAGCATGGTGAGATTCCCCTTCCCCCACAGTGCTGCATATTTACCCAGACCTTGAGTTCAACTTTCAGGCCTGGCAGAAAAAATACCACAAACTGCAAACCAGGGAGTTATGTAATTGTTTTTTGTTTTTCTTTTACTTTTTTTAGTTGTCTTAAGTTTTTTTCTTCCTTCTTTTCTTTTCTTTTCTTTTTTTTTTTTTTTTTTGGCTATGCATGTGGCTTGAACTCAGATCGTGGCAGCTCTGCATAAGCTTCCATCACACTATGCTGGGGTGCAGCCCTCAAACCAAAGCCAATCCTGGAATCCTAAGTCCCAAGGTCTGACAGGAAAACAAAATGAAAATGGCACCAAAAAAAAGCCGCGAGCCACACATGGTAGGCGGTTTCTTGGCTTTGGTTCCTTGCATGGTGTTCATCATAGGTCTGAATGACATGGCTGCAAAACACAGGTGATCTGTCATTGCTGAAGGCTGGCTGACATAAAAGCCATATGCCAACCACACAACAGCGTGTCTGAGTTCAAATCCCAGTCCTGACACCTACCAATGGCAAAAGATCCCAAGAGACTCCTGCCCATTCATAGAAGTTCAGATGGAATGGTATCCAAGTCATGATTGAATGAATAGTCCGTGCAGCAGTCTAGTCTCAAATTAGACTCAATAATCCTAGGACGCATAGTGAATTTAATTAATGGTTAATTAGGCAAAAAAAGAATAATATTCCTTCAATTGAGGCATAACAAATACCAAAGACTTGGTAGGAATTTACTAGATACATGGCTATGGCACTCTGTAATAATACACATTTATTAGTATACTACCACCTGCCTATCCATCTATGGCTATTTTGGTCACCCCTGAGGCTCGATCTCAGTCCTGACAAAAATTTCATCCTGGAGATAGAAGCCAAGTGTGACATCTGTTTTTCTTTTCTGTGAGAGTGCTGGGTGTCTACAAATCTAGATGCTATGTGATAGGATGTAATACATGGTTAGGTATCATCACAGTCAATAAAATAAATGGTAAATAAATGAATAAAACAAAAAATACAATGAATAACCCCATCAAACATAATATAGAATGAACATCTGTATGGAAGTTCAATCCTATCTTTAAAATGTATATAAGGAGTACGTTTTCCATGGCTGGGGCCTGAATTCAGGCCTAGGGAACAGGCCTGACTTTCTGGTCTTCAAGCACAGTGAGATTCCCCTTTCCTCCACAGTGCAACAGAGTTACCCAGACCCCAAGTTCAAATCCCAGGCCTTGTAGACAAAAAATGTCACACATTCCAAGCCAGGGAGCTTCATTAGCATTTTGAATATTTTTTTAAAGTTCACTTTGCCTTTATTTGATACATTTTGATTTTAAAACATGAGAGTTTTTCAAAAAAGTGGTTTAATTATAAACTGTCTGCAATTGTGTTGTGTGAGTTTTCCTCAGTGCCTACCAAGAAATACACTAGGGGTGTCCTCATATCAAAAAGGTTGGGTTTGTGAATAAAAACTCACTTCTGTGAGGAGAGTAGGTACTTGTAAGCATTTTGGGAATAAGCTGGATTGTAAAATTAAAAACAAAAACATTGGGACTGGGATGTAGCCCAGCAGTGGAGTAGTTGCCTAAAGAGCATAAGACCCTGGAAGAAAAGTTTCCTAAAGCTTAGAATGTTAGAATTTTGTATGAACAAACTTCTTTGGTGGTGGGGCTTGAACTCTGGGCTTGGATGTTATCCCTGTGCTCTTCAGATCAAGGTGTGCACTCTACCGCTTGAGCCACAGTGCCAATTCCAGTTTAACGGCCTTTCCTGCCAGAGCAGGCCTTGAACCACCATCCTCAGATCTCTGCCTCCTGAGTAACTAGGATCATAGGCATGGGCCTCCAACGCCTGGCACATGAACAAACATGTTAAAGATTGATCCTGAAGAAAGAAACTTGGAATATACTTTTAGTACAAATAATTTAAAATGCCATGGTTAAGGCACTAATTCAGAAGTATTTATTCATTGGCTGGTTTCTTAGTTTATTCATATATATATATATATATATATACATTATTAATATATATGCATAATATATACATTATTAATATATATACATATATATTAGTAAAAATATAGCTTTGAAATGTACCTCAGAACATATATGCTCATGTAAAGTTATACAACTGCACAAGCTTGATTCTTTTTTCACTTTGGTTGGTACCCTAAATTAGGTGGGATTTGTGTACTGTTGTTTGTTCTCTGTTTTTGGAGGCCTTCTCTCCCCTTTATGCCCCAAACCCCCTCTCCCTGAACTTGAACTCAGCTTGCTCTATCTTGGCTTGGTTTTTCATAGCTGATTTTCTACCAATTCAGCCATCCCTGTAGCCTGAATTTTGGCCAGTTAATTGGAGATGAAATCTCTCAGGGGTTTCTGCTTGGATTGGCTTTGAAACTTAATCTTCCACTTCTCACCTCTGATTAGCTGGGATTACAGATGTGAGCCACTGGGGTTCCTAGGGATAAATTAGATTTTGGCTGGTGCATTCATTCTGTTTTTCTACGCATGGGATGATCTACTATAGTATTTCTGTGAATGTCCTGGGTCTGAAGTAAGATATATAATGCATATGCAAATCTGTATAGTTCTCAGAAGATATAATCAATTTAATACATAAGTATAATAATAGTCAATAATATAATGAATGAATGAAGAATACAAAAAATAAAATAAATACGCTCAAAGTAATATGCAATAAACAGAAGTATGTAGATATTAATCATTATTTCAAATGTGGATGAATATTATATTAACAGGGATGGAGACTGAATTCAGGCCTAGGGAGCAGGCCTGAATTGCTTGTCTTCAAAGCGGGTAAGTTTCTCTGTCCACAACAGTGCATTGGAGTTACCCAGTCTCCGAATCCAATTCCCAGGTCTGGCAGAAAAAAAAAAAAAAAAAGAGGCACAAATTCCAAGCCACAGAGCTTCATTAGTAATATATATATATATATATATATTGGTCGTGGGATTTGAACTCTGGCCTTGGGAGCTGTCCTTGGGCTCTTCAGCTCAAGGCCAGCACCCTACCACTTGAAACACAGCACTACTTCGCTACTTCTGGTTTTCTAGTGGTTTAGTGGAGATAAGAGTCTCAAAGACTTTCCTGCTCAGGCTGGCTTTGAACCGTAATTTTCGGATCTCTGCCTCCTAAATAGCTAAGATAACAGGCATGAGCCTTTGGTGCCCGACTATTTTTAATATTTTAAAATTATTTTTATTTATTATTTATTTCCTTATTGCCATGCACGGGGATTGAACTCAGGTCGTGGCAACTCTGCCTCAGCTAATATCACCCTAGGCTGGGATGGTGCAGTCTCTGGACCCATAGCCCATCCTGGGATCCCAGGCCTCCGGGGCTGACAGGAAAACAAAATGAAAACGGCACTGAAAAAACATCACAAACTGTGGATGGATAGCGGTTTCTTGGTTTTCCTTACTTGCATGGTGACCGTCCTGGATCCAAATGATAAGGCTGCAACCTGTAGGTCACCTAGCATTGCTGAAGGCTGGCAGGCTGGTAGCGAAGTCATAGGCCAACCTGGACACCTAGGCCCTAAGTTTGTATCCCGGTCATGCCAGTATAAAGGGCTGGAGAGCCTAAGAAACTATTGTCTGTCCCTAAGAACACCAGAGGAATGTGATCAATGTTATCATTGGATGAGTAGTTCATCAATCAGTCTAGCATAAAATTAGACTTAATAATCACAGGACACAAATGATTTTAATTCATAGTTTATTATGCATTAAAAGAATACTATTCATTAAATGGAGTCCTCACTAAAGACCTGAGAATCCGTAGGAACACAATATATGTCATTTAATACCAGATAGACATCACTGGCAGTATTTAAATACCTAAATATATATTTATCTGTATACCACTGTCTGCATAGAAAGGTATTGCTGTTTTGGCCAAACCTGTGGCTCCATCCCAGGTCCTGGGATCCACTTGGTAGCTTAATGGGCTAGAGGCTTAGAGGCTGCTGTGCTGACACTCACCCATTCATGAATTGAGCCTCCTTGGCCCTCAGTTCAGGTCCCAGCATTGCCAAAAATTTCATCTTGCAGTAAGATTCCAAATGTGACACCTATTTTCCTTTTCTATGCAAATGCTGGGTGTCAGGTATGATGTATATAGTATGTCTGCAAAGCTACATGCTATGGAATAGATTGGAATAAATGTAATGAATATTATAGGTGTACTCAGGATCAATAAAATAATTGGTAAATACATAAATAAATACTAAAATATAATTAAACACTCCAACAAACATGATATGGACTGAGAATATGGATGTTAGTATAAATCATATACTAAAAATTACTATAAATGTTATGTTCTCCAGGATTGGGGCTAGAATTCAGGCCTAGGAAATTGTCCTGAATTTCTTATCTTCCAGGAGGGTAAACTTCCCCTTTCCCCACAGTACACCAGATTTACTCAGACTCCGAGTTCAAACCTTAGGCCTAGCAAAAAAAAAAAAAGGGCACAAATTCCAAGCCAGGGAGCTTCATTAGTCCTTTCAATATTTTTAGGTTCTAATTATTCATTCATTCATTCATTTATTTATTTACTTGCCAATCACAGGGCTTGAACTCAGTTCGTGGAAACTCTGCTTCAGCTAACATCACCCTAGGCTGGGATGGTGCAACCTTGCACCCACAGCCCATCCTGGGATCCTAGGCCTCGGGGGCTGACAAGAAATCAAATGAAAATGGCATCGAAAAAAAGCTGTGAACTGCGGATGGTCAGTAGTTTCTCAGGTTTCCTTTCCTTTCATGGTGACCATTCCCATGACCAAGTGACATGGCTGCAACCTGTAGTTCACCTGGCATTGCTGAAAGCTGTTGGGCTGTCAGCAAAGCCATAGGCCAAGCTGGACCCCTAGGCCCTGAGTTTGAATCCCAGTTATGCCACTTACAAAGGGCTGGAGAGCCTACAAAATTATTGCCTGTCCCTCGGAACACCAGAGGAATGTGGTCAATGTCATGGTTGGATGAGTAGCTCATGAATCAGTCTAGCATAAAATTAGACCCAATAATCACAGGACACAGATTGATTAAAATTCATAGTTTATTTTGCATTAAAAGGATACTATTGATTAAATGGAATCCTCACTAAAGAACTGAGAATCCGTAGGAATGTGGTATATAACATTGAATACCAGATACACATTTCTGACAGTATCTAAATATCTAAATTTATATTTATTTATATACCATCATCTGCATAGATAGTTATTGGTATTTTGGCCAAACTCGGGGCTTGATCCCAGATACTGGGAACCACTTGGCAGTTGAATGGGCTAGCGGCTGCCATGATGAGACTCATCCATTCATGAATTGGGCCTCCTTGGCCCTTAGTCTAGGTCCTATCATTGCCAAAAGTTTCTTCCTGGTGTAAGATTCCATGTGTGACAACTGTTTTCCTTTTCTGTGCAAGTACTGGGTGTCAGGTATGATGTACATAATATATCTGCAAAGCTACACGCTATGGAATAGATTGGAATAAATGTAATAAATGTTATAGGTGCACTCAAAGTCCATAAGATAAATGCTAAATCAATCTATCAATAATGAAATATAATGAATCACTCCAACAAACACCATATAGACTGAATATATAGATGTAAGTATAAATCATATATTTAAAATATCTATAAATGTTACGTTTTTCAGGCTGGTGCTTGAATTCAGGTCTAGGGAAGAGTTGAGAAGTTAATGCATGATTCGCATAGGAAATGATAGGCAAGACCTTTGGCACAATGATTATTTTTAATTAAGACTTCATGAAGTGTGACAATAATACTTACATTTAGGAAATCGAGGCCTTGAGAAAGATCCAAGAATCGGTACTCACATGGTAGATAGGATTCTAACACAGTTCGCCACATCTCCTACTCTGTACAAATAGGTATTTATTAGCACACAAGTTTCAGCATATGAATGGATGGATATAGTACACCACCCCACCCTGGGGCTCAAGCTCAAGTTAGGGGAATGGCCTAGCACCTTAGTGGCTCACAGGCTGATGTGCTCACCTTGACCCATTCATCAATTTTGCTGGCTAGGCCCTGAGTTCGAATCTCAATACTGCCAAAAGATTCATCCTGATGTGAGAAGCCCATCAATGTACCAGTTTTCCTGTCCTGTGAAAGTCCTGCACCTAGGTGAGGATGGAGAATGCTATATAGGCAATTCTATAGCCATGGGCATAGGTTGTCATCCATGGCAGCACAGATATACCTGTCACCATACTCAATAAAATACACAATACATCCATGAATAAGACTCAAAATAATAAAAAAAAAAAAACTACATTGAATGGAAGATGCAAACCACAACTGTATGCAAATAGAGATCTTATGTTTAAAAGAGATGAGCTTGTTATTTTGTCCAGTGCTGGGGCTTCAAATCAGGCCCTGGACCAGGCCTGACATTCTAGTCTTCAAGGATGGTGAGCTTCCCCTTCCCACACAGTGCAATGGAGTTAACCAGACCTGAGTTCAAATGACAGCACTGAAAAAAGTTTCATCCTGACGTCAGAAGTCAGTCGTTGCACCTATTTTCCTCTCATGTGGAAGTCCTGGGTCTCAGCTAGGATGGAGAATGAATGCATAGGCAACCCTATAACCATGGGAATAGGTCATCATCCATGTCAGCACAGTTATATCTGTCACCATACTCAGTAAAATACACAATACCTCCATGAATTAGACACAAAATAAGGAGAAGGAGTGCACTGAATGCAAGATGCTGTCCACACATATATGTCAATATAGATCCTATGTTTCAAGGATGAATCTATGCCTATCCTGGCCCTCTCTGGGGCTCGATGTTAGGTCCTCAGTTGCTCACAGGCCGGTGTCCTCTCCTTGACCCTTTCGCCAATTGGCCTGTGGGTTCTGAGTTCAAATCACAACAGTACCAAAACATGAATCCTGATATGAGAAGCCCATCGATCCACCTGCTTTCCTGTCCTGTGCAAGTCCTAGGTCTCAGCTAGGATGGAGAAAGCACAGGCAACATGGACATGGGACATGGGAATCGGTTGCCATCCATGTCAGTATAGTTATATCTGTCATAATACTCAATAAAATACAAAATGCATCCTTGACTAAGACACACACTGAAAGCATGAGGCATTCCACACATGTATGTAAATAGAGATCCCATGTTTAAAATAGGTGGGCATATGATTTTTGCCAGTGTTGGGGCAGGCTTGACCTTGTAGTCTTCAAGGATGGTGATCTTCCCCTTCCCCCACAGTGCAACAGAGTTATCCAGACCTGAATTCAAATCCCAGCTCTGTCAGTAAAATGGTGTGAATTCTGAGAGAGGGTGCTTCATTCATATTTATTTATTTATTTATTGCCAAACCCGGGCCTTGAACTCAAGTCGAGGCTACACTGTTTTTGCTGCAATCATCTTAGGCTGCGGCCTCTAGACCCACAGCCCATCCTCAGATCCTAGGACCCCGGAGCATGCATGAAAAAAAAAAAAGGCCAGATGGGGAACAAAGCAGCAGGAATTTCCACCTCGTGCTTTTACGTTTATTTTCCTTTACATAGTGACCACGTTGGTCTGAACCCGGCGGCCTACAGAGTGAAAGAGACCTGGCATGGCTGAAGGCCTGCTGGCTATTGGGGAAGTCACAGCCAACCATTCAACGGAGGCCACGGGTTGGAATCCTGGTCAGCCCCCCTACATTGTGGGAATGGTGGAAGATCCTGAAAAACTCGTTTCCAGACCTAGGAAGTGTGGAATGTGATCATCTCATCCTTGAATGAGTAGTTCCTGCAGGATGCGAGTAGGAAATGATAGGCAAAACTCATGGGGTATCCATTATTTTTTATGAAGTTTATGAAGCGTGACAATAATCATCACAGTCATGAAATGAAGGCATTGGGGAAGATCTGAGAATTGGTAGTCACAGGGTAAATTGGATTCCATCACAGGTCGCCATCTCTCCTACTCTATACAAATATGTACTTATTTGTATACTACCTTCAGCATAAAAATGGACGAAGATTGTGCTCCCCCTCACTCCGGTCCTCGATCTCAGGTCCTGGGAATTGCTTAGATACTTAGAGGCTCACAGGCTGGTGTGCTCACGTGGACCCATTTGCCTATTGGGCCTGCTAGGCGCCAAGTTCAGATACCAGCAGTGCCAAAAGATTCATCCTGATGTCTGAAGCCAGTCATTGCACCTGCTTTCCTTTCCTGTGCGAGTCCTGGGTCTCCTCTAAGATGGAGAATGTATGGGCCACCCTGTGGCCATATGAATAGATTGTCATCCATGTCAGCCCAGTTATACCTATCATCATATACTCAAGAACATACACAATACATCCATGAATAGCACACAAAATAGAGAGGATAACTAATCTCAATGCAGGAGGAAGTCCAAACACGGATGTGAATAGACATCCCATGTTTCAGTGATGCATTGAGGATTATTGTGGCCTCCCTAGGGCTACATCTCAGTTCCTGGGAAAGGCCCAGCTCCTTAGTGGTTCACAGGCTGGTGTGCTCACATGGACCCATTGGGCAGTTTGGCCTCCTAGGCCCCAAGTTCGAATCCCAGCACTGCCAAAAATTCACCCTGATGTGAGAAACCAGTCATTGCACCTGTTCTTCTGTGCTGTTCAAGTTCTGGGTCTCAGCTAGGATGGAGAATGCATAGGCAACTCTATACTCATGGGAATAGGTTGTCATCCAGGTCACCACAGTTATATCTGTCATTCTATACTCAGGAAAATACAGAATATATCATGAATAAGACTCCATGTAAAGACAGTGACTACACGATGCTGCCCACCCATGTATGGAAATAGAGATCCTCTGTTTTAATTATGAATTGATGACTATTAAGGACCCCACTGGGGCTCAATCTCAGGTCCCAGGAACAGCATATCAACTTAGTGGCTCAGAGGCTGGTGTGCTCACCATGACCCATCCACCACTTGGGCCTGCTAGGCCTTGAGTTCAAATCCCAGACCTACCAAAAGATTCATCCTGATGTGAGAATCCCATTGTTGCACCTGATTTCCTGTGCTGTGAAAGTCCTGTGTCTCACCTAGGATGGAATATGCTATATAGGGAACTCTATACTTATGGTTGCCAGCCATGTCAGAATAGTTATATCTGTCATCATACCCAATAAAATACAAAATGCATCGTTGACTATGCCACACAATAAAATAACTACACTGAACCCATGATGCATGCCACACATGTATGTAAATTGAGATCATCTGTGTAAATTATGAATTTATATCAATAATGGCCCCCACCAGGGCTCGATCTCAGATCCCAGGAACAACCTAACCCCCTAGTGGCTCACGGGCGGTGTACTCACCATGATCCATTCACCATTTGGGCCTGTTAGATATTGAGTTAAAATACCAGCACTGCAAAAGATGAATACTGATGTCTGAATCCAATCGATCCTCCTCTTTTCCTGTTCTGTGAAAGTCCTGGGACTCAACTAGGATGGAGCATGCTACATAGGCAATTCTATAGCAATCCGAACAGGTTGACATCCATGTCAGCACAGTTGTAGCTGTCAGCATACTCAGTAAAATACACAATACCTCCATGAATTAGACACAAGTTAAGGAGAAGTGCACCGAATGCAAGATGCTGTCCACACATGTATATCAATAGAGGTCCTATGTATAAATTATGATTTTATGACTATCCTGGTGCTCAATGTCAGGTTCTAGGAATGGTCTATCTCCTCAGTGTCCTCACCTTGACCCTTACACCAATTGGGCCTGCTAGGTTCTGAGTTCAAATCACAGCACTGCCAAAACATGAATCCTGATGTGAGCAGTACATCAGTCCACCTGCTTTCCTGTCCTGTGAAAGTCCTGGGTCTCATCTAGGATGGACAAGGCATAGGACATGGGAATAGGTTGTCATCCATGTTAGCAAAGTTATAGCTGTTCTCATACTCAATAAAATACAAAATGCTTTCCTGACTAAGACTCAGAATAAAATGAATAACTACACTGAAATCATGATACATTCCACACATGTATGTAAATAGAGATCCTATGTATAAAATAGGTGGGCATATGATTTTTGCCAGTGTTGGGGCTTCAAATTCTGGCACTGGGAGCAGGCCTGACCTTGTAGTCTTCAAGGATGGTGAGCTGCCCCCACAGTGCGACAGAGTTACGCAGACCTGAATTCAAATCCCAGATCTGGCAGTAAAATGGCACGAATTCTGAGCGAGAGTGCTTCATTCATAATTTTTTAATTTTTTATTTTTTTTCCATACCCAGGGCTTGAACTCAACTTGTGGCAATTCTGTCTCAGCTGTGATCATCCTAGACTGCAGCCTCGGGACCCACAGCCCATCCTCAGATCCTAGGACCCCAGGGCTTGCAGGAAAAACAAACAAACAAACAAACAAAACAGCCATGAGAAGAAAAAAGTGGCAGGAAGTTCCACCTGATGCTTTTTTGTTTATTTTCCTTTGCATGGTGACCTTGCTGGGTCTGAACCTGGTGGCCTGCAGATTGAAGGTGACTTGGCATGGCTGAAGTCCTGCTGGATATTGGAGGAGCCCCAGGCTGATCAGGCAACGGAGGCCCCAATTTCGAATCCTGGAAAGCCCCCCTACATTGAGGGAATGGCGGGAGATCCTGAAATACTAGTTTCTGGACCTAGGAAGAGTCATGGAATGTGGTTGAATGAGTAGTTCCTGCAGGATGCGAGTTGAAAATGATAGGCAAGACTCATCGGGTATCAATTATTTTTCGTGAAGTGTTGATGAAGCATGACCATAATCATCACAGTCATGAAATGGAGGCATAGTGGAAGATCCAACAATTGGTAGTCACAGTGTAGATTGGATTTCATCACATTTCGCCATCTCTCCTACTCTGTACAAATATGTACTTATTTGCATAATATCTTGAGCTTATAAATGGATGAGTATTGAGCTCCCCAGAACCCCCGCCCTGGGGCTCGATCTCACGTCCTAGGACCGTCCTAACTCCTTAGTGGCTCACAGGCTAGTGTGCTCACGTGGACCCATTCACCTATTGGGCCAGCTAGGCCCTAATTTCTGATCCTAGCAGTGCCAAAAGATACATCCTAATGTCACAAGCCAGTGTTTACACCTATTTTCCTTTCTTGTGGGAGTCTTTGTTCTCAGCTAGGATGGAGACTGCATGGGCCACCCTGTGGCCATAGGAATAGGTTGTCATCCATGTTATTCCAGTTATACCTGTCATCATATACTCAAGAACATACTCAATACATCCACGAATAGCACACAAAATAGAGAGGATAACTACAGTCATTGCAGGAGGCAGTCCACACATGCATATGAATAGACATCCCATGTTTCAATGATGCATTGAGGATTATTGTGGCCTCCCTAGGGCTAGATCTCAGTTCTTGGTAAGGGCCCAGATCCATACTGGCTCAAAGGCTGGTGTGCTCACATGGACACTGACAAAAATTCACCCTGATGTGAGAAACCAGTCGTTACACCTGTTCTTTTGTGCTGTGCAAATTCTGGGTCTCAGCTAAGATGGAGAATGCATAGGCAATTCTATACTCATGGGAATAGGTGGTCATCCAGGTCACCACAGTTATATCTGTCATCCTATACTCAGGAAAATACAGAATACATCGTGAATAAGACACCATGTAAAGACAATGACTACACCGAAAACAAGTTGCTGCCCACCGATGTGTGCAAATAGAGATTCACCGTTTTAATTATGAATTGATGACTATTAAGGCCCCCACTGGGGCTCAATCTCTGGTCCAGGAATCGCATATCAACTTAGTGGCTCACAGGCTGGTGTGCTCACCATGACCCATCCACCACTTGGGCCTCCTAGGCCTTGAGTTCAAATCCCAGACCTACCAAAAGATTCATCCTGATGTGAGAAGCCCATCGTTGCACCTGTTTTCCTGTGCTGTGAAAATCTTGGTTCTCAGCTAGGATGGAGAATGCTTTATAGGCATCTCTCTACTCATGGGAATCAGTTGTCATCCAGGGCAGCACAGATATACCTGTTACCATACTCAATAAATACACAATACATCCACGAATAAGACTCCAAATAAAAAAACTACATTGAATGCAAGATGTATATCACCCCATTATGGAAGTAGTGATCCTATGTTTAAAAGAGGTGGGCTTGTTATTTTGTCCAGCGCTGGGACTTCAAATCAGGCCCTAGACCAGGTCTGACATTCTAGTCTTCAAGGATGATGAGCTTCCCCTTTCCACACAGTGCAATGGAGTTGCCCAGATTTGAGTTCAAATCCCAGCACTGACAAAAGTTTCATCGTGAGGTCAGAAACCAGACGTTGCACCTGTTTTCCTCTCATGTGGAAGTCCTGGGTCTCAGCTAGGATGGAGAATGAATGCATAGGCAAATCTATAACCATGGGAACTGGTTGCCATCCATGTCAGCACAGTTATATCTGTCACCATACTCACTAAAATACACAATACCTCCATGAATTAGACACAAGTTAAGGAGAAGTGCACCGAACGCAAGATGCTGTCTACACAAATATGTCAATACAGATCCTGTTTCAATTATGAATTTATGCCGATCCTGGCCCTCCCTGGAGCTCGATGTCAGGTCCTGGGAACGGCCTAAATCCTCAGTTGTTCACAGGAGAGTGTCCTCCCCTTGACCCTTTCACCAATTGGGCCGGCTAGGCTTTGAGTTCAAATCCCAACTCTGCCAAAACTTGAATGCTTCAGAAGCCCATTGTTGCACCTGTTTTCCTGTGCTGTGAAGTTCTGGGTCTCAGCTAGGACAAAGTATGCTATATAGGCAACTCTATACTCATTGGAATAGGTTTCCATCCATGTCAGCACAGTTATATCTGTCATCATATGCAGTAAAATACAAAATGCATCTCTGATTAACACACAAAATAAAAAGAATAACTACACGGAATGCCTGATGCATTCCACACATGTAAGTAAATAGAGGTCATCTCTGTAAAGTATGAATTTATATCAAAAATGGCGCCCACCAGGGCTCGATCTCAGGTCCCGGGATGGACCTAACCCTCTATTTGCTAACAGGCTATTGTACTCACCATGACCCATTTACCACTTGGGTTTTTTAGGCCTTGAGTTCAAATCCCAGCACTGTCAAAAGATGATTACTGATGTGAGAAGCCAAGTAATCCTCCTCTTTTCCTGTGCTGTGAAAGTCCTGCTTCTCAGATAGGAATGGGGCATGCTATATAGGCAACTCTATAGCCATGGGAACAGGTTGACATCTATGTCAGCACAGTTGTAGCTGTCAGCATACTCAGTAAAATACACAATACCTCCATGAATTAGACACAAATTAAGGAGAAGTTCACCGAAAGCAAGATGCGGTCCACACATGTATATCAATAGAATTCCGATGTTTAAATTATGAATTTATGCCTATCCTGGCCCTCCCTGGTGCTCAATGTCAGGTCCTGGAAATGGTCTGGCTCCTCAGTTGCTCACAGGCCAGTGTGCTCACCTTGACCCTTTTGCCAATTGGGCCTGCTAGGTTCTGAGTTCAAATCACAACACTGCCGAAACATGAGTCCTGATGTGAGCAATACATCAGTTCACCTGCTTTCCAGTCCTGTGAAAGTCCTGGGTCTCATCTAGGATAGACAAGGCATAGGCAACTCTGTAGACATGGGAATAGGTTTTCATGCATGTCGGCACATTTATATCTGTCATCATACTCAATAAAATACAAAATGCATCTCTGACTAAGACACACAATAAAATAAATAACTACACTGAAAGCATGATGCATTCCACACATGTATGTAAATAGAGATCCTATGTGTAAAATAGGTGGGCATATTATTTTTGCCAGTGTTGCGCTTCAATTGAGGCACTGGGAGCAGGCCTGAACTTGTAGTCTTCAAGGATGGTGATCTTCCCCTTCCCCCACAGTGTAACAGAGTTACCCAGACCTGAGTTCAAATCCCAGCTCTGGCAGTTAAATGGGGCGAATTCGAAGCTAGGATGCTTCCTTCATAATTTTTTTTTAACAGACTCAGAGCTTGAACTCAATTCGTGGCAACTCTGCTTCAGTTCCGATCATCCTAGGCTGCAGCCTCTGGACCTACAACCCATCATTGGATCCTAGGACCCCAGGGCTTGCAGGAAAAAAAAACCGCGAAGGGAAAAAAAATGTGGCAGGAAGTTCCACCTGGCGCTTTTATGTTCATTTTCCTTTGCCTGGTGACCATGCTGGGTCCAAACACGGTGGCCTGCAGAGTGAAGGTGACCTGGAGTGACTGAAGGTCTGCTGGCTCTTGGGGAAGCCCAAGGGCAACGGGGTATCGGAGACCTCAAGGTCGAATCCAGGTCAGCCCCCCTCCATTGAGGGAATGGCGGGAGATCCTGAGATACTCGTTTCTGGCACTTGGAAAGGTCATGGAATTCGATCAATCTCATCTTTGAATGTGTAATTTCTTCAGGATGCACGTAGAAAATGATAGGCAAGACTCATTGTGTATCAATTATTTTTAGTGAAGAGTTGATGATGCATGAACATAATCATCACAGTCATGAAATGGAGGCATCGGGAAAGATCCAAGAATCGGTAGTCATGTGGTATATTGGATTCCATCACAGGTCGCCATCTCTCCTACTGTATACAAATATGCATACTACCTTCAGCTTAGGAATGGATGAGTATTGTGCTCTCCCCCTCCCACTCCCGGGGCTCGATCTCAAGGTCCTGGGAACAGCTTAGTTCCTTATTAGCTCTCAGCATGGTGTCCTCAACTTGACCCTTTCTCCTATTGGGTTTGCTAAGCTCTAAGTTCCAACCCCAACACTGCCAAAAGAGGAATGCAGATGTGAGAATCCAATCCTTCCACTTGTTTTCCTGCCCTGTGAAAGTTCTGGGTCTCAGCTAGGATGGAGAAGGCTTAAGCAATGCTATAGACATGGGAATTAGTTCTCATCCCTGCCAGCACAGTTATACCTGTCATCATAATCAATAAAATACAAAATGCATTCCTGACTAAGACACACAATAAAAAGAATAATACATTGAACGTATCATGCATTCCACATGTATGTAAATAGAGATCCTATGTTTGAAATAGGTGGGCATATGATTTTTTGCCAGTGCGGGGGCTTCAATTCAGGCCCTGGGAGCAGAAGTGATCTTGTAGTCTTCAAGGATGGTGAGGTTCCCCTTCAACCACCATGCTATAGGGTTACCCAGATCTGAGTTGGAATCCCAGCTGTGGCAGAAAAAATGGTGCGAATTCTGAGCTAGAGTGGTTTATTTTATTTTATTTTATTTGCCAACCAAGCGATTTGAACGCAGTTCATGGCAACTCTGCCTCAGCTTCGATCACTTTAGGCTGGTGGGCTGCCATGGGCGCATAGCCAGTCCTGTGATCCTAGGCCCTGAAGCCTTGCAGGGTTGTGGAAAACAGCCACAGGATGGATTTTTTACATTTTATTCCTTTGCATGATGACCCACCTGGGTCTGAATGACAAGGCTACAAGTTTACTTCACTTTGCATTGGCCAAGGCTAGCGGGCTATCGCAGAAGTGACAGGCCCATATGTCATCAAAGGCCCTGCTATTGGATCCTGGTTCTGACACCTACCAGTAGGGAGACTTCCCAAGAGACTTGTTCTTATGCACGGGAATAATGATGGGATGTTTGGAAACTCATGATTGAATAAGTTTCTGCGGGCATCGGTCTAATCTAAAATGGGACGCAATGATCCTAGGATGCTGATTGATCTTAATGAATGGTTTATTAAGCATGAAAACAATACTATTCCTTCAATGGCAGCATAATAAATACCTAAGAGTTGGTAGGAATGTAGTTGATGTCATTGAATCCTAAGTAGATGTCTCTGGAATTCTATACAAATATACATTTATTGGTATACTGCCACCTGCCTATCCATGTATGGCTATTTTGTCCACCCCTTTGGCTCAATCTCAGGGTCTGGGAACTGCCTGGCAGCTTGCTTGGCTAGAGGTTGCCATGTTGAATTGGATCTCCTAGGCCCTGAGTTCAGATCCCAGAACTGCAAACAATTGGATTGTGGAACAAAAAGCCAAGTGTGACACCTGTTTTCCTTTTCTCTGAGAGTCCTAGGTGTCAGACATGATGGAGAACACGTCTACAAATTTAGATACTATGTGATGGGATGTCAGTATAATAAATGAAATGCATATCATCACAGTCAATAAACTGTAAATAATTGAATAAAACAAAAATACAATCAATAACCACAAAAACAGGATATGGACTGAACATCTATAGGTATATACACATTCTATGTTTACAATGTATATAAATAGTATGTTTTCCAGGGCTGGGGCTTGAATTCAGGCCTAGGGACCAGGCTTGACTTTCTTGTCTTCAAGCATGTTGAGCTTCCCCTTCCTCCACAGTGCTACAGAGTTACCCAGACCCTGAGTTCTAATCCAAAGCCTGGTAGGAAAAAACAGTGTGAATTACAAGCCAGGGAGCTATTTTTTTTTTTTTTTTTGCGAAGCAAGGTCTTGAACTCAGGTCATGGCAACTCTCTCTCAGCTTCCATCATCCTAGGTTGGGGTGCAGCCACTGGAGCTACAGCTGATCCTGGGATGCTAGATCTCCAAGCCTTGCAAGTGGAAAAAATATGCACAGAAAAAAAAGTGGCAGAGCCTGGCGCCGGTGGCTCACAACTGTAATCCAAGCTACACAGGAGGCTGAGATCTGAGGATCACAGTTCAAAGCCAGCCCAGGCAGGAAAGTCCATGAGAATCTTATCTCCAATAAACCACTAGAAACTCGGAAGTAGCGCTGTGACTCAAGCGGTAGAGTGTTCGTCTTGAGCTGAAGGGCACAGGGACAGTACCCAGGCCCAGAGTTCAAGCCCTATGACCCACCAAAAAAAAAAAGGTTGAATGATTGCATTTTTACATTTTCTTCCTTTGCACCATGACCATCTGGGTCTGAATGACAGGGTTCCAAAAGGTACTTCATCTTGTATTGCTGAAGGCTGGCGGGCTATTGGGGAAGCCATAGTCCCACACAGGAACATAGGTCTAGAGTTCGAATCCCAGTCATGCCACTTCCAGATAGTGGACGATCTTAAGAGACTTATTCCCATCCGTAGGAATAACGATGGAATGTTATCAATGTCACAGTTGAATGAGCTAATCGTGAATGCTACCCGTATAAAATTAGACATCGTAATTTCAATAGACTGATTTTATTTAATATAAAGCATTAAAAGAATACTATTTCTTACAGGGATAAAGGATTTATTTTATTTACTTATTTATTTATTAAGGATTAAAACAATAACATTAATTACATGGAGGCATAATAAATACCCAAGAATTGGTAGAAATGTAGTCTATATAACTGAATAATGTGTAGACATCTCTGGCAATCTATAAAGATATATATTTATTAGCATAATACCATCTACATGTCAATCTGTTCCTATATTGTCAACCCTAGGGATTGGATCTAAGATCCTGGGAACTGCCTGTCAGCTCAATTTGCCCCAGGATGGCATGCTGACACTCACTCATTCATGAATTTGGCCTTGTAGGCTTTGAGTTCAGACGCCAGCACTCCCAAACAATGAATCATGGAGTAAGAAGCTGATGGTGACACTTTTTCTTTTTCTGTGAAAGTCCTGGGTGTCAGGTATGAAGTGGAATACATATGCAGACCTATATCCTATGTAATCAATGTAATCAATGTTCTATGTGCCATAATACTCAATAAAATAAATGGCCAATACATGAATAAAACAAAATTAAAATGAATAACTACACTGAACGCAATAAAGAGTCAATATATGTACGTAAATATAATCATGTATGTAAAATATACATGAAAAAGATGTTTTCTAGTGCTGGGGATCAATTTCAGGACTAAGGAACAGACTTGAATTTCTTGACTTCATGGAGGTGAGCTTCCCCTTCCCACACAGTGCAACAGAGTTACCCAGACCATGAGTTCCAATCCCTGTCCTGGTAGAAAAAATGGCACCTTCATACTATGTGACACCCAATTCTTAGATATTTCATTATGCCTCCATTTAATGACTATGATTGTTTAAATGCTTCATAAAGTGTTAGTTAAAATTGATCAGAGTCCTAAGATATAATTGTGTATAATTTTATTCTAGAATCATTCAAGAACTGCCCATTCAATCATGACATATATCACATTCCATTGGTATTCATATGGATAGGAATGAGTTTCTTAGGATCTCCTGCTATTTGGAGGTAGCAGGAACAGGATTCAAACTGTGGGCTCCAGCTTCTACCATTTAATCCCCAGGATAGAGAACTCACAGGTCTGTCCAAGAACATCAGCAAGATCAATGATTAGGCAGGCACCCGTGGCTCACAGCAGTCCTCCTTAATACATACAAGTCTGTGATAGGAGGATCATGGTCAAAGTCACCCTAGGCAGGAAAGTCCTTGAGACCCCTTTCCAACTTCAATGTCAAAAAAGCCAGAAGTAGAGCCGTGTGGCTCCAGAGGTTGAGGGCTAGTCTTGAGCAAAAGCAGCTCATGGACTGTGCCCAGATCTTGAGTTATAGGTCCAGGACTGGCAACAAACAGACATACAGAACAATCTGTGCGGCCATCCAGCTAAATCAGATCACCATCTTGTCCCCAATGGAATTGGACCGAATTTCCTGGGAAAGCAGCTGCTCTCATCTTGACTCCGCCCATTCTGCCTGCATCACAGTATTCTGGTCACACTCCCATTCTTTCATGGTTCTTTCTGACCAGTGGGATACAAGAATGATGGCCACACCCACATTCCATGCTGCCCGGGAAGCACCAGGATTCCCTCTGTTGGTTGACACCAATACCAGCAGTTGAGGAAGGTAGAGGTGGCTAAGTTGTGAGCAAGAGACTCCAGGTGACTTTGGAGTAGAGTATGAAATTGACATCCTAATCAGTGAGTGGGAGAAGAGAGGATTTTCCAGAGCTTGGGAACGTGGCTAGCCCATCTTTCCCATCCCAGCTTTCCGATGTCTGAAACAACAAGACTCCATGAGAAAGCTGCGGGCATGAAACTGCCACCAGAACACAGGTAGAAGAATCCTCCCGAAAGATCTGCAACATTCAAGAAAACAAAGAACATGAAAAAGGGAAGGATCCCCAAACAAACACCACCGGGAAGTGTGATTCAATGGAGGGTCCGGCCAAAGGTGATAGCCACCATGGGCCTCCCGTGCCTTTGGACACAGTCACAGCCACGAGGTTCCAGAGTATCAATGGTCCTGATACCACCAAGGATCTGCAGAGATGCTACCGACACTTGGTGCCCACCCTGGACCCCAACAAAAGAAGAAACCAGGCACTCTATGCCAAGATCCAACCACTGAAGCAGGAAAAGACAGACCTGCAGGTTCAACGGGAGAAAGAGAGGTAGAAGATAGCTCAGGTGCATGCAGTACCTAAAATGGAACTAGGGATCCACAAGGCACCCATACAGAGGTTGGTTTTAGCAGAAAGCAATTTACAATGTGCACCCACCTGTGTGCATCAGGCGGCTGATGACACAGAAAGGGAGCACAAAGCTCTCACCAGCTGCCTGCAGGCCACAGAGCAGTGCATGCCAGAGCTGGAGATGTCAACTTCTGTGGTCACTGATCACAGAATGAGATAGAAAGGTTCTTTGAACAGCTGTATGATGTGACCCTTCTGCTCAAGGAAAAGGCCAAAAGCTTCAATGACCTGGAGCAAGTAAACTCAAAGTTACAGGAGAAGCTGGAAGTGCTCTGGACAATAGGAAGAAAGGAATCTGCAAGTTCCAACAAGCACTGGTGGGGCATGAGGTACTGAAGAGACTACTGGACAATGTGAGCTGACTGGTGAGCACAGTGAATCTAGAGAGAGACACCTTCACAGAAGACCTGAGCATTGAGAGGTCCACGTGGAAGGAGGAGGCCCGGCAGCTGACCCAGCGGGTGAACCAACTGACAGAGGAGAAGGAACGAGGGTCGAGGCAGGTGTTCGGCCTAGAGAACAGGCTAGAGGAACCATGGCCCATCTCAGGCCGAGTGGCAGTTGCAGGCCCAGGCCTACTGCATGCAGATGGAGTTTAAAAACCTGGAGTAATAATTTCACATCCAGGTCCAGGAAAACCAGAGGCTCCATCTCCAGAAAGCGGAGCAGCAGGAGCAATTGTGGAGACTGGAGGAGAAGGCCAAGGATTGGCAGGAGATCCCCGAGACCCCATGATGTGCATATATGTGTGACGAACAGCTGGAGGAACAGCTGGCCCTGCTGTGGGACGCTCTCCACAGTGTGAGCGGTGAGAAGGAAGAGCTCGCCAGCATCCTGGACACAGAGCAGCAGGTGAAGAAACATCTGCTGGAACAACTGGTCCACACAGAGGAGAAGATAGAGGAATGTAATGTAGTGGCTGAGAGAGAAAGAAAGCCAAGCATCTCAGAACCAGCAGGAGCAATCCCTGGCCCAACTGCAGGAGCTCAGAGCCACCTGTGAGCAGCACATCACCTCCAATTAGCGGCTGAGCTCCGAGAAGGAGGCCATGCAGCAGCACCTAGAGAGGCAGACCCAACTCCTGGAGCAGCTGAAGCAAGTGCACGGCCTGACCAACTGGGGAGACCAGGTGGTGCCCCCAAAGTGACAGGACCCTCTCAAGTGCCTGAAAGCAACCAGAGCACAAGAGGAGTGGCTGCAGGCCCAGCTGAGCTTCCTGGCTTTCCCTGGGGAAGGGTAAGTTGAAAACCCTGGAGAAGTAAAAAGTGACTCCCCCCCCACACACACACACACATGACCATTGCAGAGGATGGACAAATTCTCCAAACCGAGAGGGACGTGGATTTG
Source organism: Dipodomys spectabilis (assembly GCF_019054845.1). Taxonomy (NCBI): domain Eukaryota; kingdom Metazoa; phylum Chordata; class Mammalia; order Rodentia; family Heteromyidae; genus Dipodomys; species Dipodomys spectabilis. The sequence continues at coordinate 2,881,075 of NW_024870983.1, forward strand.
TGAGTACTCTTAGTGGCTGAAATCTATAGGGAGAAACTCCTGCAGCAGGAGTGGCAGGCCCGCTGTGGGCACCTGGTTCACCTGGCAGCTCAGTGCCAGAGAAAGCTCGAGCCACAGGCCCTCCATCCCATGAGCTGGCACCACAGCCTGTGTGGGGATGGGAAGCGGGACACGTGGGCATCCGAGAAGAAAATCTACTTTGTCCATGACCTGCCTGATGAGATGGATTTCCATAGTCCAGCAGGTGATCTTCAACGTAGATACAGGCAGCTGTCAGCACACATCGCACTGTTGAGGAGTCCCTCATGGCATGTAAAGAGCAGATGTTCATTCTGGCTGAGCTGTGTCAGAAGAAACGTGAATATGTGTACCAGTGTCCTAGGAGCGGGAGCCGCTGTCACTCCTCACAGGGGAAGACATGGACAACAGGCTCCCGATGCCAGCACAGGCTGAGCCTCCTGTCACTGCTGCAGCTTTGGATGCCTCCAGGCTCCAGGGAAATGAGGGAGGAGCAGAAAGGTTTAGAAGAATTGCCACTTCAACGCAGTGTGGAAACTGCCAGAGGAAAGATCGAGGTTCCCAACCCCATAGAGGATTCCCGACATAGCACATCCTGCCGCAGCTGCCCCACATACAGAGCCACCCAGAGCTCATGGGTTCAGGTGAGGAGTGCTCCCTCCCTTTCTTCTGTAGACTGATGCAGATGATGACTATGTGACATAATTACTCTCCAAAGCCTCAGCAGCCACTATAAGTAGGTGGCCAGGTGGCCTTCTCTCAGGCCTCCATCTTCTGGGTCATGGGAAGGGTAAACTGCGGGTTGGGTAAGGCAAGGGCTGCTGGGATGTGGCCCATATTCAAGGGACATCTAATGGCCTATTGGTGGCCAGGGAAGAGGCCCATGTTATGCTTATCACAAAGAATAAATTGTTTTCAAAGGGAAAACAAGCTTCCAATAAAGATTTGTTCTTCCAGTCCTGGGGCTTGAACTCAGGTCCTGGTCACTGTCCCTGAGATCTTTCTCTCATGGCTAGCACTCTGCCACTTGAGCCACAGGGCCATTTCTTTTTTTCTGATGGTTCATCGATGATAAGAGTCTCACACACTTTCCTGCCCAGGCTGGCTTTGAACTGTGATCCTCCAGATCTCAACTTCCAGAGTAGCTAAGATGACAGGCATGAGCCACCAGTGCCCAGCATTTGATACCTTTTGAAGGCATCTTGGCAAGTCTGTAAAAGGAGACCCAAAGGTCCTGGATAGACCCTGACCCAATCAAGGAGTTGGGATGGAGGAAGGCTGACCTTCTAGCCATTCTGTTCCCCAAAATTAAAGATGCCGGGTGGTGTTGGATGCATCAAACACCTAGGCCAACAGCCACCAGACTCAGTGGGGAAAAGGTAGAGAATACCCAAAGATTGCAGTGTAGAACGCTTTGATTTTGCATGCATGTGGTGTGTGTGTGTGTGTGTGTGTGTGTGTGTGTGTGTGTGTGTGTGTGTGTGTGTGAACTCAGGGCCTAGGCTCTATCCCTGAGTTTTCTTGCTCAAGGCTAGTGCTCTGCCACTTGAGCCACAATCCCACTTGCTTTTTGATGGTTAATTGTAGGTAAGTCTCAAGGACTTTCCTGTCCAGGGTGGCTTCAAAGCATGATGGGAGCCCCAGGGAAACAAGAGTAAACACAATGAATACAATCCCTATGGTGGACAACTCCTGCCTCCTGGTGGCCAGACGTGGAACATGTGTCCCTGTGCCATCTTGGGGGACTATTGTCCTCTAGAGTTCAATTTGGGGAAGTGATCAGGGCCAACCTGACTTTCACTCACCCTGAGTGCTGATTCCAGAGCAGATCTGTTCCACCCTAGGCCAAGAGAGCTCCAGCAGGCCTTGCTCCCAGGGGCACAAGGAAGTGAGAAGTCAGCTCCAGGCCCAGCTAAGAGCCTTTGCCCATGGACACCCCAACTTGGCCTTCCTGATCATCATAAGGCCTGTCAAAGAACAACCCCAAAAATAAACAAAAATTGGAGCTGTGAATCAAAGTGGTAGAGCTCTAGCATTGAAACAAAGAGCTCAGGGACAGGGGCCCCAAACTTTGAGGTCAAGACCCCCAGCTGACCTTCCCCCATAAAAGATATTTTAGCTAAATGAGAACTAGTAGGATTTGTGAAGTGTTTCTGAAGAATGATGATACTGAAGAAAGCACTCTAATTCAAATGACAGCTGAACTTGTGACATACAGGTATGTGCTGAGTCCTTCACAGGGTGCTGTTTTCTGAGTCCTTCCCACATAGGGTGTTTTTTCTGAGTCTTCAAAAACCATGTTCTGTGCTGAGTCATCCGAAAGGGTGCTATGTTCTGAATCCTTGAGAAGGTGGGCTGTGCTGGGTTTTACAAAGTGTGCTGGGTTCTGAGTCCATTACACAATGTACTTTATGCTGAATCCTTCAAAAGTGCGGTGTGCTAATTCATCCCAAATGGTGCTATGTGCTGAAACCTTGAGAAGGGAGGGACAGGTGAATTTTTCAATGGGTGCTGTGGGACTAGTCCTTTACAGAGGACACTTTTGCTGAGTGCTTCAAAGAGAGCTGTTTGCTGAGTTATCCCAATGGGTGCAATGTGCTGCATCCTTGAGAAGAGAGGGATGATGTGAGTGCTGTGTGCCGAGTCCTATAAACAGTGTGCTCTGTACTGTCTTTCAAATGGTGCTCTGTGCTGAGTTCTTCCACAAGGTTGTATGTGCTGAGTCCTTCAAAACTGTGCTATGTGCTGAGTTTTTCAAAGGGTGCTGTGCACTGAGTGTTTTACCAAGGGTGCTACATACTCAACCCTTCAAAGAGTGGTGTGTATGGAATCTTAACACAGGGTGCTATGTGCTGAGTCCTGGGAAAGAATTCTACGTGCTTAGTTTTTCAAAGCATGCCATGCATTGTGTCCTATAAACTGCGTCCTATGGACTCCCTCCTTCAAAAGGTGCTGTGTGCTGAGTCATCCCAAAGGTTACTATATGCTAAGTCCTTCAAAGGGCACATTGTGCTGAGTCTTTTACTCAGGGTGCTTTGAGCTGTTTTTTGAAGTATGCTGTTTGCTGAGTCATCCCAAAAGGTGCTATGTTCTGAGTCCTTGAGAGGTAGTTTTCCCCAACAATCTCTCTGTCTCTTAGTCTCTCAGTCTCTCTCTCTCTCACTGGGTCACTGTGCACGTGCTTGATATGTGGAGTGGAGAGGTTTGGAGGAGAGTCTCTTCTAGTGGTGGGGCTGAGGGGAGATTCGATCCCCTGAGCAAGTGATAGGGTTGGTGGGGAGTGCTGAGCTGAGGTGGCTATAATTCCCATGGCCTGGAAGCCTTAGGGCCCAGTCAGGGTTGCTCTTGTGGGCAAGGGTAGGGGGCGGAGCCAAGTGAAGAGGAGACTGGGCCGAGGGGAGGAGGCAGCACCCAGGGGCCTCACTTTGGAGGCATCAGTGGCCAGGGTCTTGCAGGGGCAGCTGTGCATGCGCAGAGGGTGTGACACGGTCCACGAGAGGAGTAGAGGTAGAGAGAGAGAGCAGAGAGGAGCAAGGACAGGCATGAGGGGAAGTGGCTTCACATGCTCTGTTCGTGGATCAATAGAAAAATAGCCAAAACGAGAATAAAGGCAACAAATATACAGCCAAGAATATAGTTAGAATAAAGGTAGAGGCAATAAAGGTGCAGCCAAGTGTATAGGAAGTCTTGAACCAACACTCCCTTCCTGCAGGCATGCTTCCATGAAGCTTATGCTTTGTCTGGCACGATCTTTCATGCAGATTCAGCAGGAGGTATCATGGCATTTCTCCCTTTTTTTACTTTTTAATTGAAGCTCATGAATGTCTCGGTGCACAGAAGAGACAAATCTAAAGATCATCCGGAAAATGACTGGAAATATAAGAATAAGAATTGGGAGAATTGATCTGACAATGGTAATTATAATTATTACATGGATCCAATCCAGAGGATTGAGGGCCTCTAAGTTATGCTTAAATAATGCTGCTAAAGATTGTAAATTTTTTACATCAAAATGAGCTTTACTAACTGCTCTAATTTTGCCCTAGAAAGCCTCCATAACATGAGAGATATCTTCATCTCTCCAAACTCCTAACAAATGATTTTTGTGGCATTCCAATTAAGAGAAAAGTTATATTTTAGAGCAGTAACACAGACATATTTAAAACTAGCATGACATTTAACTGAGAGTTGTGTTTTTAAATTTTGAACTTCCTGACCTATAGCCAGAACCACTTCCTCCAGAACATTTATTTTCATATCTAACTTTTTATCTATAATTTGTTGTTCTGCTAGGGCTAATGAAACATTTTTGCTTAAATCAGTAACAAAATGAGCAGTGTTTACTTCCTTTACTAAGGCTGCTGTAGAAATCGCTAAAGAGTTAATTATTGTTATTAAAGCACTTATTCCTAAAATCAAGGCTGCAACAAAGCGTTTTGGCTGCAACATAATATCCAGAGTTTTCAGCATTTGTAAAGCAAAATTTTTAAACCAAGGGTCATTTTATAGATCTCCACATAACATTACATATGAAGGTCTTTTTAAAATAAAAATTACAGAATATGTTTTATCCAGAGAAGAAGTAAGACAATTAGTAAAAATACAATCCTTACAGCTAATATAATAAGATTTTCCTTGATTAATAATGATTAAATTATCTAGTTTTCCAGCGAAAATTCCCATAGGCTAACCCACACATGCTTTTACCCCAATTGCAGTACTCTTAGTTTCTTTGGGCTTTTTCAGTAAAATCATGTTTGTTGCTGCAAAAAGTCTGAACCAATCCAGCTGAATGCACGTTTTATTGTGAAAGGAAGAGTGACTCACCAAAATGGAAGCCACCCACCCTGCAGTGAGCCATCTTTTTAGGGGTTCCCCGTGCATATCAAGAGTAGAGCCATTAAACTTCCATGAATTATGTTTTAAGTAGGCGGCATAATCATAATCGGGGTTAGCAATGGAAAAATCAAAAATACTATCTGGTGCCCCATAGGATTGTAAAAAAGAGGCCTTTTGAAATTCAAATTCCCACCATTTTGGTGAGGTAATTAATGCATCCCCAAACTGATCTTTGTCATGATATTTTTGTAGGCAGTTACCTAAATGTATATTCCTCTTGGGAATGAAAAAGGATTCATTATAAGTATGAAAGCCTAATGTCATCATGCCATTTCCCACATCAATCTTTTTTTGAACTATTTTTATCATTGGATTGATCAAGGGCATCAGTCAAAAAGTTCTATAGTTTAGAGGCAAACACCTGGGGAGATTTTCTCCTGATAGCGTTATGCAAATTGGAGTGGTATCTGTCATTCCTTCATAATTAATTATTTGAGAAGTCATATGAGAATTAGAATAGTCCTCCAAACCTCCAAACAGGTCACTATTATTTGTCATTACTTGTATTAGATCCTCATTCCCCGCCCCCATCCCACGGGATGTAGAAGAGGAGGAGTAGGAACATATGCCCAGTATTGTTCTCCTGAAACAGACACTGCCTGCACAGCAATAATGCAAGCATAGCAAAAAACATATTTTCAACAGTGATAGTCTTTCCTGTAGAAACCACAATCTCCTCTGCAGAACTGGTGAGCTTCTTAATTTGTTCCCAGATTGGTGGTTGGGCTTCTTTTGTTGTCTTCGCCTGTTGAGGAGAAAGGTGAAGACTTTTGAGCTTTTGCATCGCTTTCTTCATTTGCATCTTCTTTTTTTTTTTTTCCCTGGGTTTCTCTTATTTTTGTAGGGACACACGAGTCGGTTGAGATTCCAGATGGGTGAGTCGGCATCCTGTGGAAACACACATGTATACCCTCTTCCCGAAGTGATTAATACATCAGGCCCTTTCCAGGTGCTGTGAGCAAATCTTTCCTTTTAACTTTTGGCTAAACTTTAACTCCAATTTCGCTCCAAAGTTTTTTCATAAGTGTAAGATTTTGTTCATTAGTATTAAGGTGATTAATTACAAATAAAGCATGATGGTTTCTCTAGTTAATAAGTCAGCCATCATACTTCCAAATGAAAGAGGACCTGGTAAATTTGTATGTCTCTTATGTGTTCAATAAATAACTTTTCTTTTCTAAGTTGAATTAATTTTTTTGTAACTGTTGTAACAAGTCTATAATTTTTGATTGTCCTGATAAAAGAGCTATCCCTATGGTGGCAAATAAGTTAACCACATGCTTAGAGTCTGTGTAAATGTTATACTGCTGTGAAAATATGGTTAAAGCTAAAATTACAGCAATAATTTCTGCCTGTTGCTCTGAAATGTCAGATGCCCTTTTAATAATAGGGGAGTGGTCTGGAATGTATATCACCGAAGTTCCATTAGAGGACCCATCAGTAAAAACTTTTAGAGCTCCTTCTAAAAGTGTTGTTACCACTAATGGAAAAATGGTTTTTACCTCTTCCACAAATTTTAATAAAGGATGTTGAGGGACATGAAATTTTATTTGTCCTGTATAATTTAATAATGCTAATCCCCAATTCTCATCATTCTGTAATAATATTTTTAATTGTTGTTTATTATAAGGTATAATTATATTATTCTCAAGTAACTCTCGGACCTACTCCTTGCCTTGACAATGATATGGCTGCACAAATATACATAAGAAGCTATCTTTCTTGTCTGACTGTGAGGCAAGTGAAGCCATTCCAGGACTCCATCTTGTCATAAACATCTTGTATGAATATAAGATGTCTTTAATATTATAAAAGCCCAGTCTTTATTATAGTCCAATTGGACCACTTTTTCTTGTAACTTTTCTTCCAGCAATGAAATTTTTTCTAACATTATTGGAATGAATTGTCTCTTAGATTTAGGATTAGATACCCTTTTTAGGGTTTCAAACAATGAGTGTAAATCTCCTGTGGTAATTTTCAATTAGGGTCTAACCCAATTTATGTTTCCTAGTAATTTTTGAAAATCATTTAATGTTTTTAATTTATCTAGCCTAATACTCATTTTTGTGACTTAATGTATTATTTTTCCTAAATAATTTAAAGGTTTATTATGTTGAATTTTATCTGGAATAATAAGCAAACCAAAGTTGGTTAATTGTTCAATGATTAATTGTTAAAATTTGTTCTGTTAAATGTTTACTTTCAGCAGCTATTAAAATATTGTCCATATAATGAATAATATAAGCATTAGAAAACTCTTCCCTAGTTTTTTGTAAAGCTTTATCCACAAATTTTGACACAATGTAGGAGAATTTTTCATGCCTTGTGGCAAGATCTTCCACTGATATCTCTGCCAGGGCCTTTTCAAATTACATGAGGGCACACGAAATGCAAATCTTTGAAAATCATTAGGATCCAATTTTATTGTTAAAAAATCCTGAAAATGAATGATTATTATATAACGTCCTTTAGGAGCAGCCACAGGAGATGGAAGTCTTGGCTGAAGAGCCCTGATGTCATACATCGTGTTATTAATGGCTCTGAGGTCTTGTAACAACCTCCATTTCCCAGATTTCTTTTTAATTACAAAAATTGGAGTATTCCAAGGGCTATTGGATTCCTCTAAATGTCCTTTCTGTAATGGCTCAATTATCAATTGTTCTACATCCTGTATCTTCTCTTGAGTTAGGGACCACTGATCAACCCACACAGGCTGATCATTTTTCTATGATATTGCATCAGCAAACTTCTCATCAGCGGCCCCTATGAAAAATTTTGTACACTAAAGAAATCTAAAGTACCTAATTTTAGTTCCTTGTTTTGCATAATGTCTTTGCCCCATAATGTAAGGGGAAAGAAGATATAATATCAGGTTGAAAGTTTCCAAATCTATTTTCACACTCCCACTTTAAAATTTTTGAACTTTTAGCAACATTGTTAGCCATACCCAATCCCATTAATGGAGATTCTGTCTTCATAATTGGCCAGAATGAGGGCCAGTCTTTTCGTGCAATACATGTTGGGTCTGCCCTTGTGTCCAAGAGACCTTTAATAGGCTTTCTATCCACTTTCATAGTTTTCATGGGCCGATCCTTAGAAATAGATTGTACCCAGGCCACAGTTCTGTGGAACTGAAACCTCCTGTACCTCGATCTTGTTTTATGATTTGATTTAGAAGATGGACTTAATTTAAAATTAAGATTTGAGCTATTCTTTGATCCATATGTATTTGCATATTTTCTTTTAAAGACCTTACCATTACTTTAATTTCCCTTTGATAATCTGCATTAACTACTCTCGGTAATACCTCAAAGTTTTGTTATAATTTGAGCTTCTACCAATTATCAAGCCCACAGTTCCATCAATTACAGGACCATAAAATTGAGTGTCTATAAGCTGAACACCATACATGATAGAGATAAAGCAATCTCTTTTTGCTGCCAGATCTAACCCTGCACTTCCTGGAGTAGCTCTTGGAAAATCCCCTACTGTTAATGGAGGAGACAAGGGATTTAATGGAACTGACCCCTTAGGTGATTATTGTGTAACAGTAGGTGTTTCCCCTCTTTCGTTTACGCGGCTGAGGGAGCACCCCTCTTCTTGTTTTTTGGTCTCCTTTTCTTCTGCTGTTAGGAGAATTGTATCCTTATGATATTTTGATCTACACTCATTTTTCCAATGATTGCCTTTCTTTCATTGTGGACAAAGTCCAGGCGCTTTACCCTTTTTATTGTTACTAGGTTTATTTTGCTTTTGTTGACAATCTTTACTCATGTGTCCTGACTGGCCACATGAGAAACAGACCCCATTTCTGGCCTGAGGTCGTGTCTCATGTAATTTTTGTACAAAAGCCCTGAATGGTTCTCTTTTCATTGCTGCAGCATATGCCATTCCTTGAATGACTGCTGGTGAGGCATCTATGCATGCTTTAACATTATCTTGCAATGATCCCGTCAGTAATTGTAAAGTAGTTAATACATTACTTTTCATACTTGTTACCTCCTCCCTCATTTTTCTCACAGTTTTCCTTCTCCTCAATACCTCTCACAAGTTGTTATGTACATTTCCATATATTGTCTTGTGAGCATTGCTATTGCATTGGTTTGCCCTTTGTCCTTTTTCTCACCATTTTGTTTTTCCTCTTCCATTACCTAATTAAGGTAAATGTATATACAAAATACAGGGTACCAAAATCAAATACAGCAAGGGATAAACCAGAGGGAGAAAACCCAAAAGAAAATAGAAATCACATACTACATTAAAAACAGCAACCACAAAAAAAGCCTCTGTTTCCATAACTTGGCGTTCATTTTGCTCTGCATCAGTTTATATGGTAATATATATGCATAACAAAGCCACTGGAAAAGAATAGTTGCATGGACACTATATCATGAAAACAACGCTAACTGTTTTTGATGGTAAAGGTGGAATTAGGATTGGTGAATTCGCGATTCTGATAAAGGAATTTCAAAAGAGTTTTACAATTATGACAGGTAAATTTTAATTCTTCAAAATTTTTAACAACATAGCCTATTAAGAAAATTTAAAATTGCCTGGTAAAAGAGGTTTTCAAGCAAAGAAATCCATGGAGACTTAGTGGAGAGAGAGCAATATGGGTGAAGATGGCTTATTAAACAAACAAACAAACAAACCAACAAACCTCAGAAATCTTGCTGGAAATCTTGTAAGTTCCGTTGAGAATGTCCTTACCCAGGAAATATACTTTCAGTTTGTGAAACAAGGCTGTAGTGGAATTTAAATTCAAAGTTCTTTAAAAAAAAAGACATCAAAATTTGTGAATTGACCTTTAATTAACAAACTGTAATTCTCTGAAAAAGATATTTTGAGTCAAAATATTTAGAGAGACAGTGCCCTGCACAATGAAAGAATGTATTGGGTTTACATTTTTCTGTTTGTAATTCTTTCCACAATGTCTTTGCACATGAAGCACTGAAACACAGAAAAAAAATCTGATAGGATAATTCAAACCAATGATTTCACATTTCTAAGTGGCTCACAAAAAATAATATCCTTATTAAGATGAGATAGTGAACACTTCTCTTATTACATAAGCCAAAAAATTTTGGGAACAGAAAAGAATTGAGGAAATGGAAAAGGTAAGAAAACTGTTCTTAGAAGCCCTAGCTAAGCATATTGGCTTCAACAGTGGAGAGAGGCCAAAACTTTTTGATATAGATTCTCTTAATATTTTAGCTACCTAAAGTGATTTTACAGAGCCTATTTGGCTCACTACGATGCAGAACAGATTGAATGAAGATATGAAAATAAATTCCACATCGAATGAGGCAACTTAAAAGAGTTTTAAATGAGAAACCATGAAGATGGAACAATGGGGGAGGCCTTATAGTTCTTTAGCTTCATTAAACTTGAAGCCAAGAAGCTGTGATTAATTGGAAATCAGGAAAGAGCTAAGAGGAGGACATAGAAGTAGGACATAGCAGCATTGTCCTTTGTAACAGACACTGTCATCCAAGGTATGGATGATTTCACTCTATTCTCCTCCATACATCTTGTTGAGCAAATGCAAGACCAAGAGAAAAATAATCAATTGAAATAATTTTGCAAAGAATAACTTCACTTTTCCTGATATTGTATCTAAAGAGAGACTTAAGAGAAAAGAAAAAAAAGTGGAGTATACTTTGGTTTCCTCTAAGCATCTTGTTAGCAAAATATATATTTGAGGTTAGAAGCGATTGAACCAAAAAGTGGTGTAGTACTTATTTTTGTGGGCAATTTAGACACCAGAAGATTTCAGGTAAAAGAAAAAGAAAAAAGTATAGCCAAATATTTGTGATCACAGCTTCTTGGACTGGTTTTTGGAGACAAAGTTTTACATTAGAGTTTGTCCTCATTAACATAGAAGTTGGGTGTTCATGACAACCAAATTCAAGGGGGAAGTTTAATGGACTCGCTAGGAAAGTAAAAAGCATGATAGAAAAAAATGGCAAATAATATTTAGTGAATTGGTCTTATGAGTTCTTTACATTGTGAATTTGCATTTTCCCACACCAACTGTTTGAGCAATAGCTCTATTCCTTCAGGGAGGGAAGCATTCACTGCAAGGCCTCTTCTAATCTAGCCACAAATTCTTTATAAGGCTCATCTTGTTTTTGCTGAATGCCAGCTAAGCTTCTCATTTCATACCACCCTTCTTCAAGTTTTGCAGAGATAAGCTTTCCTCCTCAGGAAACCAGGGTGAAACCCTTAAAACAAACTCCACAAAAGTTTTCTTAGAAACATGATTACCTTTACTTTCCAACATGTGGTTTAACACAGAGAGAAATAATTCCTTATTTCTAGATTGAGAATGCCCAATGATTTTAAATACCTGCTCATTGTCTTATGCTGATCAGCCTTTATCAGGGAGCCTGCAGTGCTCTGATGAGGTTCTATCCTTTGCCTGAAAATAATGAGAGAAAGAGAAGAGACAGCTCACCTTCCCAAGAATTGTCTGTACAGCTTCAAGCTGCATGTGCTTTCGAGCCCCACGTTGGGCGCCACTTGCAACAGACCAGCTCGGCCAGAGTACTAGGACCGATGGGACAGGGATTTTGGGATAGATGGGCAAGGAGTCAGCAAAGTGACAAAAGGACACAGACTCAAAAGAATTGCAGCTGAGTGTATCTTTATTGAGGAGAATTAACATTTTTATACAGTGGGTGATTGTGACATAGATTCTTTATTTCTGCATATAATCAATTTCTAAGAAAAGCAAAGCATTAATGGGCTACATGAAAATTGATGACTATCCCATCAATTCTTTAAGATAAGTGGTGCGAGACAAGTCTAGCATATTGTTTAATACAATGCATCATCTATTTAGCCTTTTTATGTTTAATAATTAACAAACCTAAGACAGGGCTGTACTTATATTGTACTCTTTTTATTTTTTCCATATATTTTCAAGACCCTTTGAAACCATCCTTAAAACCACTTCCAGGTTGAGTCAGGCATTCTCCGTTTCCTATGATTTTAATCCCAATATTTGTCCACAAAAATTTCTAATCGTTATTTTAAAACATCTTGTTATTTTGATAATAAACACCATAATGGTCTAGAGCTGCCTAATGTTTGCATAAAATCTAATGAGTACCAAGATACTCTTTTTCCTTTTACATTAATCCATCTATTTGCATCTTTGTAAACTCCTGTATAAGGCAATGGTTCATCAGTCAGCTCAGGAAATGTTATGTCACTAACTTTATATTTTGTGGGAAACCACCATCTATTCCCTAAACATAAGCTGGATCAAACTTAGTCATAACTGTTGTGGGAATCTTTATTTTCCTTTTATTATCAGAGGTCCCATTTTCTATAACTCTGTGCTTTTGGGATAACTCCTTCTGGTTTAGTTTAATTCATTAATTCTGCCTATTGTATCATATCTGGAAATTTTAAATTTCTATATTTACTATGAGTGAGCCGCAAAACTGCTTTTGAAGTTGCAGGAGTTTCTGGAGGCAGCGTCTCATCAGATGATATATTGATTGGGGAATTGTCCACATCTAATCTTTGGTCCTAGTCTTTATTATTTAGAGAAGCCATCTCTATTGGAATGGAAAGAAACGACATGCTCTGTTCGCGGATCAATAGAAAAATAGCCAAAACAAGAATAAAGGCAACAAATGTACAGTCAAGAAGAATATATTAAGAATAAAGGTAGAGGTAATAAAGGTGCAGCCAAGTGTATAGGAAGCCTTGAACCAACACCCCCTTCCTGCAGGCATGCTTCCATGAAGCTTATGCTTTGCCTGGCATGATCTCTCAGGGAGACTCAGCAGGAGGTGATATGGCAGAGGGGGTCTGCTCTTAATCATGCAATAGGTGTGGGATAATGAAAACAAACATGGCTCTCTTTCAACATTGCCCTATCTCCATGATGAAGGGGATCCTTCACTCTATTCGTTTTGTAGCTGGGGAAAATGAGGCATGGAGAAGCCGGGTGATCTACCCGTGACTCCCAGTGCACAGGAAGCTTGGCCTGACTTCTCTGCCATGCTCCCTAGGACAGTGGGTGCTATGCAGTCCACTTCTTATGGTGGGAAGTCCACTGCTTGTCCATCGTGGGGCTTGAACTCTGGGCCAGGGCACTGTACCCAAGCTCCTCAGATCAAGGCTAGCACTCTGCCACATGAGCCACAGCATCACTTCTGGTTTTCTGGTAGTTCTTTGAGGATAAGAGACTCACAGACATTCTTGCCTGGAACAGCTATAAACCATGATTTTCATATCTCAGCCTCCTGTGTAGTTAGGATTATAGGCCTGAGCCACTGGCACCCGGCAAAAGTGTAATTTTGGCCTTTTTTATCTCTCTGTCTCTCTCTCACACAGGAACTGGTTGAATGGGTGCTGGAAGAGGTGGCCCATCATCCCTATCTGGCTGGAACCCAAGGTGGCCTTCTCATTCTGGATGTGGGCTGTGGGTCAGGAGATGTGTCGGTCAGCCTGTTGAACCAGCTTCATGAGGTAAGCCCCTCTGTGCCCTGGCTAGACCATGATGGTTATTCATTGTCCATTCCATGAGTCCTTCCCCAAATCCCTCTGCTAGACGGTTGAAGGAAATTGGATGAGGAGGCATTGTCCCCCTGCCCCGCACAATCCCGGGCCTCTGACCCTCACCCTCACCTATCTGGCCAGACCCTGGCTATAAGACAATGAAATCACTCAGTGTCTACTATCCTTTGCTAGGGTGTGTCATTTCGGTTAGTGGGGCAGAGTGCAGAGGAAAGGCCCTACACCTGACACCTCCCGAGGACGTTTGTTCTTGTGACAGAGCCAAGTCATTGCTTCCTCCTTAGGAAGCCGCCATCAGTCTGACCCGGAACAATGCTCAAAGATAGGTAGGCTGTTAAATTATCAAACTCACTCATATCTGCTTCCCACTCCGAACAATGGGGTGCAGTGTGGGTGGCTCAGTCCTGGGACTAAGGGATTATAAATGGATGGTGGCGGTCAGGAGCTGGTGGCTCCTGCCCATCATCCTGGCTATTTGGGAAGCTGATGTCTGATGATCGTGACTCAGAGCCAGCCCAGGCAGGTGAGTTTGTGAGATTCTTATCTCCCATGAACCACCTCTCCCTCAAAACCCACACACACAAAAGCCAGATTTGGTGCTGTGGCTCAAGTGGTAGAGCCTCAGCCTTGAACAAAAGAAGCTCAGAGATAACCTGAATCCAAGCCCTAGGACTCACAAAATAATAATATAATAAATGAACAGTGTACACCTTTTATCTGACGACCAAGAAAGATGGATTCAGTCTTCTTGCTAGTACTTGTAGCCAAAGGTAAGGGGCTTCCCTTGATGTTCCCCAAAACTTCTCTTTCTCTCCTTTATCTGTCCAGGTTCGGTTGCAGGACATAATTCGGATCATCCCCCTGGATGTGACCTTAGGTACCCTCCCCCATTCTCCTTCATTGGGGTGACTATCCTGGCTGCACTCCCTGCTGGAAAGATAAGGTACCAGAGAGATGGGATAGGGATCCCCGACACACTTCCACACACCCCCACCCACATCCCCACACATACCACTAGGCCTACTCAGACTAGCCTTTTCCAAAGACACTTTATCTCCTTGGATTAACTGACCTAGGAGAGGATCTTGATCCCCTGTAACTGATTATTTTAACTTGGGCTTGCTAGTTGAAACGGGAGCAAAAAAAAAAAAAGCCTTTCGTGCCCATCACCCGGGGCTAAGGCTCACACCTGTCATCCTAGCTACTCAGGAGGCTGAGATCTGAGGATCACAGTTTGAAGCCAGCCATAAACTGGAAAGCCTGTGAGACTCTACTCTCCATGGAACCACCAAAAAGCCTGAAGTGGAGCTGTGGCTCAAGTGGTAGAGCACCAGCCTTGGCCATGAAAATTCAGAGACAGCTCCCAGATCCTGAGTTCAACCCCACACGAAGAAATGGCCCCTTCTTGTTGCCCACAGACTGCCCGAGCTTCGAGGGCCCTATCTCGGAGTGTGGTACAACACCTGTCCCTGGGTGGTGTATCAGTGCCTTCAGAAATCCGGTGGTGGAAGCCAGGCCTTCCACTTTGTGCGTTCTTAACCCACACTGGACGGAAGGCAGGGTGTGATAAGGCCGGAAGCCTGCAGAACAGAGAAGTTCCAGGTCTGCCAAGGTGATCAGAATGGGCTTCTTAGAGGCATCCCTTGAGAAGGGGGTCTCACTTAACAAGGAGGAGCTGACAGGAAGCACAGAGAGCAAAGTTGCCACAGATGACGGACAACATAGCAGAGCATGTGCATTTCCAGCCAGGGCTGTTGGTGAGAAACTCGGTACAGATGTGCAAGACTGTCTGGAGACAGGCCCGATGGGTCACAGAAGAACAGCTATGCAGGGCTGGGATTGTGTCTTAGAGGTAGATGGCTTGCCTAGCATGGAGGAAACCCCGGGTTTGATTCCTAGGTCCTGCATACACAGAAAATGTCAAATGTGGCACTGTGGCGCAGGTGGAAGTGCTCGCCTGGAGCCAAAGAAACTCGGGGATACCACCCAGGCCCCAAGGCCAAGCCCAAGGGCTGTCAACATAAAACAGCTCTCCAAGGGACCTTGGTGACCGGTGGATGGCTATGCCCTGTAGCTCTTAATAGATCATCCATGCTTTGTGTTTCCTTCTTTGACAGAAGGGAGCTGGACATTCCTTCTGCCCTGGACATCCCTGGAACCGTTATCAGCAACCATCCCAACGTCTTCCACTGGGACATGGAACAGCTGGCCCCAGAAATTCTCAGGTACTGGTTGGGTGAGGCAGGGGGATACAGGGAAGGCCCCAGAACTCCTAGTGGGTCTGATCTGCTCTGGAAGACCAGGCCATCCATAGGAGGCAAATGGGAGTTTGGAGAGGGCTAGTGATGTGGAGGGGCCCTTTAATGCCCAGGGCCCCACCCAGATTCTGAGCCTCCCTTTGCTGTTCCTGAGGGAGGTAGAGGGGTGTCTAGGTGATAGCATCTAGAGGAGGACTAGCTGGAAATTCTGAAGGACGACACACCTTAAGCCATGTGCAGGTGGCTCACACCTGTCATCCCACGCCTGTCATCCTGGGCACTCAGGAGGCTGAGATCCAGAGGTTCTCATTTCCCAGACCAGGCAGGAAAGTCCCACGAGAGCCTCAGCTCCAATCTGCAACTGGCAGTGGTAGTGTGGCTCAAGTTGTAGAGCACTGGCCTTAAGGAAAATTAGAATTCAGGGACAGTACCCAAGCCCTGAGTTCAAGCTCCTCAACCAAAAATCAAAGAAAGGAAGGAAGAAAGAAAGACACCCCTTCCTTGCTTGCAAGAGATGTTGAAGTAGTGGGGGTGCAAGAGATGTTGAAGTAGTGGGGGTGCTGTGGTTGGGAGACCAGGTGCTGGCCTCACTGTACAGACATTTCTAAGAACTCCCCAGGTGTGCCCCAGTGTGAAACCACAGTAGGGTTGGTGGTGCCTTACCAGGAATTTCATAGGTCGTGCCCTGTGGCAGGCAGGGAGTGGGTGAATTGGAGCAGGGGTGGGATGTTAGTGTCAATTATATGCTCTCCATCCATGGAACAATGGTTTTGGATGCTGGTGTCAAAGTCTGAAGTGAAGGGTTGCATGTGGCTTGTGGCCTGATGAGTTGGGTTTCCTCTGGGTCTAAGAAGTTGGCTGAAGCCAGGCGCCACTGGTGGCTCACACTGTGTCATCCTAGATGCTCAGGAGGCTGAGATCTGATGATCGTGGTTCAAAGCCAGCTTGGGCAGGAAAATCTGTGACACATTATCTCCAGTGAACCACCAGAAAGCCAGAAGTGGCACTGTGGCTCCAGTGGTAGAGCTCCCATCTTCAGCTGAAGAGCTGAGGGATTGTGCACAGGCCCAGAGTTCAAACCCCATGACAGACAACCAAAAATAAGGTAGCTGAGATTTCTGCATAGTGGTGTGTACATTAAGTAAATTCCAAACTGTGTTATAAGCGATTCCAGATGTGTGAGAGGCCATGAGTTTTGTCTACAGTTGGTCTGAGGATAGTAGTGCCATCTTCTTGGGGGTGTGATGTTCAGGGTGCTCAGTGACTTCTGAGGCCTTGGCCTTGGGCTACTTGTGTGTGTGTGTGTGTGTGTGTGTGTGTGTGTGTGTGTATTTTTCCCTCTTTTTTCTCTGTCCACTTCCTGGGTGCCTGTTTGACTCTTTCTGCCTCAGATGGTGCCCCTCCTCCATGCTGACCTTGTCCTTTAGCCCCCTATCAAGTTCAACAATGAGTCCTAAATTGCCTGCATTTCAGCTTTACTTTGGGACCCAAGTCTGGCCTGTGCAAATTTTTGGGCACCTCCAGGGGATTCTGGGCCAGCAGGGCCGGATGGCATAGGGACTCCCTTGCCTCTGGGGGTCCTTAGTTATGCGATGTCCTGTTCTTTTCCTCAGCTGGGCCTCTGGCTGCGTGTCCCTCTCTTCAGGCTGGCAGTGGAGTGGAGGAAACAGGGTTTCTGGTGGCTCTGGCCAACTTGAGCTTGATAGCTGACTGAAGGTTGCCCATACAAGGAGGGTCCATGGCTACATGGGAGGTGAGGCCAAAGTGGCTTGGAAGTATTCGTTGGTGTCTAGGAAATGTCAACGTAACTTGTCGCAGGCAAGGCTATCTTCCTGCCCCAGCTTGGCCTATCAGGTCGTTATAGACAATTCTGGATGCCCAGAATACAGAGGCACAGACTTTAGATTCTAGGCCCAGGGAACTGAGGCATGAGAAACTGGTATGGCCAATACCTCAGTGTTCTGGGGCATTAGCCTTGACCTGGCTATGTGCCTCTTGTTCAAAGTTCCCTTAATCCAGTGCTGGCCAAACACCGGGCACTTGTGGCAGTGCTATGAAAGTGGCAGGAGTGGAAGTGAGATCCAGGGTGACCAAAATCTGGATTTATGGCCTGATTGGGGGTGGGGTGGAGGCAAAGGGTGTCTGTACAAAAAAATCTTAGAGCTGAAATTCAGGGCCTAGGCACTTTCCCTGAGTTTCCTTTGCTCAAAGCTAACACTGTGCCACTTGAACCACAGCTCACCTTTCATCTTTTTTAGTAGTTTACTGGAGAGAAGAGTCTCACATACTTTCTTGCCTGGGCTGGCTTCAAGCTGCCATCCTAAGAGCTCAACATCTTAAGTAGTTAGGATTGCTGGTATGAACCATTGGGACCTGCTAAGGATGTTGTTGTGTGTGCTTTTTTGTGCATGAGTGTGTGTGTGTGTGTGTGTGTGTGTGTGTATTTGTGTGTGTGTTTGTGTGTGTGTATGTGTGTGTTCGTGTGTTTACCGAGGCCTGAACTCAGAGCCTATGTGATATCCTTTAGCTTGTTTGCACAAGGTTGGTGCTCTACCACTTGAACTACAGTACACATCAGCTCCCAGCAGCCACTGACTGTGTCTGGGCCATGGCAGTAAGTTCCATGGAACCTGCCCCTCCATCCGTGCACAGGGCCACAGGACCAACGGAAATGTCACTATGGATGCTCTTTTGTAGTCGGCCCACGACTGAAGACCTTCATTGGACCTCAAGCACTGGTGTGCCCTGGAACTCCAGGGATAGAGAATGCTACAAGCACCAGCCAGCTGCCTGTGGATTCCTGAACGCACAAGTCTTTCACGCTCAACTCAACACCCACCGGAGGTGTGCCTGACAGATTTGCACTCTTGTGATACCTACGTGAGTAGGCTTTACCTGCCATGCCACCTTCTGCCCCTCCTGACCCAGAACCGTGGTCTGAGACATTGATTTACTGCTCAGACCCACACTGCACCCATGACAGATTTCATTCTGATGAGCCAGACGATGACCTCCATGCCCCAAGGCTGGACACTTCTCTGATAATGTGGCTCGATCTGTAGGCAAAGGCCTCCAAATGGGCTGCTCTCAAGACTTGTAGGATACCTAGACATTGGGAGAAACTCAGGGGCCCACTGGAAAATACTATGCTTAGAGACACAAAGTGAGATCCAAGCAGGCCAGGTGTTGGTCATGGGGTGCTGTCACCTAGCTGCAGCTTACCACTTGAGCCAGAGGGCCACTTCCAGTTTTCTGGAGTTTCAGAGTCCCTGGACTAACCTGGGCTAGTTTTGAACCGCGATCCTCACATCTCAGCCTCCTGAGGAGCTAGGAGGACATGCATGAGCCACCAGTGCCTGGCTGATCTGGCCTTTTACCACAGTGGACTAGGAGCTCCTGAAAGCTTTTCTTTATTTTTTCTGTGCCAGTACTGGCCTTGAACTCAGGGCTGGGCTCCGGTCTCCTAATTTTTTCCCTCAAGGTTGGCACTTTACCACTTGAGCCATAGCGCAATTTCTGGCTTTAGGTAGTTCACTGGCAAGAAGAGTCTCACTAAGTTTCCTCCTCTGAGCTGGCTTTGACCCATGATCTCTGAACCCAGTCTCCTGAGAAGCTAGGATTTACAGGAGTTGAGCCACTGTTAGCATTGGGCTAGAAGCTTTTCTTAAGCAAGAGTTCTTCCCTGCGTTTGCCCTGACTCCTCAATGCAAAGGATGCCTGAGTGTCAGGAGCTGTGAAAAATAGGCTTCCAGCCACAAGAAATGGCTGGGGTCCATGGTGAAAACTTAAGCTAATCTTCCCCCTGGGCCTCATTCTGGGACCCCAGGGTCTTCCGTACCAGTGACTCAAATACAAACCTTGACCCAGACTCAAATGTCCTGCCAGATTTGTCTGAACACCACCTGCTCTACACCACACCTCAGGACCTTTGCCCATGTTGTACTTTCTGCCTGAGGCTCTCTATCCTGTTTCACATCTTAGAACTCCTGTGGAATTTTGGCACTGGTTATATCAACTGCTGGAGCAAGTCTTTCCTTCCTTTTTCCCTCTAGAGATGGAAATTGTGCAGGCTAAATGGCAAATGCTCTATCTTGGTGTGTGTGTGTGTGTATGTGTGCCAGTACTGGGGTTTGAATTCATGGCCTGGACACTATCCCTGAGCTTTTGTGCTCAAAGCTAGCACTCTACTCCTTGAATCCCAACTCTACTTCTGGCTTTTTGGGTGTTTAATTGGACAAAAGTGTTTCATATAGACTCTCCTGCTTGTAATTGTGATCCTCAGAACTCAGCCTCCTGAGTAGCTGAGATTACTGGGGTGAGCCACAAGCACCTGCCCTCTATCTCTTTCCTCTAACCTCGGCCCTCCTGAGTCCCAGAAGAATATGTCTCATCAGGCTCCCTTTTATTTTTTGCCAGTGTTGGGGCATGAATTCAGGGTCTGGGCATGTTCCTTAGCTTCTTTTGCTCAAGGCTAGTCACAGTGCCACTTTTGGCTTTTTCTGTTTCTGTGGTACTGAGGAATTAAACCCAGGGCTTCTTGTGGAGTAGGTAACCACTCTACCGCTAAGCCACATTCGAAGCACAAAGCTGACTTGTAACAGGAGTTATGAGGGTGGGATTTATTGGCTTACCCTTTGGCATAGAAATTGCTGACTATTTCATAACTTTGCCAAGATTTGGGACCAGTCTATGACTTGGCAATGAGGAATGATGAATGAGTGAGAGCCACCAGGCCCCAGAGGCCTAGGCTCACATCCTACAGAGGGATAGAGAATATAGATCCAGAAACTTCGACCACTCCTGGAGGCAGTGGCTGGCTGCTAGGTGTACCAAGGGGACACCTCAGCTAGAACATAATGCATCCTTTGCACACACCAGCCCAATAAAAGCCTTCAGGGCTTCAGTTATTAAATGGCAGAGTGATGCTTTATTCAAGCTGCTGGCTCAGAGTTAGTATTCTCTGAGGGCTTGTCCCAGCTGGCCCAGGTTGGGGCGGCTGGGCATGGGCAACCTGCTGAATGCCCATCATCCATACATCATCCATCCATACACAGAGACATGCAGTTACTGCTCCCTTTTTTTGGGGGGAGGGTGCAGGTGTGGGGTTTAACTATGAGCCTAGGCCTTGTCCCTTAGCTCCTTTTGCTCAGGGGAAGCACTCTGCAACTTGAGCTACAGCCCCACTCATGGTGTTTTTTTTTTCCTGTGATCTCTTAGAAATAAGAGTGTTGCCGACTTTGCTGCCCTGGCTGAATTTAAATTGGCATTCTCTACATCTCAGCCTTCTAAGGAGCTAGGATTACCGGCAGGAGCCACTGACACCTGGGTTTCTTTTCTTCTTGTTGTTCTTTTTTTAATCGTGACAATCTGAAATTTTCAAGGTGTCATTCTAATGGTTTGCATTCGAAGTAAACTACCCAGTCCTGGAGTTCAAATGCTAGGACTGCTACCCACAAATGGAGGGAGATCCTGACAAACTCATTCCTATTTTTGTGAATGCTAATGGAATGTTATAAAAGAAATAATTAAATTTGCAGTTAATTCATGATTATATTTTAGAATGCCACACAAATATTATTGGATTTATGTTTTCCATTCTATGGAAGGATATTGACTAATTTTTAATTAATGCTTTTATAAGTATTCTACCATGATACTTCATTAAATAGTGGCATAATGTAATGACTAATTATTGGTAATAATATACATAATTGAATATCCTCACATTCCCTATTTTTCTGTATATTATATATTTTTGTATATACACATATATATCTATCAATATATATATTGGGCACTACGGTGGCTTGATCTAAGGTCCTCAGAGTTTCCTCCCAGCTCAGTTTGCTAGAGGCTGGTGTGCTAAGACTGAGACCCCATTTATGAATTGGGCATTCTAGGCTGTGAGTTAAAATCCTAGCAAGGCCAAAAATTTATTCATGAAGTTAGAAGCCAATTTGACAAATTTTTGTCTTTTCTGTGAAAGTCCTGGGTCTCAGTACGATGTATAATCCATATGTAAATATAATCTAGATGATATGATGTAATAAATGAAGTGTTATATGTATAATACTAAATAAATAAGGGTAATAAACCTTATATGCATTAAACCCATGTATGTAAATAGATCTCATATATGAATATTATGCTGAGGCTTTAATTCAGATGCTGGGAACTGGTCTGAATTTCTTGTCTTTAAGGTCAGTGAGCTTCCCCTTCACCCACAATGCTATAGAGTTACCCAGACTCTGAGTTCAATCCCAGGCCTGCCAGAACAATGATGCAAATTGCATGTCAGGGCCTTATTTATTTATTTATTTACTTACTTACTTACTTATTTACTTATTTGCCAAGCACGGGGCTTGAACTTAGGTCTTGGCACCTCTGCCACAGCCAACCCTGGTTTCCTAGGACCCGAGTTCAAATCTCGGGGCTGGCAAAAATAATAAGGAAAAGGATAAAATTGAGAAGTTCAAGAAGGTGGTTTTACTTTATTTTTTTCCTTTGAATTGTGACCATCCTGGGTCTAAATGACAAGGCCTAGAAAGTACACATGAACTTGCATTGCTGATGTTGGGTGGGCTATTAGGGAAGACATAGCCAAAACTGGCAACTTAAACCTGGAGGTCGAATCCTGGGACTGCCACTAATGAATGGTGGGATGGTCTAAGAAATGCATTCCGATATTACATCCGTACAAATGGAATGTTATAAAAGTAACAATTAAATTAGTAGTGTATGATTTTCATATTATAAAATTGTACACAATTATAATTCGTTGACTAATTTTCAATTAATACTTTATTATTTATTCAGTCAGGATACTTATAAAGGAAGGAATAATTTAGTTGCTAATAATTGGTAATAATATCGTATATATATGCAATTTCATAGTATACAGACATCTCTCTTGTTTTATACATATACATTTATTTATCTATCTATCTACCAATCTACACATGTATCTGTTTTATACACTTGTCACTCCTGGAGCTCAGTGGTAGAGTGTTCCCCTTGTATGTACAAAAACCTGGGTTCGATTCCTCACTACCACATGCACAGAAAAATCTGGAAGTTGAGCAGTCCCTCATACAATCGAGCACTAGCTTTGAGCATAAAAGCTTATGTCTAGACTCTTACTCAAGACCGAAGACTGGCACCAAAAATAAATAAACAATGTTTTGAATGCAACCATATAAGAATAAGACTGCAAATACGTCATCACAGAACAAGCTGGGAGTCTGATGCTGACAGCTGCCATCTAACCTGACTTAGCCAGAAGTAAACCGCTGCAACCCAACTCCATGGAACCAGATGCTGCTGACTCACTCATCCCTGTCATTCAAGATACTTGGGGGCTGAGATCTGACACTGGTGGGTTTAAAACCCAGCCCTGGCAGGAAGTCTGCAAAACTCTGAGCTGTGGCTCAAAGTGGTAGAGCTCTAGCCTTGAGCTAAAGATCTTAGGACAGTAGCCCCAACCTTTCAGAGCAATACCGTGGCTAACTCCCCCCCCCAAAAAAAACCCATCCCTCTAAACAATTAGATGTGAACTTTGTGCAGTTTGTGACGTGTTTCTGAAAGAATGGCAATACTGATGAAAACATCCTAATTCTAGTGATAGCTTGTGGGATACAGCTATGTGATGAGTCCTTCATGAGGTGTTGTGTGCTGAGTCCTTCACAAGGTGCATTCTTTCAGCTGATCCTTGTAAGAGCTCCACAACTAAGATGATTATGCACATGAGAAAGTTGAGACTCAGATATGTCCCCATGTTAAGACTATAATTATGTATGTACTGAACTCTAATGAGTTGTCTCCTGCAGACAATTGTTTTAGTTTATTTTTCTCTGTCGTAAATGTTGAACTCAGGGCCTAGGCACAGACCCTTCCCTGTTAGGCTCATGGCTAGTGCCCTATCAGGTGTAGCCAAGGACCCTAGGCGTCTGTAGCTGAGGTCTTTCAACCTGCCTACTCAGGAAGCTGAGATCTGACGATCTTGGTTCAAAACTATCCCAGACACAAAAGATCCCATGAGACTCTTATATCCTACTCACCACTTAGCAACTTGAAGTGGAAGCAGGTTGCCACTGACTTGGGCCTGTTATCCTAGCTACTCAAGAGCCTGAGAGCTGGGGATCATGGTCCAAAGCTAGCCTGGGCAGGAAATTCCTTGAGATGGTTTTCTCCAGTGAAGACCAGAAAGCCTGAAGGGGCGCTGTAGCTCAAGTGGTAGAGCTTGAGCTAAAATGCTCAGAGGAGCACCCAGGCTCAGACTTCAATTCCTCCAACTTACAAGAAAAGAAACCTGAAGTAGAATGCTGGGAATGGGTCTTAGGGGAAGAGTGCTTTATATATATGAAACCCTGGGTTTGAATCCTCACTATCACATCACTAGAAAAAAAGCCTGAAGTGGTTCTGTGGCTCAAGTGGTAGAGTGTTATCCTTGTATAGGTGAAACTCAGGAACAGTGCTGAGGTCCTGAGTTCAAGCTCCAGGACTGGTGCATGTGCACATGCATGCGTTCCTGTGCACACACGCACACACACACACACACACACACACACACACACACACACACACACACACACAGAGACCAGAAGTAAAGTAAAGTAAAGCAAAGAGCTTCTGGTCTGAGATCATGGTCAGCACCCTGGTCCTGTTTTCAACCACGAAACCTAGCCACCCAGGGCCTAACTAGGAGAGGTCAAAGGTTTCAAAACCTGATGAGCTCCACCAGCCCTAGATGACAGGAAGCACTGTGATATTACACATAAGCTTAGATTTAGCAAGCTTCCGGAAACCTAGGGAGGTACCCTTGCCAATAATGAATCATTTCATTAGGTTCAGCTCCCAGTTGTCTGCCAGAAGGAC
Organism: Dipodomys spectabilis; assembly: GCF_019054845.1. Taxonomy (NCBI): domain Eukaryota; kingdom Metazoa; phylum Chordata; class Mammalia; order Rodentia; family Heteromyidae; genus Dipodomys; species Dipodomys spectabilis. The sequence goes on from NW_024870983.1 coordinate 2,905,659, forward strand.
TCTTGAATTAGTGGTAGCAGTTTGTTTCAACACTGGGATATAGTCTAACAAAGACAGGATAAGTACAGGGAACTTAGCCTGACCTGAGAGGCAGCACAAATGAAGGCTTCTTGTCAAAAAAAAGCACTGGGGAAAGAGCTTGTGGAACAAAGTCGCCTTTTTCTCCTGGCCTTCAGAGTCTGCCCACACTTATCCTCACTAATTGCCCCGCATAAATTGTTTGTTACAGGGCTGTACTGGAGTGAGGCTTTTTGTCTGCCTGTTCCAACAATGAGGCAGACTTCCTCCAGCAGCCTGGTGTGTGGAGAAATGCTGAGGCTACACTGGGAACAGTGAGGGGGAGCCTCAGATCCAGCACTGTCTTGAATGAATTATCTGTGCAATGAAATAATTCTATTCAAAGCAAATTTCCTATCTGGGTGCCTTTCAACATAGCAACTCTTGATGTTCACCGGTAGAAATACATGCATACATACACAGACACATGTAGTTACTGGCTCTTTTTTGTGTGGCAGGTCCTGAGGCTTGAACTGTTAGCCTAGACATTTTCCCTGAGCCCTTTTTGCTCAAGGAAGCATTTTATTGTGTCTTAAACCATGATTACCCTAGGCTGGGGTGCAGCTTTTACACCCACAGATGATCCAGGGATCCTAGGACCGAATTCAACTCCTAGCACTGGCAAAAAATAAAAATAAAATAAAAAAAAATCAAACCAACGCAAATGGAGGAGGGTGAAAAACAGGAAGTTTTACCTTTGTTTCCTTTGCACTTGACCATCCTGGGTCTGCTTGAAAATTGAATGTGACCTAGCATGGCTGAAGGCTGGTGGGCTGTCAGTGAAGCCTGAGCCTAACCCACACACCTAGGCCCTGAGTTGGATCCTGGGACTGGCACCTACACACTGCTGAAGAGCCTATGTTCCTATGTATAGGAACACTAATAGAATGTTTGAAATGTACTAATTGAATTATGCAATAAATTCAAGTCACTGATTAATTTAGTACTTTTAAGTCTTCTATTGTGATTAATTAATGGAGACATTATTTTAGACCAAATAATTGGTAGTAATAGAATATATAAAATTAGATATAGACATCAATTTATATAGTTATGAACTAGAATCTACATAAATGTCTGTCTCTGTATACATGTATAGCTGCATATAGATATGTAAATACACACACACTGCATCTACACATCTATGTGCTTATATATTGGCCAATCCTAGGGCTTGATCTCAGGTCCTCAAGTTTGCCCGACAATTTCACTTGCATCAGACTGGTGTGCTAACACTGACCCATTCATGAAGTGGGCCTTCTAGGTGCAGAGTTCAAATCACAGAACTGCCAAAAACTTAATCCTGGTGGAAGAAGCCAATTGTCCCACTTGTTTTCCTAATTGGTGAAAATCCAGGGTCTCAGGAATGATGTCTAATACACAGGCAAATCTATGTCCTATGGAATAGGATGTAAAAAGTGTTATATGCGTAATCATACTCACTAATATACATAATAAATAAATAAAACACAAAATGAATAACTACACTAACCACAATATGCAGTATTGTGTATGTAAATATAAATCATGTACTTAAAATATATGAGTGCTAAGACTTGAGTTCAGGCCCTGGGAACAGGCCTGACTTTCTTGTCTTCCAGCACGGTGAGCAGCCCCTTCCCCCACAGTGCTTCATATTTACCCATTGGGTGCTGTGTGCTGAGTCCTTCAAAGAGTGCCATGTGCTGTGTCCTTCACAGGGTGCATTCTTTCATCTGGTCCTTTTAAGAGCTCCACAATTGAGATGATTATGCAGACAGGAATATTGAGGCTCAGATAACCTGAAATGCCTCTGTGGCTAAAGTGTTAGCACACAAGACTTGTGCTAACGAACTCAGGGACAGCACCCAGGGCCCAGACTTCAACTCCTACAACCGACAACAACAAAAACAAAAAGACAGAAACATACTAACAAACCTGAAATAAAGGGCTGTGAATGTGCCTTAGGCATAGAGTGCTTTGTATATATGAAACCCTGGGCCTGATTACATTACCAGAATAAAGCCTGAATTGGCTCTGTGGCTCAAGTGGGAAAGGGCTATATTTTTACAAGAGAAACTAAGTACAATGCTCATGTTCTGAGTTCAAGTTCCAGGACTAGTGTATTCACACACAGACACACACACAGCACAGACAGAGAGAGAGAGAGAGAGAGAGAGAGAGAGGAGAGAGAGAGAGAGAGAGAGAGAGAGAGAGAGAGAGAGGGAGAGAGAGAGACAGAGAGAGACAGAGAAGAGAGAGAGAGAGAGAGAGAGAGAGAGAGAGAGAGAGAAGGAGAGAGAGAGAGAGAGAAAGCAGAAGCTGTGACACAAAATGGCCAAGCAATATAGTTCTGCTCTGAGCTCATGGCCAGAACACAGGCCTTGTGCTCAAAACCTAGCCACCCTGGATCCAACTAGGAGAGGTCAAAGATTTCAAAACCTCATGAGCTTCACCAGCTCCATGTGACAGGAAGTATTGTGATATCCGACACATGCTTGGATTTCCCAAGCTTCAGGAAACCAAGGAGAGGCATCATAGCCCCATCATCGTCTGCAATGAAACATTTCATTAGGTTTAGAGCCATAATTGTGTTCCAGAAGGACTCCTGAATTACATTTAGCACTCTATCGAACACGGGAACATAGCCTGACAAAGGCAGAGTAAGTGCAGGAAACTTGGCTTGTCACGGGGGGTGGCACAAATGAAGGCTTCCTGTCAAAACAGAGCACTGGGGTGAGAGATAGCTTGGGGTACAAAGAGGCCTTTTTCTCTTGGCATTCAGAGCCTGCCCACACTCATCCTCACTAATTGGCTTGGATGGAGTTGTTCCTTACACAGCTGTACAGGAGTTAGGCCTTTTGTCTGCCTGTCCAGACAATGAGAGAGACATCTTCCAGCAGGCCTGGGGTACAGAGAATCCTTTAGGCTACACTGGGCCCACTCATGGTATCCCCAGAACATGCACTGTCATGAAAGCTGTCTCTGTGCTATGAAATCATTGTATTGAGAACAAATTTCCTAGCTTGGTGCCATTCATAACAGCTACTCTGGTGTTTCACCAATAGGAATGCATCCATATATACACAAAGACATGGAGTTAAAGGCTCTTTGGCGGGGGGGCAGGTCCTGGAGTTGACCTATGAGCCTAGGGGTTGTCCCTGAGCTCCTTTTGCACAAGGGTAGTGCATTAGCCTTGAATCACAGTCCCACTTCTGAGTTTTTCTGTTATCTCTTAGAAAAAGCATTTCAAGGACTCTCCTAACTGGGCTGGACTCAAAATGAGAATCTCTACATCTCATCTGCCTGAGGAGCTGGGATTATAGTCAGCAGACCCTGGCACCTGCCTTTCTTTACTTCTTCAATTTTTAATCTGGACAACCTAATTTCTTCAAGGGTGATTCCAATAGTTTGAATTTATAATTAAACTACCCAATGTTCTTTATAGCTGCTTTCTCTAAGAAGCATTTTCTCTCCTCATTTTCCCCTCTGGTCACAGTTTAGCAGCCAAAAGTGGGAAATGAGTGTCATAGGATTTGGGAGCTAAGGTCCACAGTTCATGCAGCTCTGTCGCTTAGCTTTGAGCTGCAGTGAATTTACTGTCTCAGGATGAGAGTACTGAAATCTGGAGTGATCCTCGTACTTTCTGCATTGCTCCTTTCCCCTATAAAATGATCCAATATTTATGAGTGTTATGTGTCTCCAACAAGTATCTAGAACACACTAGAAGCATCTTCATGTTTCTGTTTTGCTAGTACCTCCCAAGATTTGGACTAAGGTTTTGTGTGGAGCAGCTTCTCAGTAAATCCATGAGGAAAGCCGCTTGAAGCCTCCTCAGGAGATCACCATCCAAAGCCAGCCTGAGCAGGAAAATCTGTGAGACTCTTATATCCAATAAACTACCAGAAAACCAGAAGAGGAGCAGTGGCCCAGACGGTAGACCTCCAGCTTTGAGAGAGCCGAGCAGGAGATACAGGACAGACCAGGCAAGCCTGGGTGGACCTATATCCAATTAATGATCAGATGGCTGGAAGTGGAGCTGTGGTGGAGGTAGAGCCTCAGCCTTGAGCAAAACAACTGAGGAATGCATGGGGCCCTGAGTTTAAGCCCTGGGATGGCCACACAAATTCAAAAAGAGAAGGCCAAATTATGTACCAGTACCCTATCTACTTATGGGTGTATATTACCCTGAGTACAAACAGATCATATGCATTGCTTTTGCTTTTATTTACTGATTTATTTTTCAGATACACTTGTTGCACATACCACATCATTCTCTTCATTTCTGGCCATGGCTATTCTCTTCCATGGTTCTAGGCCTGTGTCCTTATATGATGCATACTTAAGATCTCAGCAGACATTATTTAAATTTTATTTTGAGGCCAAGTAGAAACAGTCACAAATCAGGCAGGAGAAGAGAAGATCAGGATTCGTAGAAATAACCAGTATTCAGAAATTTAAACTTGGGGACATAAGTTGGTAGCAAACTTACATAAAAACTACAATTAAGAAAAAGATGAGGAGGCTGGGAATGTGGATTAGTGAGAGAGTGCTTGCCTAGCATGTAAGAAGCCCTAGGTTCGATTCTTCAGTAGCACATACACAGAAAAAGCCAGAATTGGTGCTATGGCTCAAGTAGTAGAGTGCTAGAGACAGTGCCAAGGCCTTGAGTTCAACCCATGAACTGACAAAGATATAGCTAGCTCACTAGGTAGGTAGGTAGGTAGGTAGGTAGGTAGGTAGGTAGGTAGGTAGGTAGATGATAGATAGATAGATAGATAGATAGATAGATAGATAGATAGATAGATAGATAGATAGATAGATAGATAGATGATAGGTGAATCTGGTCTTAAACTTCAGGAGGAAAGAAGGGAACAATTCCCAGTCATGAGGCCTTCTGCAGTGCTCTAGGCCACCAGAATCGCCATCACACACCACAGAGCAGGAAGACTGTCCCTATCCCACTTCTCAGGCAGCAGAAGAGCCAAGAGGGCAGAGCCAGGTTCTAACTCAGGTGCTTGGAGATAGGAGAGAATGGACCCTGCCTATCCTTGGACTGGGGATTTGCATTAATGATGTGGAGAACGAAGGAAGGAGAATGGACTGGAAGAGGTAGAAGAAGGGCCTTCAAATCTGACAGAGAGTCAAAAACCTACTCCCTAAGACCAGAGCGTAGGGTTTTTCTACTCTGTTTCTCCCCTCTCCCCCATTAAACTGGCTCTCTATTATTAACGTAAAGATACCCTGAGGCTCCCTTCACCTGAGGGAAGAAGGTTAATTAGTCATTGTTTGAAGAGGCTGAGAAAAGCCTGACCCTAGTGTAACTCTAACAAATGTTTGAGGTTTCCTCTTTGCAGGCTATGCCTGGAATGAATGAAGTGGTTTTACTGCTCACTTCCCTTTTGAGTGTGTACATTCTGCCTCCTAATCCTACAGGCCTAGGTCTCTTCACCTAGCCCGGCTTTTGAAACTGTTTTCTGTCCTTCAAATTCAGTGTTACACTGGAGTTCTTCCTGCTAACAGGGCTAAGGCTTGGATCCTGAGAACTTCATTTGAACCCAGGATGGGTCAACAATGTTTCTTTCCTGTTTCTATAGCTTGAGAACTCTAAGAACATTTAGAGTGCAAGTAACCTCTCATCAGCAAGGGAAACATAGGAATCTCTTGAACATCTCACCTTTCAGAAGTGGAAGTCAGAGTGTCATAGACTTTCGTGCCCTGGCTGGCTTCACCCTGTGATCCTGAGACCTCAGTCTCCTGAGCTAGAGTGATGGGCCTGAGCTACTGTGCTGTGCTAGGTTCAGAACTGTAATGACATTGACAATAGGAGTCAAGTGCTTATCACAAAGGGCTTGGGGAGCATATTATGCCTTTCAACATTGGACCTTTCAGAACTCTGTAGGACACAAGGTTATAATGTTAGAGTCTGAGAGGCTGGGCATATGGATCTGTTATACTTGAACCTTGAGCCCTGACTCCAACTCTGGTGTATATCAATGTTCATTTTCCAGAAAATATTCTCATAATTAGCAAATAGGAAAAGTACTTTGATTATCCCTCACTCTTTATCCAGTTGTTTTTCTCAGACTGAAGCCTGGGTGCTGTCCCTGCACCCTTCAGCTCAAGGCAAACACTCTACCACTTGAGCCACAGCGCCATGTGAGATCTTTTGGTGATTCATTGGAGATAAGAGTCTAACAGGCTTTCCTTGTGTAGGCTGTCTTGGAACTTTGGTCTTCTGATCTCAGTCTCCTGAGAAGCTAGGGTTCCAAGAGTGAGCCAGCAGCATCTGGCCTATTGTTTTTGCCAGTCCTGGGGCTTGATCTAAGGGCCTGGGTACTGTCTCTGAGCTTCTTTTTCTCAAGGCTAGCGCTCTACCACTTGAGCCACTCCACAGCTTCTGGGTGTTTCTGAGTATGTGGCACTGAGGATTCAAACCCTGGCATTCATGCATGTTCAGCAAGCTCTATACCACTAAGCCACATTCCCAGCCCCACCCTTACAATTTTATTCCGCAACTTGCCTATCCTCAAGAAAAGGCTTCTGAGTATAAATCATCTAAAGGAATCCCTATGGAAAGTTGTCAAAAGATAACTAAGACAAAGCTCATACTTGGGAGAGACTCTAAACATGTGATGACTGTGACTAATGCCTCCATTTAATTATGTATCATTTTTCAACACTTAATAAAGTATTAATGAAAAACAAGTCAATGACCTGCTTTATTGTGTATAATTTTATAATAGATGTACAAAACATAATAAATATTATGTGTATAATAATACGAAATACGATAAACTATAAAATGAATAAAATAAAACAAATACAAAATCAATAATTAAAATAATCAATATATAATAAACATGCATATGTACATATATATCATATATTACACATGTATAGAAATATTTTTTACATTGCAGGGCCTCAATGCAGGCCCTGGGAACTCTAGCTTGAATTTCTTTTCCTCAAGGAGAGTGAGCTTCCCCTTCACCAATGGTGTAAAAGAGTTACCTGGACAATGAGCTCAAATCCCTTCAATGGCAGAAATACTGGCCTCAGTTCCAAGACAGTGACTTCAAATTTTTAATGGAAGCACTTATGTTTATTCAGTTCCATACTGAACAGTTAAAAAAAAGCAATGTAGAATTTTGTACAGTTATTCAGATATCCTTCCCTTACCCCAAAGTGCTTCTTTGAGTACTACATTATTTTTTGTATGTTTTTTATTGTAAAAATGTTGTACAGAGGGGTTACAGTTACATTAACAAAGTAATGAGTACATTTCCTATTGAGCATTGTTGCTTCCTCCTTTGTTCTCCTCCTACCTGTTTGATCTTCATCTGTCCCGCAGAAGATGAATGGGGTCTGTGGAAAGGTAAGTGTGCTGCTGGCCCATTCGCCAGCCACCAATATCCCCTGAGACAGTCAGATGCAGCAGGGAGTCAAGCCAAGCAGGAACTCGTTTATCACCATGCAGCAAGCAAGTTTTAAAGCAAAAAACCGCTTGACATGGAAGGGGAGGAAAAGGAACCAACCAATCACTGTAGAGGTCACCTTATCATGCACCTAAGCTTTCTATACTTTCCCTGCTGTCTTTCGAGCTATTCAAGTACAGACGTCACTTTACCTGGTTGTGGTACACAGTCAGATTTTAACATAAACAACTCGGACTCTGTCCACTCAACTGTCTCTCAGCGCCACATTTGCTTTCCATGTGCCCTACAGATTCATCCTTTTTGTTTTAATGGCAAACCCACCTCTATGCTGAGGTTCAGGTCAGGGCACCTCTTATGGGGTTCGCCCAATTGGCACCTCCTCTTTCCGTGGTTCACATAAAGTATGGAGTAATCTTCAGCAATGAGCTTATCATAATAGACACAGAGAGCCATGCGTTGGATCTCTTGGGCTCTATCTTTTTCAATATATCCGCAAACCCCACATCCTGCCCATCTCCCAGTTAGTTATCCTTTTTCCCTCCTCAGTAAAGTTAATAAACTTCAGCCCCACCACAGTTAGAAATGTCCGAAGCAGTTAGATTACTTCTGGGACATATATAAAAGTCACTATCTTATAAGGTTGACCTCTTTAAAGCATGGGAGCAGCCTGGGTATTGGGGGTACCACACATGAGGCACAGTGCATCCTCGCGGCCCCCATACTGAGGCTATCCTTGGTAAAGGGGGTCTCAATCTCCAACATCCCAGGATCCTCTAGCCAGGTCAAATATGTCAAAATAAACCTCAGGCCACCAGGTCGAAGGGACAGCTTCCTTTTGGTGCTGTTGATGATTTCTCCATTGCCAATGCTGATCACTGCCCAGGTCACCCATTGAGGTTGATGTGTATTCTGTAGGACCATTGCCAGGACTGGGAGGGTCAGGACAGCCAACAGCTGGAGCATCACCATCTGCAATTGTTAAAGAATGCAAGAGTTTCTCAAAGGCTGATTGCCTTTGGGGATGGTTAGTAAATATCTTTTTAGCTTTCCCTCTTTTAAACACAATCCTTGACCAGCATAGCCGTTTTACTTTCCTTGTTGGTTAGTTTATCCTTGGGCTTCTTCCTGTATAGAAGAAATGGGTAAAACCTTAAAGTTCCTGGCTGGGATCCAAATGGGGGCTGTCTCCCCTATGGGAAAAACGTATCTGAATCCCCTGCCCATGGTAACTAGGGGGTCAGGTCCACTCCATTGTAGTGTCAGGGGGTCCTTCCACCTGACTTTCACTTGGGGCTTAGGATTTAGTTGTCCCCAGTGCTTCTGAAACCTGGATTCAATTGCCCCTTTTGAAAAATTTAAAATGTTAATGGTAAACAAAGCTATCTGTAACTATATATGGGGGTTAACTCCCCCTTTTTGTTTTACTAATTGCTCGTTAAGACATTGGTGATTTCTTTCTGTAATTGCTTGGCCTTGGAGATTATAGGGATTTCCTGTAGTATGAGTAATATGCCATCTGTTAGAGAACTCTGACATTGCTTTACTAACAAAACAAGGTCCATTATCAGTTTTAACTTGTGCTAGTAGACCCAAGGTGGCAAAGCATTGAAGTAAATGTGCTTCTGAATGTTTAGTTCTTTCTCCTGTATGTGCTGTAGCCCAACATGCTCCTGAATAGGTATCTATAGAAACAAAAATATATTTAAGCTTACCAAAGTCTGGAAAATGAGTCACATCAGTTTGCCAGAGGACATTGGGTTTGAGGCCTCTGGGATTTACCCCTGGTGGTTGTAGCGGGGGTACTTTTAAGAAGGGCTGGCATGTTTTACAGGTATGTACTATCTTTTTGAGGTCCTTTACAGGAATCTGAGGAAATCTATGTTGAAAACCTCTCCAATTATTGTGGGTTAAATCATGTAAATGGATGGCCTCTTGTAACATTAAAGCTTGTGGGCCAGTAGCTAACTGGTCTGCCCAATTATTGCCCATGGATAAAAACCCAGGAAGTTTTGAATGCCCTCTCAAATGTTGAATACGAATAGGGGTTCCCTGTCCATCTAATAGGCCCTTAAGGGTGTCCATAATGGGAAAATAGGGTTTCCATCCAGCTTAATATGTGCCTGGGGAACATGAGGGAGCAAGTTAATCATATAAACTATCAGAATACAAATTAAAGGGTTTTTGAATGCCCTGAAGGACCATAATTACAGCAAACATTTTTTTATTGTGCTGACCCTTGACAAGGTTGAAATCTTTGTTGGCTTGGGGTCTTTTGTTGCTCCTCAAAGGTTGCATATGCAGAACCTGTTTTACCTCCATCTGTAAAAACATGGAAGGAACCAGGAATAGGTGTAGGAGAAAATAGAGAAGGCATTATGAGGGGAAGTCACCATAACATGACGGTCCATTTAGATGACCCATAATGGCAGTCAATTTGACCTAGAAACCCTTCCAGGGAGAGAGCAAGTTGAGCATTGGCTCAAGTGAACACTCAACGTCTGCCATCCAAAAAGGAAAAAGAGTGGAGTGACGGTCAAGGCCATAATGCCTTTGGGATTGGGTCCTTCCCTTGACAATAGCATCAGCAAGTTGGTCTGCCTGAGAGTACATCTGAGGTGTGTCCCCCAGAGGAGTGTGAACCCACTCTAATGGCTTCCCCCGTTTGACTTAAAACTGCAGAAATCAATGTAACACCTGCAAACAACGAGAGGGAAAAGGGCTTAAGAATAGAATACCTCTTCAGGGAAAGTTCATCCAGGGCTCTTTGGAACTGTAAAAATATTGCCCAATGGCTGCTTGTAATTGTAATAACTTCTTGGGGTGTCCTGTCTTTTAGTCGGGTGAATAATGGCACAAGACTATCTTTAGGGATGGGAACCCATGGCAACAGCCAATTGATTTCTCCTAAAAGACTTTGAAGTTGGGTTAGGGACAGAGATGCTGGAATATCCAGCAAAGGCTTAAGGGGGCTGGCCTGAGTCAAGGTATGGTGGGATCCGAACACCATAAAAATGAGGTACCATTTGAATTTTATTTAGGGTTATGGTAAAACTCCCCTTTTTTTTAATATGGTGAGAATCTGGGCTAGAAGGCCCTCCAGGCGGCCCAGGTCTTGGTGCCCCAGAATTATGTCATCCATGTAGGCATAGGGACGGGAGGTGTCTCAACCCAACACAGGCCCTAAAAGTGTGGCCAAGTATTGTTAGCAAAAGGCCAGGCTATTGGCCATTTTCTGTGGCAGCAATAACCATTCAAATCCCCAAAGAGGATGGGAAAAAATTAAGAGAAGGGATGGAGAAGGCAAATTTCTTTCAGTCATTCAGATGCAAGGGGATCGAAAATAAACCGTCTTTAATATCAATTACAACCAAGGTATATTCTGAAGCAGGAGTCCAGGGCATTCCTCTTAGGGAATTCCTACTAGCTCCATCCTTTCAGTTACCTTTCGTAGATCTTGGAGCATGAACCAAGCCCCGGATGCTTTTTGGATAACAAATACTGGTGTGTTCCAAAGACTCACAGAAGGGAGTATTTACCCAAGTTTTATCTGTTCCTCTACCGAAAGGTGGAGTGCTACAAGTTTAGGTTTGGTCAGTGGCACTGCTCCACCCAAATAGGGCTTTTTGGTTTCCACCTAATGGGAGGTACTTGGGGGACAATTGCCTTTAGGATTGGGGGTGCACCCAAGTGGGTCCCTGATGTTCTTCTCTGTACTTATGAAAGTTAAAAAAAATCTTTTTCTTATCTCCCTCTAGATCCTGTTTAAGCCTTTGTGATTCTTCTCCATCCAGGATATCATCATAGGATGCTCGATGGTCTGTAGTGACGACAGCATCCATTTGTCTTAGCATGTCTTGCTCTAGTAAATTGGTGGTGAGGATTTTTGCCACTAAAGGGCATATCTTTCCCTGCTCTTCATCTAAGCTAGTCCATTTCATAAGGGCGACCAACTTTTTGGACTAGGATTTGCCCCCTACCCGCAATATTGGGGGCCCGTGTGCAAGCTTCGAGTCCTAGGGAACTTCCTCCTCCCTGAGTATGGGTCAATCTGCCCTCAGTTCAATTAGGCAGTGAAACTGCTTTACACCTATGAAAATACTCATTTTAGGGTGGAGTCCTTCCCCCAGGGGTATGGTCCAATAGGCCTGGTTTGTCCTGCCATGAGGCTGCCTGGGCCTTACAGCAGAAGGGGTTCCTCCTTGAGCTAACGGGGTTGGAGGATGTCCCTCCCCTAGTTTAAAGGCTTCCCATCTAAATCAAACTTGGATCGACAATCCTTTTTCCAATGGTATCCCTTCCTGCACCTGGGGCAGGGTGTAGGGAGTGGTTTGGACCCACTGGGCTGGTTGGCAGGGGGGGGGCAGGGGGGCTTGTTGTGAACAGTCCGGCTTAAAGGGGCCCTCCTGTCCACATTTAAAACAAGTCCCTCTCACTGATGGCCTTGGGGTTCCTTGGCCCTGGGCTGCCAGAGCCTGGTTAATAGCCTTAGACATTGCAGATGTCTGAGCCTTTAAAGGTAAAGATAATGATTGGGCCTGGGGCTGTTGCATTCCACATCCTGCAAGGCCACCACTCATGTGCTCAGGGAACACTCTCTCAATCCCATGCAGGTTACGTGGTGGTCTGCATTCATCCCTTCCCAAAGCAGTAGCTTTAAAAAACTGATCTCGGAGGTCCCCTGCTGGCGACTTGTGGTGAACACTCTGTTGGACTCGGTCTATAAAATCAGGTAGAAGCTCACCCAGTTTTTGTCTTACTCATGCTATGGCAGACTCAGTGGGCCCTTCATCCAATTAGTACCACTCGGCAAGTCCTGCCTGCCTCACCTGGTCACTGTAGAGGCCAGGTATTGCGGCCTGTTGGATGTCGGTGGAGTACCATTCCCCTGCCCCTGTTAACATGGCATAAGTAATCGGTATTGTGGATTGAGCCTCCCAGGTATTCTCCTCCTGCCATCTGCATTCCTCCTTAAAGAAGGCACACGATTTAATAAACTGAGAACTGGTGAGGACAGCTTTGGCCACATCTAGCCAATCCTTAGGGACACACTGGTAATAAGCAATGTCCTGTAATAGGGTCTGGGCCCAGGAGAGTTCGGACCATGCTCTGCCACTGCCTTGCGGAGTTGTTTAATATCCTTGGCTTCCCATGGATACCATTCCAAGGGTCTGTTAGCTCTGGTGCCGGATTGACTGAATACACTTGGGGAATTGAATCCTTTGGCCCAGGGTCCAGGCTCCTGGGTGGCCCTTCCTTTACAGGATAGGACTCAGTGTAGGTTATTTTTCCAGCCCTCAGCTTCTCTGTGGAAGGTCTGTAGGGGTCCAGATCTCCCAGGTTCCTCTGCAGGGCCGCATAGGGCACTGTACCTCCCCCCCTAAATTGTGGGATTAGGGTGAGGGCATAGGACTGTCAGGGGCACCCAAGTCAGAGGGGTAACCTCTTTTCCTTACCACTTCCCAAGTCCTCTTTTATTCCCTCTAGGCCTAATGTTGCCCCCTCCTCCTCCTTCTCTGAGATAGCATTACCCATACTAAGGATTTCACTTACCCTTAGAGACCCCTTAACCTCGGCTGGAATATTTTCCTTTCGTGCCCCATGTTGGGTGCCAGATGTTGGGTCTTGGTCCATCTCGCAGAAGACAGACCGGGTCCGAGGAAAGGTAAGTGCGCCACTTGCCCATTCCCCAGCTTCTCCTAGACCTGGAGACAGTCAGAGGCAGCAGGGAGTCAAGTCAAGCAGGAACTCTTTTATTACCATGCTGTGATTTTTTTTAGTCTATGTTCTATTTTCTTCCTCCATGGTATAACCCATTTTCACTGTATTTGATGTTGGTGACCTGCATCTTGCATATACATTTTTCTACTGTGGGAGTGGAAGGGAAATAAAATTCTGAAACAAGGACACAGTATAACCCATTGTAACAATGAGATGAACAAGACTCTATGTTGAAAACGAACTTTACAATCTGGGGATGGGAGGGGGGATTTGGGACCGTGGGAAGAAAAAGGATGGCAGGGGAGAAACAAATGAGATAACAATGTTCGTTACATAATGTACTCATTAACTTACTTATGTAACTCAAACCCCTCTCTACACCATTTTCACAATAAAAAAACGAAAAAAAAATTATCCTGGAGTACATTAACTTCAAATTTCCTAAGTGCTCTGTAAATTAAGACCAATTTTAAGTGGGAAGAAGGTTCTCAGAAACATTTTTTGTGAGTGTGTGTGTTGTGCATTAGTTCCCAAGTTTACATAAGTTAGTAGAAGGAGAAACAATGGGAATAGAAGAAAGAGAAGTTCTACGTTTAGGTATAATGGTTCAATGCATTATAGAAGACTATGCAAATAAGATAACTTTGAAACAATAAAGCCAAGACCAGTATGTAGATCTATGGGAGTGATATAGAGAAAGCATTACTCCTAAATGGAATATGAAGGATGAGGCCACTCTCTTTCTTCTACTAGCTCTAAACATGTTAGTTAATCATGCGAATTTGTAAAAAAGTAGAATGGAAGAATAATTCTGGTTCCAAGCAAGTCAGATATAAGAGCATGGACTTAACTGAAAAAAAGGCCATGTTGAGAGAGCAGGAATTATACTAGCAATGAACTGGTGGCTAAGATCACATTTCTTTTTCTCTTTTTCTTTCTTTTTCTTTTTCTTTTTTCTTTTTTTGATGCTCGTGTGGCCTGAGCTCCAGGCCTGGGCATTGTCCCATTTCTCTTCAACTCAAAGCTTGTGCTCTACCTCTTGAGCCACAACCTCCAATTTTCTGGTGCTTCATTGGAGATAAGTGCCTCAGAAACTTTCCTACCAGTGCTGGATTTGAACTGCAATCCTCAGTCTCAACCTCCTGGGTAGCTAGGACTATAAGCGTGAGCCACTGGAAACTTGCTTAGGATCATATTTCTAACAGTGTACACTCAGCATATGTAATGTGTATGTCCATCTATCTTTATATGAACTCGAGTTAAAAATCTGGGCTACAGCTTAGATTTTACACTCAGAAAAATGTTTGTAGTTTTAGAGTTGATACTCCTGGAGAAATAAAACCTAATAATGGAAAGGAGTCTGGGAAGTCTCAGAATGTTTAGAAAAGTAAGAAAATAATAGAAAATATTTCCTGCGTAAGATTAGAATCAAGTGATAATTTTTAATATTAGAAAGTCCTCAAGGGAACTTTCCCCCCAAAAGCTTGAAAATAGGGCTGGGAAGGTGGCTCAGTGGTAGAGCGCTTGCCTTGCATGCATGAGGCCCTGGGTTCGATTCCTCAGCACCACATAAGAAAAAAGCCAGAAGTGGTGCTGTGGCTCAAGTGGTAGAGCGCTAGCCTTGAGCTGAAGAGCTGAGGGACAGCGCCCAGAGTTCAGGCCCCACGACCGGACCCAAAAAAAAAAAAAAGTTTGAGAATATTATATAGGTAGGGGCCAGAGATAGAAAGTCAAGTCATCATTAATAAAGGGAACGTATCCATGGAGGAATGAATCAGAGATCCCTACAGGTGCATCTGAAAATGTTCATATCCTGTATCAAATGTTAGAATAGCTTTGAACATAGTACATGAACAGTCTGAGCCATCAGTCTAGTGGAAAATGTTATTGGAGTCTGTATCTAAATAAACCAACAAACAATGGTAGGACAATGTGATTCATACCAGGAATTCTAGCACTCAGACTAAGACAGGAGATTAGAAAGTGGAATTACATAGTGATACATTCCCTGGACTAGGTAGTATAATTTTGTCTCAATAAAACAAACCAAGAAAGGAATAAAAAATAAACAAGGAAGGCATACACATTTGGAAGTTTGGGCTAATTTTGTGATTATATTTTGAGAAGTCAAGTTTCCTATTGAAATGCAACTAATATATAATCCTCAGTTGTGTTTTAAATGTTGTCTTCATTACAGAACATTCCTACATGCTAAAGAGATCATGATTCCCAACCAAAAATTTGAAAAAGTAAAAATCATTCTGTTAGATTCCAAAGAAATGATGAAGGATTACAAAAGTTTAAGCCTTGAATAATAGGAAAATTGATTTAATGTAGGGCTTTGTATACAAATTAGAAGTTAGATTTAAAATAAATATTTTTGTTTGTAATTTACTATTCAATAGGATAATACAAAATTCTTTTCAAGTAGAATATTTAATTTAGAAATTCACAAATGATTCTGGCATTCTATTTGCCTAGAATATTCTTTCAAGTGAGGTATAATTAGAACTTAGTTAATCGACAATTCCAACAGTTCATGTGTAACATGATACTGTGAATAATCTAGACATAGTTGCCAACAAATTGATATTAATTTATAAATTTAGAAAGCGAGCAATCTTTTGAGATTTTTGTGTAACATAGTATGAAGAGATTAATTGTGTGACATTTTTTTCTTCTACCTATACAAAACACAGGAAGAAATTTCCTTAATTATTTACCTCTGTATACAATGAGAGAATGCAAGGTTTGGGGTTTGGTTTTATTTTGTTTTTGTTGTTTGTTTTGTCCTAGGGCTTGATCTCTGGGTCTGGGCACAGTCCGTGAGCCTATTTTGCTCAATGCTACTGCTCTACCATTTGAACCTCAATGCCACTTGTGTCTAGATTTTCATGAGCAGTTTATTGGAGAGAAGAATTTAAGGAACCTTCCTGCTTGGGTGGCTTTGAAACATAATCTTCAGATCTTAATATTCAGATATTCAGATCTCCTGAATATCCATGATAGATAATATATATAAGTATATATTAAAATAAAAATAATATTTGCAAGTGTTCTGATCTCAAGAATACCACTGGGGGAAAATGATGCAGCAAAGTTTAGTATAGTGTTTTTTTCCACAAGACGAAGGGCATCACATTAGCAGAAGTGCAGTATTTTTTCACAATAGTGATAAGCTAGTCATGATGTGAATTTAGGGAATTTTAAGATGTACCTTACAAATTGAAAACTGTTGGTCTAGGATGACTTTATGGAATAAAAATTGGGATTGATTGTCATAGAAATAATAGCTTACTCTGATGAACAAATGTTTACTTTTGAGGAATTAATTATTATAGATACTTTATAGTTTTATCTTCTACCAAAATGTATCTACTTTTTCTGTTGACTTTTAAATATGTAACGCCTCATTGGAAATAAAATGCAAACAGGTAGTTTTGAATGTCTCTGGTATGGCATTTTCAGAATTTGAAAATGAGTAGTTAGTAGTCATAGGAATGTTGAAGACCATATATATTCTGTCCTCTTAACAATTAGTAAGTTTTAAAAGTTAGGAGTTTCCATAGAATTCAACTGTTTTCTGATTTATTATGAGAAAATATTAAAAATGATATTTTTTCAATATAATAGCAAGCATATTGTGAAAATATTGTATAGTTTGATAAATTCCAGTGGATGTCTCTTTGATAAAGAAAGGGGTAATTAATTCAAATTAGCAGCCAAAATGTTCATTTTTTAAAAAGGTAATACACATAGAATAATATTTACTATACCAATACAGTGAAATTGTATTTTATGCAGGTCATGTTTTAATTTAATTTTATTGTCAAGGTGATATATAGAAGGGGTTGTAGTAATTGTAAGGTAGTGAATACATAACACGTCGAACTTTTTATACCCTCCCTCATTTTTCTCAGACTTTTCTTTCACCCCAATACTCCTGACAAGTTGTAATGTAAATTTCCAACATGTTGTCTTGTAAGTATTGCTATTGCATTGGTTTGCCCTTTGTCCTTTGTCTCGCCATTTTGTTGTGCCTTTTCCCTTGCCAAATTAAGATAAATGTATATACAATACATAGGATACTGAAATCAAATACAGCAGGGGATAAACCATAGGGGAAAACACAAAAGAAAAAAGAAATCACATAGTACATTAAAAACAACAACCACAAAGTTAAACCTCTGTTTCAATATCCAGGAGTTCATTTTGCTCAGCATCATCTTATATGGTCATATATACATAGCTGTTGAGAAATTCTGTTCATCTGCTAGGACTATCCTAGACATTTTCTACTTATTACAAATGAGGAAAACCATGGAATCTGTTTATTTGTGGCTTGTTGATTTTACTTAGTAGGATTTTTCCAAGTCTTTCTATTTCCTTATGAATTGGAAGCATAGAATTCCACAAAATTCACATTTTGTCAATTCGTTCATCTACTGAGTGGCATATTGGTTTTAAACATGATTGCATGTAAGTATGATTTAGGGTCATTCAAAAATGACAGATGCCACCTCACCAGGTATACTAAAATAATCCTTTCTAAGTAAGATAGTATTTTATGGTGGTACAATTGTTGAGATATCTGGATAAGTTTAATGTATATCTTGGACTGAATTAGGCAAGAAGATATCCAATATCATATAGGACAAAAATGGTAGTGACAAAATATTTCCCTTGAGAAAGATATAGGAGACTGCCAGAAGTATGATATAGTTCAGATAATTTTGAAGAATTTAGAAATGCAAGCTCAAGCCTGTCGCTTCAAATAATAATTATGTAAGTGGAAGGGCAAAAGAGGGGAAGAGAAGAAAATAACTGACAGTAGATCATTTGTCCCAAGATAGAGTATAAAAAGACATAATCTATAACTTCCAATATAATACGTTCCACTTAATTTAGGTACATGCAGAATATTTACTTGGCTTTTTCCTACTTTAATGCTCCAAAATAAATGAACATTTATAAGAAAAGTTATGTGATGGCCATTGCTTCAACCTGAACACTAACTGTGATGAGCCTTCTTTTTCTCACTTTGCCCTTGGAAAATTGTCCCTAAGTTGATGATGTTGTGGCTCATTAGAGTCAGAGTTAGGGGCTTCTACTTGTACAATTATCCCAGAATAGTTTAAAGCAGTTTTCCCCCCAAGATATCCAACTACATTGTCTGAAGCTGTACTTTGAACACACCCTCAAACCTGAGCACATTATTTGAAATTATACTTCAGCATTTCTTGGCATATTCTACTTTGTGCCTATGTCTTCTTTACACATTCCTTTTGAGTTCATAGTTGCTCTATTTCCATTTCATCTGAACATACATACATACATACATACATACATACATACATACATTAAACATATTTAAAATATTATGAGGCTCCTTGACTTGGAATTCGGGCCATTTTTTCTGCCAGGCCTGGGATTTGAACTCAGCGTATGGGTAAATCTGCAGCACTGTGGGAGATTGGGAAGATCATCATGCTGGAACAAAAGAAAGTCAGGCCTGTTCTTAGGGCATGAATTCAAGGCCTAGCACTCGAAAAAATAATATTCATATACATTTTAAATAAATGATTTATATTTACATACACATATTCACTGCATATTGCAGTTAATGTATTCATTTTATTTTGTGTTTTATTTATTTCTTATGTACTTTAGTGAGTATGATTAAACATATATCATTTTTTGCATCATATTACATAAGACATAGATTTTCCTGTGTATTATACATCATTCCTGAGACCCAGGACTTTCACTGATAAGGAAAACAAGTGGGACAGTTGGCTTTCCAGCAGGATTAAGGTTTTGGCAGGCCCACTTCATGAATGGGCAAATTTTAGCACACCAGTCTGATGCAAGTGAAGTTGGCGGGCAAATTTGAGGACCTGAGATCGAGCCGTAGGAATTGCCAATATATAAACAGATAGATGCTTAGAATGCAGTGTGTGTGTGTGTGTGTGTGTGTGTGTGTGTGTGCACGCGTGTGTGTATATTTACATATGTATATGCATCTATAAATGTATACAGGGAGACAGATAGACATTTATGTAAATTCTAGTGTATAATCGTATAGAAAGAGTGATGTCTATATCTTATTTCTATGTATTATATTATTACCAATTATTTGGTATAAAATTATGCCTACATTAATTAATCACAGTAGGATACTTAATAAAGTATTAATCAATGACCTATATTTATTGCTTATCATCATATACAAGAATGACTAGCTAATTAGTAATTTAATTAGTACATTTCAAACATTGTATTAGTATTCCTAAAGATAGGAACACATTTCTTAGGATCTTCATCCATGTGTAGGTGGCAGTCCTGGGATCGAACTCAGGGCCTAGGTGTCTGGGTTGGACTCAGGCTTCATGGACAGCCCCCAGCCTTCGTCCATGCAAGGTCACGTACGATTTTCAAGCCAAGTCATTGAGACCCAGGAGGGTCACAGTGCTAAGGAAACAAAAGTAAAACTGTTGTATAAAACTATCTGGTTTTTTTCCTCGTCCATTTTTGTTGGTTTGATGTTTTTGGTTGTTTTTTTTTTTTTTTGCCAGAGATGGGAGTTGAACTTGCGTCCTAGGATCCCTGAGTCATCTTTGGGTGTAAAAGCTGCACCCCAGCCTAGTGTAATCATGGTTTAAGATACAATAAAATGCATCCTTGAGCAAAAGGAGCTCAGGGAAAAGGTCTAGGCTCACAGTTCAAGCCTCAGGAACTGCCACAAAAAAAAGAGCCAGTAACTCCATGTGTCTGTGAATGTATCCATGTATTTGTATCGGTGAACATCCAGAGTCAATAAGAAGAAAGGCACCCAGCTAGGGAATTTGCTTTGAATAGAATGATTTCATAGCACAGAGAGTACTTTCAAGATGGTGCATGTTCCCTGGCTCCCCTCAATGTTCCCAGTGTAGCCTGAGGTTTTTTCATACCCGAGTATGCTGGAGGAAGTGTGCCTCATTGTTGGAACAGGCAGAGAAAAAGCCTCACTCCTGCCTGTACAGCTGTGTAGCAAACAATTCATGCGGGGCAATTAGGAAGGATGTATGTGGGCAGGCTCTGAAGGTCAGGAGAAAAAGGCCTCTTTGTACCCCAAGCTATCTCTCCTCCCAGTGCTGTGTTTTGACAGGAAGTCTTCATTTGTGCCATCTCCCGTGGCAGGCCAAGTTCCCTGCACTCATCCTGTCTTTGTAAGCCTATGTTTCAGTGTTGAAACAAACTACTACCACTAATTCAAGGGTCCTTCTGGCAGACAATTAGGGAGCTGAACCTAATGAAATTATTCATTATTGGCAACGATGCCTCCGTGTGTGTGTGTGTGTGTGTGTGTGTGTGTGTTTGTGCATACACCAGTCATGGTGCTTGAACTCAGTTCCTAACCACTCTACCTGAGTTTTTCTCTACCTGAGTGACAGCACTCTACCAATTGAGCCACTTCAGGCTTTTTTTCCCTAGGGATGTGGTACTGAGAATTCAAACCCTGGGTTTCACACATGCAAAGCCGTCTACCTCTAAGAAACATTCCCTATGCTCCACTTCCGGTTTCTTTCTTTCTTTTCTTGTAAGTTGGAAGAGTTGATGTCTGGGCCTGGGTGCTGCCTCTGATCTCTTCAGCTCATATCTAGTGCTCTACCACTTGAGCTACAGCACCCCTTTAGGCTTTCTGGTAGTTTATTGGAAATAACCATCTCAAGGAATTTCCTGCCCAGGCTGGCTTTGGACCATGATCTGGGATAGTTTTGAACCAAGATCCTCAGCATCCTGAGCAGGCAGGATGATAGACCTCAGCAAAAGACACCTAAGCCGTGACACTTTGCTGCAAGGATGTCCTTGGCTCCACATGGTAGAACGTTAGCCATGAGCCCAAGAAGAAAGTCAGCACCTAGGCTCTGAGTTCAAGGTTCGTAATGGAGAAAACTTAACCAAAACAATTGTCTGCAGGAGACAAGTCACTAGAGCTCAGTGTATACATAAATCCAGCCCTGCCTTGGGGACATATATGAGCCTCTGCACAATTATCTTACTTCTGTAGCTCTTATAAGGACCAGATGAACCAATATAACTCATGAAGGACTCAGTACATAGGACCCTGTGCAGGACTCAGCACACAGTACTCCATGAACGACCTAGCACCCCTGGAAGGACTCATCACATAGCTGTATCCTACAAACTGTCATTAGAATTAGGGTGCTTTCATCAGTATCACCATTCTTTCAGATACATGTCACAAACCGCACAAGTTCACATTAAATGGTTTAGAGGGGTGTGTTTTGTGGATAGTGTCATCAGCCTCGGGGATTGCACTAATAGGTTGGAGGTACTGTCCTGAGATCTTTTCCTCAAGGCTACATCTCTAACACTTTGAGGCACAGCTTATAGTCTGGTAGACTTCCTGCCAGGGCTGAGTTTTCAACCCACCAGTGTCTAATCTCATCCCCCTAGCAGCTAGGGGTGAGCCAGCAGTGTCTGGTTCCATGGTGCTGGGTTGCAGCTCTTGACCTCTGGCTAAGTCAGGTTAGATGCCAACCATCAACTTCAGACTCCCAGCTTGCTCTGTCATGAGGTATTTGTAGTGTTATCATTATATAGTTGCAGTCAGAACAGTCTATCTTTTTTTTGATGCCATTCCTGGGTCTTGAGTAAGAGTCTAGAGACATTCACTAAGCTTTTATGCTCAGCTAGTGCTCGGCTGCTTGAGTGACAGCATGAATTCTTGATGTATCTGTGCACACAGTAGAGAGGAATCGAACCCAGGGCTTTGTATGTACTAGGCAAGCACTCTACCACTAAGCCCCAGGAATGACAAATGTAGAAACAGATATATAGATTGTTTCATAGAAATATATATATATATGCATGTATGTATAAAACAAGACAGAGATATCTGTATATTATTTGATTTTATATACTATATTACTACCATTTATTGATAAATTATTCCTTCCTTTATTTAAGAATGGTGGTTGAATACATAACAAAGTATTAATTGAAATTTAGTCAGTGTACTATAATTATTGTGTATAATTTTATAATATAATCATACACTACTAATATAATTACTTTACAACATTCAATTCGTATGGAAGTATATCAGAAAGCATTTCTTAGGATCTCCCACCATTCGTAGGTGGCAGTCCTGAGATTCGCACCCCGGGTCTAGGTTGCTGGTTTTGGCTATGGCTTCCATGATAGTCCACCAAACTTCAGCAGTACAAGGTCATGTACACTTTCTGGGCCCTGTCATTTAGACCCAGGATGGTTGCAATGCAAAGGAGTAAACTATGTAAAACCGACTTCTGGAACTTCTCAGTTGTATCCTTCTCCTTTTTTCCCCCTCTCTTTGTTCTTCTTTTTTTTTTCGGTATTGGGGCCAGAACTCTGATTCTGGGTGCTGTCCATCAACTATTCAGCTCAAGACTATCGCTCTGCCACTTGAGCCATAGCACGACTTCCAGCTTTTTTCTGCTTATGTGGTGCTGAGGAATCAAACCCAGTGCTTTATGCATGCAAGCTAAGCACTCTATTACTGACCCACCTTCCCAGCACTTCTCCTTTTTTTTCTTGTGAGTCCCAAGATTTGAACTCGGGTCATAGGGTCTTAGGATGGACTGTGGGTCCAGAGGGTACACCCCAGCCTAGGATGATAGAAGTTGAGGCAGAGTTGCCACAAGCTGAGTTCAAGCCCCAAGCCTGGCCAAAAAATATTAAGGCCTTTACTTGGAATTTGCACCATTTTTCTGGAAGGCCTGGAATTTGAACTCAGGGCCTGGGCAATTCTGTGTCACTGTGGGGCAGAGGAAGCTCACTATCATTGAATAAAGCAATTTCAGCCCAGTTTCCAGGGCCCGAATTCAAGCCCCAGCACAGATAAAAATAATATTCATATATGAGATCTATTTACATATATGGGTTTATTCCCTATGACATTTATTACCCTTATTTTTTATTTTATTTAGTATTATTACATATATAACATTTATTTCATGTATTACATCTTATCACATGGGTATATTTACATATGGGTTATACTATACATCATATTGAGAGCCAGAACTTTCACAGAGAAGGAAAAAAATGTGTCAAAATTTACGTCTGACTCCACATGTAAAATTTTGGCCATGCTTGGACTTGAACTCACAGCCCACAATGCCCAATTCATGAAAAGGTCAGTGTAGAAAAATAGTCCTTGGCAAACTGAGCTGCCAGCCAGTTCTGAGGACCTGAGAACAAGCCATAGCAGTGGTTGATAGATATAGATATAGAGATTGAGATTGATATAGAGATAGATAGATAGATGTGTAGTTTGCTATATATGAGAGAGAGAGACAATGTGAGGATATTAAATTATATATATATTATGAATTATTATTAAATTATGCCTCCATTTAATGAAGTATCATGGTTGAATACTTATTGAAGCATTAATGTAAATGTAGTCAGTATTCCTTAATTGGAACTATCACACCGTGGTGCTAGAATGGAAGACATAATCCAATACTTTTTGTGTGGCATTCTATAAGAGAATCATGAACTAACTGTAAATATAATTGTTACTTTTTTTTTTTTTTTTTTTGGTTGTGGGGCTTGAACTCTGGGCCTGAGCGCTGTCCCTCAGCTCTTTAGCTCAAGGCGAGCGCTCTACCACTTGAGCTACAGCGCCACTTCCGGTTTTCTAGTGGTTTATTGGAGATAAGAGTTTCACGGACTTTCCTGCCCAGGCTGGCTTTGAACCGCGATCCTCAGATCTCAGCCTCCTGAGTAGCTAGGATTACAGGCGTGAGCCACCGGCACCCGGCTTATAATTGTTACTTTTATAACACTCCATTAAGCATACACATGAATCGTGAAGATTTTCTCAAGATCTCCCTCCATTTGTAGGAGGCAGTCCTGGCATTCGAACTCCAGGCCTGGGTAGTTTACTTCAAAATGCAAACCATTAGAATGACACTGTGAAGATTTCAGTTTGTCACAATGAAAAAAAGAACAAGAAGTAAAGAAAGCCGGGTGTCATTTGTGCCTGCCTGTAATCCTAGCTCTTCAGAAGTCTGAGAGGTAGAGAATGCCAGTTTGAACTCAGCCAGGACAGGAAAGTCCACAGCACTGTTATTTCTGTGAGATCACAGAAATAAAAAATTGCCATAACTGTGGCTGTGGCTCAAGGACAGAGCGATACCCTTGAGCAAAAGGAGCTCAGGGAATGTGCCTAGGCTCATAATACAACCCCTGAACCTGCCAAAAAAAACAAAAGTAACTCCATGTCTCCCCATATATGTATGCATGTATTTCTATCAGTGAAGGTCCAGAATCCCTAAGATGAAAGGCACCAAACTAGGAAATTTGCTTTGAATAAAATGATTTCATAGCACAGACAGTGCTTTCAAGACAGTGCATGTTCCGGGGTTCCCCAATCCCAGTGTAGCCTGAGGTTTTCTCCACACCAGGGACTGCTGGAGGAAGTCTGCCTCACTGTTGGAACAGGCAGACAAAATCCTCACATCTGTACACCTGTGTAACAAACAACTCCATCTAGGTCAATTAGTGAGGAGGAGTGTGGGTGGGCTCTGAAGCCTAGGAAAAAAAGGCCCCTTTGAAACTCAAGCTATCTCTCTCCTCAGTGCTATTTTGACAAGAAGCCTCCATTTGTGCCACCTCCTGTGGAAGGCGAAGTTCCATGCACTTATCCTGTCTTTGTTAGACTATGTTCCAGTGTTGAAATAACTTGCTACAATAAATTCAAGGGTCCTTTCTGGCAGACAACAAGGGAGCTGAATCTAATAAAATGATTCATTATTGGCAACGGTGCCTTCCTAGGTTCTAGAAGCTTGCTAAATCTAAGCACATGTGTAATATCACAATGCTTCCTGGCATCTAGAGCCGGTGAAGTTCATCAAGTTTTAAAACCTTTGACCTCTCCTAGTTGGGCCCTGGGTGGCTAGGTTTTGGGGTTGAACAAAGGGCCTGAGTGCTGACTATGAGCTCAGAACAGAAGCTCAGTGCTTTACCATTTGGTGTCACAACATCATTTCTGGTATCTGTGTGTGTATGTGTGTGTGTGTGTGTGTGTGTGTGTGTGTGTGTGTGTGTGTGCATGAATGTGTGTGCACACACTTGTCCTAGAGCTTGAACTCAGGGCCTGAACACTGTACCTGAGTTTCTCCTGTACAAAACTAGGACTCTACCACTTGAGCCACAGAGCCACTTCAGGCTTTATTCTAGTGAAGTGGTACTAAATAATCAAGCCCAGGGTTTCATACATGCAAAGCACTCTACCCTAAGACACATTCCCAGCAATCCATTTCAGGTTTCTTTCTTTCTTTTCTTGTAAGTTGGAGGAATTGAAGTCTAGGCCTGGGTGCTGTCCTTGAGCTCTTCAGCTAAATAAAAGTGCTCTACCACTTGAACTACAGCACCCCTGCAGGTTTTTGTTAATTCACTGGAGAGAAGCGTCCCAAGGAATTTCCTGCCCAGGCTGGCTTTGGATTGTGATTCTCAGCTCTCAGGATCCTGAGTAGCTAGGATGACAGGTGTGAGTTGCTGGCACCCAGCTTCCACCTCAAGTTTCTAAGTGGTGAATAGGAGATAATAGTCTCATGGGACCTTTTGTGTCTGGGATAGTTTGGAACCGAGGTCGTCATATCTCAGCTTCCTGAGTAGGCAGGATGACAGACCTCAGCTACAGATGCCTACACTCTAACACTCTGTTGCAAGAGGGTTCTTGGCTCCACATGGTGGGGTGCTGGCCATGAGCCCAACAGAGAAAGTTCAGTGGCTAGGCCCTAAGTTCAAGGTTCACGACCAAGAAAAATAAACCAAAACAATTGTCTGCAGGAGACAACTCACTAGAGTTAGGTACATACACAATTGGCACTGACATGGGGACATATCTGAGCCTCAAGATTCTCATCTGAACAATCATCTGACTTCTGGAGCCCTTACAAGGACTAAGTGAAAGAATTTACCCCGTGAAGGACTCAGCACACAATACCTCATGAAAGACTCCTCACATAGCTGTATCCCACAAGCTGTCAGTGTTAGGGTGCTTTCCTCAGTATCACCATTCTTTCAGAAATACATAACAAACTACATAAAGTTCACATCTAATGATTAAGAGGGATGGGTTTTGGGGGGAGGTGGAGTCAGCCACGGAAATTTCACTGAAAGGTTGGGGGTACTGTCCTATGATCTTTTGCTCAAGGCTAGAACTCTACCACTTTGTGCCACAGCTCAGAATTTCACCGACTTCCTATCTGGGCTGGGTTTTAAACCCAACAGTGTCAGATCTCAGCCCCCGAGTATCTTGGATGACAAAGGTGATGGAGCCAGCACCATCTGGTTCTGTGGAGCTGGGTTGCAGCCGTTTACATCTGGCTAAGTCAGGTTAGATGTCAGCTGTCAGCATCAGACTTCTGGCTTGCTCTGTGATGAGGTATTTGCAGTGCTATCGTTATATAGTTGCAGTCAGAACATTCTATCTTTATTTGGTGCCATTCCTGGGTGTTGAGTAAGAGTCTAGACACAGTCTCTAAGCTTTTATGCTCAAAGCTAGTGCTCCGATGCTTGAGCGACAACACAACTTCTGGATTTTTCTATGCACATTGTAGTGAGGATTGAACCCAAGGCTTTGTATGTACTAGGCAAGCACTCTACCACTGAGCCCCAGTAGTGCCAATAGTGACAAGAGCATAAACAGATCGATTGTGTAGATTGGTAGATAGATAGATAGATGTGTATATATATATATATATATATATATATATATATATGCATAAAGAGAGAGGGAATGTGAGGATATTAAATTATATATATTATTACCAATTATTAGTTATGAAATTATGCCTCCATTTAATAAAGTATCCTGGTTGAATACTTATAGAAACATTAATTAAAAATTATTCAATATCCTTCCATTAGGGGAATCACACCAAGGTGCTAGAATGGAAAATATAAATCCAATAATTTTTGCATGGCATTCTAAAATAGAATCATGAATTAACTGCAAATTTAATTATTATTTTTATAACATTCCATTAGCATTCACATGAATGGGAATGAGTTTGTCAGTATCTCCTTCAATTTGTGGGTGGCAGTCCTGGCATTCGAACTCCAAGCCTGGGTAGTTTACTTCGAATGCAAACCATTGGAATAACACCGTGAAGATTTCAGATTGTTATGATTACAAAAAGAACAACAAGAAGAAAAGAAAACCAGGACCCAGGGGCTCCTGCCTGTAATCCTAGCTCCTCAGGAGGCTGAGATGTAGAGACTGACAATTTGAATTCAACCGGGGCAGGAAAGTCCACGACCCTCTTATTTCTAAGAGATTACAGGGAAAAAAACATGAATGGGGCTATTGCTCAAGGGCAGAGCACTACCCTTGAGCAAAAGGAGCTCAGGGACAGGGTCTAGGCTGATAGTGCAACACGGAAATGCTCCCCCCCCCAAGGAGGCAATAACTCCATGTCTCTGTGTTTGGATGGATGATGTATGGATGATGGGCATTCAGCAGGTTGCCAATGCCCAGCCCCCCAAACTGGGCAAGCTGGGACAAGCCCTGAAGAGTACTAAGTCTGAGCCGGCAACTTGAACAAAGCATCCTTGTATGCCATTTAATAACTGAAGCTTGATGTTCTGTCTGAGGTGTCCCATCGGGACAACTAGAAGCCGGCCACTGCCTCCAGGGAGATCACAGTTCCTACACTGTAGGAGTGGTCAAAGTTTCTGGCTCCATATTCTCTATCCCTCTGTAGGATGTGAGCCTAGATCCTCTGGGGCCTGGTGGCTATCACTCATTTATCATTCCTCATTGCCTAGTCACATGCTGCTCCCAAATCTTGATAGATATGAAATTTTCAGCGATTTTTATGTCTAAAGAGGTATGTCAATAAATCCCACCCTCATAACTCCCGTTAGAAGTGAGCCTTGGGCTGTGAATGTGGCTTAGTGGTAGAGTGTTTGCCTAGCATGCACTAAATCCTGGGTTTGATTCCTCAGTTCCACAGAAACAGCAAAAGCCAAAAGTCGCATTGTGGCTTAAGTGATACCCTTGAGCAAAAGAAGTTCAGGAACTTGCCCAGACCCTGATTTCAAGCCCCAAGACTGGCACAAAAAGAAGTGAACCTGGTGAGACATATTTTTTCTGGGACTCAGAGGAAGGCTGAGGTTATATGTAAGAGGTAGGGTAGAAGGCAGGTGCTGGTGGCTCACCCTTGGAAGCTACTCAGCAAGCTGAGATCTAAGGATCCCAATTGCATGCAAGAAAGTCTGTATGAGAACCTTTTCTCCAATTAAACACCCCCAAAGCCAGAAATAGAACTGTGGTTCAAGTAGTAATGTGCTAGCCTTGAGCACAAAAGCTCAGGGATAGGATAGCATCCAGGCAATTAATTCAAACCCAGGAGAGGCACACACACACACACACACACACACACACACACACACACACACACACACACACACACACACCAAGATAGAGCATTTGCCAGTCAGCCTGCAAAAATTCCATCTCTAGCAACTCAATATGAAAAAAGAGGTAGAAGGGAAGCAAAGGCTTGTTCCAGGAGGTGATATATCCAGTGCCAAAATTCTACAGGAATTCTAAGATGTGGATACAAGACAGAGAGCCTCAGGCAGAAGGTACAGCATGGACAGAGCTCCTGAGGTGTGCTATAGAGCAGGTGGTGTTGTTGGAATGAAAGCTCTGTGGCTTCAGAAAAGTCTGGTAGGACATTCAAGGCTGGGTCAAAGTTTGTACTTGAGTCACAGGGCAGAGGGTGGAGTCCTAGAGTGGGGCCTAGGGGGAAGATTAGAATGGCTTTCCACTAGGGACCCCAGCCATTTCCTGTGGCTGGAAGCCTATTTTTCATAGTTCCTAACCCTCAGCCATGCATTGCATGGAGGAGTCAGGGCAAATGCAGGAAGAAAAGCTTCTAGCCCAATGCTAACAGTGGCTCGAACCCTGTAAATCCTACCTACTCAGGAGCCTGAGATAGATAGAGATCAAGGGTCCAGCCAGATCAGGAGAGGAAAGTTAGTGAGACTCTTCTTGCAAATGAACTACCAAAAAGCAGAAATGGAGCTGGGGCTCAAGTGGTAGAGTACTAACCTTGAGGGAAAAAGTTAAGAGACCAGAAATCAGACCCTGAGTTCAAGCCCAGTACTGGCACAGAAAAATAAAGAAAAGCTTTCAGGAGCTCCTAGTAAACTCTGGTGAAAGGCCAGATCAGCTGGGCGCCAGTGGCTCATATATGTCCTCCTACCTCCTCAGGAGGTTGAGATGTGAGGATCGCAGTTCAATGCCAGCCCAGGCAGGAAAGTCCGGGAGACTCTGATCTCCAAGGATCCTCCAGAGGACCCGACGTAGTTCTGTAGCTCAAGTTGTAAGCTTAAGAGCTGGGGACAGAGCCCAGGCCCATAGTTCAAGCCCCGTGACCAAAACCTGTTCTGCTTGGACCTCACTCTATGGCTCTAGGCAAAGTAGTTTCCAGTGGGCCCCCTGAGGTTCTCCCAATGTGTAGGTGTTCTACAAGTCTTGAGTGGAGCCTGTTTGGAGGCCATTGCCTACAGAGCGGGCCACAGTACCAGAGAAAGATTGAGCCTTGGGGCATGGAGATCATCAGAATTGCATCTGTGATGGGTGCAATGTGGATCTGAGCAGTGGATTGCCATCTCAGACCAGGGTTCTGGGCCAGGAGGGGCAGGAGGTGCAAGATGTCACTCCAAGTAACGTCCACTCATGCGGGTATCACAAGTGTGTGAATTTGTCAGGCACACCTTGGGCAGGTGTTGAGTTGGGCTCATGAAAGCCTTGTAGGCTCAGAAATCCACAGCCAACTGGCTGTTGCTTGTAGCAGTCGCTATCCCAGGAATCCCAGGGCTTGGAACTTACTGGCATGGCCGAGACCCCTCAGCCCAAGAAAGACTTAGGGAGAAAGCACTTGATTTGGCTTGAGAGTTTACTGTGACTATGCCTCAGACTGCCCCCAGTTCTAGTTCAGCTCATCATTACTACCTTCCTCTGAATGTGTGTGTGTGTGTGTGTGTGTGTGTGTGTGTGGTGTGTTTGTGTGTGGATGAGCAAGTATGCATCTTGGTACTAAGGCTTGAACTCAGGGCCCAGGCTCTGTCCCTCACTTTTTTCATTCAGGGCTAGCTCTCTACAACTTGAACCATATCTTTTCTTCCAGCTTTCAGGTGGTTCTTGGGAGAGGAGAGTCTCACAGACATTTCTTGCTATTAGCATTTGGCCACATTTACCTTCTTGGCTAAAACAGACTACCTCTCTCCCAGCTGAGCATCCATCTACAGCCACCCCTCCTACCCCAGGCTTCAGATGAAACATAACTTCCTCCCGTGAGGACAAAGAAATGGGATCAGTTTGACCTTTGTGGTCTCCACACAATCAGGGGCTGCTGGGAGCTGTTGTGGAGGTCAGAGATCTTGGCCAGGGCAAGTAGACAGCTGTTACAATAGAAGAAAATATGAAAAGATATCCTTGTAGCTGGATGCCAGTGGCTATAATCCAGGCTACTCAAGGCTGAAACCCACCCAAGAAAGAGATGCATGTGGGCACATGGGAGCTTGAAGTTAAGACATGATATTCAAGACTCCCAGAACAGGCCCCATCATGCTCTGATTCTTTAGATTCTATGTGCTACATCAAGACATTCTTAGATGGGACTGACCATGCACCTAGTTAGGACATTCAAGTACAATCTCATACTGAGACCCCCTGACCTTATCAAAGACTCAGGATCTCTCGCTGTACTGCCTCAATACTGGGCAGTGAGGTGAGTTCTAGTTATCCAACTACAAGATGTGGGAATGAAAGGATTTCTGGGCCAAGGGTCCCTCTCTCTCGGGAAGGAGAAAAGGGCTCATCCATCCCAAGAATGTTCCTAGGTGGTGAGTATTCTCAAAGAAACAACAATGCTCAGAGCCTAGTGCCTCTAGTTTTCCCACCAGCCTCTACCCAAACTTTCCTCACCTTCAGTTGGCCCTCTCTGAGTCCCAGATCTGCCATCTAGACTAAAGGCTGAGCCAGCAAAGACACCCACCTCTGCCTCTGAGAATGGCAATCACGGGGTCCTAACGCCCACTTGAGGAAATCTTGGGGCACCACTGATCTGACTCCCGCCCTCATTCCCTGTCTGTCCTGTGCCAGTGGCATGCTTACCTCTTTCTCTGGTAAAGAAATGAACACAGAGGATGTGATCTTCAGATTGAGCCTGGAAATCCCAGTCCCCAATGTCTTACTGCACAGGCATCCTGCGGTGGATGATAGCCAGGTGGTCAACAGGCACCAGGACATTTAATTGCAATGTGGCTGGGTCAAAAGCTCTATCAGTGATGGTCTAGGTTGACAGGCGAGGTCCTGACACACCTGAACTGGGATCATCCTCCCTCTACATCTTCCTTTTTATCCCTTGCTCCCCCCTCTTGACACTCCATCACCCCAACACCTCCCTAGCCCTTAGACATTTCCTTCATATCTGACCAGAAAATAAACTCCCTGGGGCGGAAGATGATTGAAACCTGGTGACCCACCCTGAGCCCAAGGCTCTACTCAAGGCTGCTTCTCTCTGCAGTCGGTGACCACAAGGCTCCTGGATGTCATGAAGTTGCTGAGGGGTTAGTGGCTTGGTCCTACATACTGCCTTTATGCTCTGCAACTGTCCCCACAGAGATATGAATTGTTGGCTCCCATGATCCAGGGACTCCAAACCAAGGCTTGCATGTTCTTCCTTCTTCCTTCCTTTCTTCCTTTTCTCTCTCTGTATTTCCCTCCTCTCTCTCTCTTTCCTTTCTTTCTCTCACTCCTGGACCTTGAACTCAGAACCTGGGTGATGTGGTTGAGCCTTTTTACTCAAGGCCAACAGACTACAGCTTCAGCCTCACATCCACTTCTACTGTTTTCTTTTTGCTAGTTAGTTGGACATAACAGTCTTACAGGCTTTCCTGCCCCGGCCTTAAGCCTCTATCCTCCCATCTCAGCCTCTTAGTAGCTAGGATGACAGGTGTGAAGCATCGGCATCCAGCTCAAACCAAGGTTTCTTCATGTACTGTGGAACCAGCACTGGAACCTTTCATTGTCTATGGACCCCCTGGAGCCTGGCTCATACTGTAACTGTTTTTTGGATAAATAAATGAGCATCTTTCTACGACAATACTACAGAAAAGTCCCATCTGATACAGGTAAGCATCCTGGTGGGGGGGAAGCCTGATGTAGCTCTCCCACAGTTCTCTGTCCTCCCTCTTCCTGCCCTCCTGGTGCCACTGCACTTAACTGTTTTGGTTCCGAGGAAGTGAGCCACGAGGTACTCGCTGGATTCCGGGGCCTCTGGGATGCCTATCTTCTCAAAGATCTCTGTTCAGCTGCTGACCATCTCTGTGGCACTCAATTCCCCACACAGGTGTGAACGAGGTTGCCTTGAGATGAAGGCCTGGCTGAAGGGGCATCCTCTTCTCCCCCTGAGGCTACCCAGGATGGTCTAACATATCCGGCCCCCAAGGTTCAAGTTGCAGAGAAAGGATCCTCGAAGCATCCCAGGTTTCTGAATCTCCAAGAGTCCAGTGCAGATGCTGGGAATCATCTCTGCTCACAGCTGGCAGGCTGGGGATGGTGAGGTCACAATCTCTGCTCCCCATGATGTCCTCGACTGTGGTGGTCACCCTAGAGAGAGCAGGAATAGAATCAACAGCTGCCAAAGAAAGGCAGTCAAGGCATGATGTTCATAGCAGGAGACCATCTGGCTAGGGAACTCTGCCTGTGGTGCTTTGAATGTCATTGTTTGGTGGCTGAAATGTTCCATCTAATTTGACCCATAATCCCAGGTGTTAGTGGAAATTGTCAGCTTCAAGATAAAACCCTGGAAAACATGGTATTTAATTTGTCCCAATCAAAGGGTTCCAAAGTCAGCTGTCCCCTTTTCCTTCCAGACAGCCTAGAGCAGGTTACAGAAACTGGCATTCAGACAGCCCTTGCTAACAGCCACGGCCTGATACTGAGCGGGCTCCACAGGGGGAATGCACGTGCCTACCACTGCCCAGCTGGAAACTGCCCAGGCGGGACACAGATTGGAGTCTGCAGGACCCCAGAGATGATTGACCACTGGTACAATGCCCTGGGAGGGAATCCATGTCACCAGTGGGGCCCCAGAGCATCCTGCCCAGATGCCCACGGACACAGTCAATGCCCTGGGTAAGGTTGCCTTCTCATCCTCGGTCGTGGTGAACCATGTGCCATGTCACACCGTTCACCATGCCCCAGACCCTCCTAGCCTCACAGCCCCTGCCCTACTCCCCCCCCCCCGCAACTAATTCCTTAATTATATTTGGCAGACACATTCCCAACCCTCTAATTAGCTCCAACTATACACACGAGAGCAGACTGTCTGGCTAGAAGAGTATGCCTGCATTCACACTTGCCTCATGAGCCTTCTGGCTGAAGACAGTCCTTCTGTCCACCCTGGTCTGCAATTCACACAGGCCTCCTAGGGGAGACCCACACAGGCCCAGCAGCTACTGTGGGCTATAGGAAATAGGGAAGAGGTAGGTGGAAAGGAATGTCTACTGAAAATTTCTCCAAAGGAGCCATGAAATGGTGAAGGAGAAAACAAAAATATGGCTGGACTCATACTTGGCATTGATGAAAAAAGAAGAACAAATACACACACACACACACACACACACACACACACACACACACATACATATAAAATGCTTTTGCTCTTTTTAGACACAATGACTTAAATATGTTTTCATTGTTCTCCCTGCTCTCCAAACACACATACACACACAACCACACACACACACAAACACCACACACACATAAATCCAGACCTGTGACAGAAGACTCCTCCATGCAGCACATGCAATTTGCCAACTGATCACTCACCTGAGCACAGACAGGCAGGTATAAGGAGAAAGATGATCTCTCTCTCCTCTCTCTCCCTCTCTGTCTCTCTTCCTCTCTCTCTCTCTTCCTCTCTGTCTCTCTCTCTCTGCCTCCATCCCTCTCTCTCTCTCATGCATACACACACACACACACACACACACACACAAATGCACACACAAAGAGACTCAGCAGTGTCTCTCCTGAGTTGTTGGTTCCTCCTCTGGGACAAGGTACAAGCTGGAGCACAGGGATTCCCTTGTCAAACTAGTGGCTCCCACCCAAAGGAGCACCACTCTAATAACGCAGAACCACTCTATCTCTCCCTTTCTCAAGGCCCATACACTTTCCCTTGGGAACAACCAGCATTTATTCACCATTCACCAAAATCCCAGGCCAGGACGCTGTGTGAAGGTGTCCTGAGATAGGTGGCTCCTCAGAGCCAGGACTGAAAACAAGCAGGGGAGTCACAGTGTCCCAGAGGGGTGTTTGACCTGGGGTGGGGGCAGTGTTGGGAAATGCATGGGGTCCTAAAGGCTACATACATGGACAGACTCCCTACTTCCAGCCTAGATGCTTCTGGGTGACTTGGTGGATTCTTGTGAAGGACTAGGAGAGCAGATGGACTGTGAGCCAGCAGATGCTGGGAGAGCTGGGAAATGTGATCACCATGTGAGAACTGTTGACAGCTGATGTGGGGGGACAGGTCAGGTATATGTGTGTCAGAGGGGGTGTGTTCTTCCCAGATATTCACCTTCTATCTGACTCCAAGTGCCCTCACATAACTAGTGGGTTTTTCTGGGACCCTCCTTAGGTGAAAGGGTGACTGAGCACAGAAGACAAGGGCTCACACAGCAAAGAGGGCCTATCATTTGCATCCAACACCCACCACTCCCAGCAAAAAGCAAAAGACACGAGAAGGCAGGTGTGGAGGTGCTGCTCCCCACCTCTGACTAAAGCCACCAGGTTCCCAACAGGGAGAGGAAGGGTGCACATGCGTGGCTGTGTGGCTCCCACTGTTCCAGGCCAGGAGCTCTGTGGCGACCCCTCCTCACTCATTCCTGCATTACCCCATTTCCTGGTATACCGGTTACTAGGGTGGGGGTGGGATCCCGGAGTCGTCACCCACTCCCACTCTCCAACACTGGGGTACATTTGTCGCAGGGACATGTCAGGCTGTGGGGCATGGGGCAGGCAATAGCAGTACAGGAGAGGGGAGACAGGAGGGTCAGGTCCATGTCAGCAGGAGAGGGTCTTTTGGCAGGAGGGTTTGCAGGGTGCAGGCCCATGGGGCAGCCACTCATGTGTGCTACTGGGAGAAGCTGTAGGCAGAGCCTCCAGGTGCATGCAGGCCCGTAGTCCAAGGACCGGGATCCGAGACCTGGTAGGGGCTGCAAGCAAGCCAGGGGCATGCCATCTCTGCTGGGCGACTTCGAGAGGCACCATGGGTCTGAGCCAAAAACACCGTGTTTGAAATGCGATGCTGCAGGGAGTGGGCAGGCTTGTGTCTGCTGGGCATGTAGGGGCTGCACCTGGCCTCTGCTCCTCCTCATCAGCCAACACTGCCCCCACCTCAGCCACCTCCACCTCCATACTCCCTGCGCAGGGACCTCAGACTCAGGCCTGCCATGGCCACCACACTTCTGAGTGGCTGTCTGTTGCAATGTCCTGCTCCACAGGCTCCCCATGCTCTGTGCTCCCTGCCGGGACCTGTGCTAAGATTTGGGAGGTCACCAGCCTATAAAGCTCCTTGCCTTTGTGTGTGTGCTCACTCTTTGATCTGCTCTCTCTCTCTCTGCCCCCACTCCTCTCTTTGGCTGTCTTGCCCCCATGGGGTGCACCCACCCCCTGCTGCTAACACAGTGTGCCCTGGATCCTACCCCTCCTCCCCTTGCCATGCCCCCTTCCCCTTGGCCCCGGCCCCCCACCCCTGCTGCAAGCCAAGCCCTGACTGGGCCCTAAGGCTTCCAGGCCATGCAATTGTAGCCTCACCTCAGCTCATTACTACCTCCTAACCCCAGTATCTGCCCAGGGGATCAAATCTCCCCTCAGCACCACCACTGGAGGATACTCTCCTTCTTCCCCCTCCACTCTACACACCAAGCAGGTGTACAGTGACCCTGGTGTGTGTGTGTGTGTGTGTGTGTGTGTGTGTGTGTGTGTGTGTGATTGTTGGGGATAACTGCCTTTCAAGGACTCAGAACATAGCACCCTTTGAGATGTCTCAGCACATAGCACACTTCAAAAAACAACCCAAAGCACTTCAAAAAACAGCCCAAAGCACCCTGTGTGAAGGACTCAGGACACAGCTCCCTTTGAATGACTCAGTATATAGTACCCTGTGTAGAGTACTCAGCACACAGCATCCTTTGAATGAGGGAGTCCATAGCTCACAGTGTGAAGGACTCAGCACATGGCATGCTTTGAAAAACTCAAGCACACAGCACTCTTTCCCAGGGACTCAGTACATAGCATCCTGTGTTAAGACACACACATCTCCCTTTGAAGGACTGAGTACATTGCACACTGTGTAAAGCACTCAGTGCATAGCACCCTTCAAAAAACTTAGCAGATAGCACAATTTTGAAAGACTCAGCACATACCACAGTGTGGAAGGACATACCACACTGTCCAAGGACTCAGCCCAGAGCACCATTTGCAGGACAGTACAGAACACCCTATTTTAAGGTCTTGGCACAAAGCACTTGAAAAATTCACCTCTTCCTCACTTCTCAAGCTCAGCACATAGCAGCACCCTTTGGGGTGAATTAGCACACCGCACCTTTTGAAGGACTCAGCATATAGTACGTTGTGTAATGGACTCAGCACACAGCACCCTTTAAAAAACCCAGCATGGCCCACTCTTCTCAGGGACTCAGCAGATAGCACCCTTTGGGATGACTCAGAAAACAGCACATTTTTGAGGACTCAGCACAAAACACCATGTGGGAAGGACCCAGCAAATAGCGCCCTGTGAAGGACTCAGCACATAGCTGTATGTCACAAGTTCAGCTGTCATTAGAATTACGGTACTTTCTTTAGTATCACCATTCTTTAGAAACACTTCACAAATACTACAAGTTTACTTTAGCCAACCTGTGTTTTATTGGGGAGGGTCAGCTGGGGGTCTTGAACTCAAACCTTGGGGGCTCTGTCCCTGATCTCACTGGTTCAATGCTAGAGCTCTATCACTTTGACCCACAGCTCCAATTTTGTTTTTTTGGGGTTCTTCTTTGACAGGTCTTGTGGTGATCAGGAAAGCCAAGTTGGGGTGTCTGTGGGCAAAGGCTCTTAGCTCGGCCTAGAGCTGACCTCTCCCTTCCTTGTGCCCCTGGGAGCCGGGCCTCCTGGAGCTCTCTTGGCCTAGGGTGTAACAGACCTGCTCTGGTATCAGCACCCATGGTGAGCAAAAGTCAGCTTGGCCCTGGTCACTTCCCCCAATTGAACTCTAGAGGACAATGGCACGGCCTCTCATGTTCCATGTCTGGCCATCAGGGGGCAGGAGTCGCCCACCATAAGGATTGTACCTGTGAGTTGTGTTTACTCTTGATCCAAGCCACAATGGACAGGAAAGTCCTTGAGAATCCTATCTACAATTAACCATCATAAAGCAAATGGGACTGTGGCTCATGTGGCAGAGTACTAGGCTTGACCAAGAAAACACAGGGATAGAGCCTAGGCCCTGAGTTCACACACACACACAAACACACACACACACACACACACACACACACACACACACACACACACACACACACACCACATGCTTGCAAATTCAGAGATTTCTACACTGCAATCTTTGGGTATTCTCTACCTATTCCCCACTAAGCCTGATGGCTGTTGGCCTAGGTGTTTGATGCATACAACGCCAACTGGCATCTTTAATTTTGGAGAACAGAATGGCTAGAAGGTCAACCTTCCCCCATCCCAGCTTCTTGATTGGGTCATGGTCTATCCAGGACTTTGGGACTCCTTTTACAGACTTGACAAAATACCTTCAAAAGGCATCACAAGCTGGGCACTGGGGGCTCATACCTGTCATCCTACTCAGGAAGCTGAGATCTGGAGGATCATGGTGCCAAGCCAGCTTGGACAGGAAAGTGAGTGAGACTCTTATCTTCGATGAACTATCAGTAAACACTCAACTGGTAGAGTGCCAGCCTTAACCAAAAAGAGCTCAGGGACAGTGGCCAGGCCCTGAGTTCAAGCCCCAGGACTGGAAGAACAAATCTTTGTTGGAGGCTTTTATTCCCTTTGAAAACAATTTATTGTTTGAGATAAGCATAACATGGGTCTCTTCCTTGGCCACAAACGGGCTATTATATGTCCCTTGAATTTGGGCCGCTTCCCGGCAGCCTCTGCCCTACCTGACCTTCAGTTTACCCTTCCCATCACACGGCAGATGGAGGCCTGGGAGAAGGCTGCCTGGCCACCTATTTCTGGTGGCTGACGTGGCTTTTGAGAATCAGTATGTTACATAGAGAGTCATCATCCATCCACATCAATCTACAGAAGAAAGAAAGGGAGCACTCCATGACCAAGCCGGCTAGCTGTAGATGGCTCTGGATGTGGGGCATCTGCTGCAGGATGTGCTCCATAGGGGAGTCATCTACAGGGTCGGGAACCCAGATTTCTCCTCTGGCAGTTTCCAAGCTGTCTTGAAGTTGCAATTCTTCAAAACCTTTCAGCTCCTCCCTCATTTTGCCCACCCTAGAGCCTGAGGCATCTGAAGCAGCTCTGGTTGTGGGGGCTCATCCTGTGCCGGCATCTGGAGCCCTCTATCTGTTCCTTCTCCTGCAAGAAGGGACAGCAGCTCCCCAGCTCTCCTTTCTCCATCTTCTCCTGGGAGAGCCAGCACACGCGCTTGGCTTTCTCCAGACACAGTTCATCCAGGATGAACATCTGCTCTTACACGCCATGAGGGATTCCAAGACAGTGCAGATGTGTGCCAACAGCTGGCTGCATCGATGGTGGTGCTCATCCGCTGGACTATGGAAGTCCACGTCATCATGCAGGTCATGGATGAAGCAGATTTTGTTTTCGGATGCCCCCTGTCCCACTTCCCATCCCCAAGCCTGCTATGGTGGCAGCTCATGAGGCAGGAGGCCTGTGGCTCCAACTCTGTCTGCCACTGAGCTACTGTGACCCCATTGCAGGGGTCACCACTCCTGCAGCGGGAGTTTCCCCCTGTGGATTTCAGCCTCTGAGAGTGCTCGCAGACCCTCTAGGTCTGGGGCATGTCTCCATTCTCTGTGATCCTCAATTTGTGGAGGCGTCACCTTCTCAACTTTTGCTTCTCCAGGGCTCACAACCTATGTTGTCATGCAGGACAATGGCATCCCCAATAACCTGCCATTAAAAAAAAAATACCCCCCTGGTTTGCAATTCGTGCCATTTTTTCTGCCAGGCCTGGTATTTGAACTCAAGGTCTGGGTAAATATGCAGCACTGTGAGAGAAGGGAATCTGACCATGCTTGAAGACAAGAAAGTCAGGCCTGTTCCCTAGGCCTGAATTCAAGCTTCAGGCTGGGAAAACATACTCTTTATATCCATTTTAAATATAGGATTTATACTTCCATACAGATATTCAGTACATATTGTGTTTGGTGTAGTTATTCATTTTA
Source organism: Dipodomys spectabilis (assembly GCF_019054845.1). Lineage (NCBI taxonomy): Eukaryota > Metazoa > Chordata > Mammalia > Rodentia > Heteromyidae > Dipodomys > Dipodomys spectabilis. Next base: position 2,945,384 of record NW_024870983.1, read on the forward strand.
TTTCTGGTTTTATTCATTTATTTAGCAATTATTTTATTGACTCTGATGAAACCGCTACCATTTATTACATTGCTTACATCCTATCACAGCATCCAGATTTGTAGATATGATATCCATCATGCCTGACACTCAGGACTCTCCCAGAAAAGGATAAAATGTGTCATACTCGGCTTCTTACTCCAAGATTAAATTTTTGGCAGTGCTGGGATCTGAAGTCAGGGCCTACCAGGCCCAATTCATGAATGGATGAGTCTGAGCACAGCAGCCTCTAGACAATGAAGCTGTCAGGTGGTTCCCAAGTCCTGACCTCCAGTCCCAGTTTTGGCCAAAACAGTGATACATGGATAGGCAGATGGTGGTATACAAATAAATACATATTGGAAAGGAGCACCAGATCTGTCTGTCTATGATTGAATGAAACCTACTAGGTTCCTACCAACTCTTAGGCATTTATTATACCGCCCCTGAAGTAATATTATTCTTTTCATGTTCAATAAACTATTAAGATCAATCCACATGATAGGATTATTGCATCCAATTTTAGACTACACTGCATCAAGAAGTACTCTTTCAATAGGTATTTCTATGCACAGGAATGAGTCTCTTGTGATCTCCTGCCATTGGTAGGTGTCAGGACCGGGATTTGACCCCAGAGCCTATGTTGACAGGTAGACCTATGGTTTCCCTGATAGTCCAACAGCCTTCAGCAATGGCTGGTCAGGTCCAATTGCAGCTGTGTCATTCAGACCCAGGATGGTCACCGTGTAAAGGTAAAAAACGTAAACCCCCAGCCCTCTACAGCTCACCACTTTTTGTGGTATCCTACTTTTTTTTTTCTTCGTGCAAGCCCTCTGGGCCTAGGATCCCAAGATCGGCTCTGGGTCCAGAGGTTGTACTCCAGCCTAGGGCGATCAAAGCTGAGGCAGAGTTGCATGACCTGAGTTCAACCCCCGTGTTGGCAAAATAAAGAATAAATTAAAAAAATAATTAATCATTTAACTAAAATAAAAAATATAGCTCCCTGGTTTGGAATTTCTGCCACTTTTATTTCCTAGCCTGGGATTTGAACTCAGGGTCTTGGTAAATGTGTCCCAATGTGAGGGAAAGTTCATAGTTGCCACTACTTGAGATCAAACCCTGTACAAAGCCAAAAATAAAAAATTAAGTCACTGAGATCGGCAGGGGGAGTAGATGTGGAGATGGGAGGGAAGGGATGGTATGGGGAAAACAAAGGAGGAGACAACAATGTTCAATAGGAAATGTACTCTTTACCTTGCTCATTTAACTGTAACCCATCTGTATAATATTTTTACAATAAAAAATGAAAAAAGTCATGTTCAGAGAAGCCTTGTAAGTATCAAGGAGGAATGCTGAGAGACACTTGTGCCTGTCTTATCACTGGTCTTGCTGATGTTCTTGGACACACAGGTGAGTTCCCTATTCTCAGGTTTAAGTGGTGGGAGCTGGAGCCCACAGTTCGAATCCTGATCCTGCCACCTTCAAATGGCAGGAGATCCTAAGAAACTCATTCCTATCCATATGACTACCAATGGAATGTGATGTTTGTCGTGATTGAATGGGCACTCCTTGAATCATTCTAGAACAAAATCATACACAATTATATTATAGGACACTGATCGATTTTAATTAATACCTTATGAAGGATTTAAACAATCGCATTCACTAAATGGAGGCAGAATGAAATACCTAAGAATTGGGCATCACATAGTATAGAGATGCCATTTTTTCTTCCAGGACTTTCTTTAGTTAATCGGTATATACCATTTTCTGAATGTAGTTTAGTATATGAAACTAGGATATATTATATCTGAACAGAAAATCAATTATTCAAACATTTTTATCAGAAATGCTTATAGCGAATTGTAGAGGTACATCCAAATTACGTATATTTCAAGGCAATGCTTGGTTAATCCTCTTCTCACATTCCCCATTGCTTTCAAGGAAATAATACACATTTTAAGGAAATACCTAGAATGTTTTGGAGAAATAGGTTGACTTTAAACCAGTGAGTTACTCTATGATGCATATTGTTACTTTATATCCAGAAAAGCTAAATTCTTTATCATTTTCCTTAGGCTTTATATTCAGATTTAATCTCTGATGGGTGACAAAGATATAAACATTTTTAAACAGTGGCTAAATTTAGGCTGAGGAATCTAGGTACAATGATACTCCTGCAGATAGGCCTCATCAGTCATGAGACCCTGATATCCAAATGTTAACCAATGCTTTTGGTGTCATGCTTATGAGATTTTGTGTATTATAAACAGTGGCTATTAGAATTTTTTTGTAATCAACATCATTTCACGGGTTAGGAACTGAAGTGAGACTTTATACTCAGAACAAAATTTAAGGAGGCATCCAAAATTTGTTACCAAGATATACATCATTTAACACAATGTTTTAAAAAAGCAAACTAAACGAAATAATTATTGAAAAAAATCAACATTTACAATAAATACAGAATCAGTATGACTGATTTATCTTTTTTTATTGTGAAAATACTATACAGAGGAGTTACAATTACATGGGCAAATAATGAGTACATTTCTTATCAAACATTGTAGCCTCCTCCTTTGTTTCCCCTTCACATCCCTTCCCATCCTCCTCCCGCACCTCCATCATCCCCCCGCACCAAATTTGTCAAGTTGATTTTCGACGTAACGACTTTTACATCTCATTGTTGAAATGGGTCCACCTTTATCCTTATTTAAACGATTTTTTTTTCCCTTCCCCTCCACAAATTATAGAGACATCAAATACTATGAAAGCCGGGTTATACAGTGGGGGAGGGACATACAAAGCAACAAAGAAATCATTTTATAAATGTGTTAAAAACAATCGTATGAAAGATAAAAAACCATTTGAATATATATTTTAGGATTCATTTCCCTAACATCAACTTATCTGACCTTTTCTGCTTGACTCAGACATATACTACTTATTGCAAATAAGGGAAACTATAAGACATATGTTTCTTCGGTCCTGACTTACTTCACTTACTATCATTTTTTCCAAGTTTTTCCATTTCCTAACAAATGAGGCAATGTCATTCTTTCTGATGGAGGCATAAAATTCCATTGTGTATATATACCAGATTCTCTTGATCCATTCATCTACTGAGGGGCATCTGGGTAGGTACCGTATCTTAGCTATGGTAAATAAGGCTGCAATAAACATAGTCGTGTTGGTAGTTTTAGTATGGTCTTGTTTGGGAACATTTGGGTAAATGCCCAAAAGTGGAATTGATGGGTTATAAGAGAGCTCTATGTGGAGTCTTTTGAGGACCCTCCATACTGCTTTCCAAAGCGGTTGAACAAGTTTACACTCCCACCAACAATTCAGTAACTTTCCCTTGTGTCCACATCCTGTCCAGCATCTGTTGTTACTAGAGTTCTTGATTATAGCCATTCTAATTGGGGTGAAGTGGTATCTCAATTTTACTCCAGTTGCAATACAGCTTACATGATGACTTTTCTGGTTATATGTTTAGTTAGGTCTTGATATTTAGTTGTAGAAGTTATGTTCGTTCATATATTTATTTGTCAGAGCAAAGAGGAAATACATTCCTTGCCAGAGTCAACATCCATAGAAATTTTACAGATGTATCCTGCTACTTTGCCAAAGTTTCAAATCAGCTCGAGTAACTTGGGTCTTTTTCTGGATCTAAATAAATAGGTGTGCAATTTTTTCAGTACTAGAAAGATTTTGACCACCATTTATTAAACTAGTATTTTCCAGTAACTACTTTTCTCTTTTCATGAGATTTTTAATTCATTTATATTATATGTTGAAGTTTTCCTTTAGGTAACCCACATTCAGTCTTCTACAAAGTGTAATTTGGAGTAGTTTAAAATTATGTAGACTCACGTACACTGCTCAGATTGTATAGTTGCATATTTTTTCTTGTTAAATCAGTAGGAATTAGTTTTCAATATGGATATTATTGGACTTATTCATTGCATTTCTGAATTTTTAAAGTATGTCATGATTTTGTTATTTTATTCTTTTATATATATGCAGATCTCACTCCTTATACAGTCACATTTGTTTTAAACAATTTTATCCATTCAAGGGATTTGCTATATTAGGTTCATCTAGATGAATTTAATTACAAATTAACACAACCTTATTTTTGAGACACAGTTATCTTTATGGCTCTACTCCAAGTTAACATGTATTTGAGTTATTTGTGCTTTCAAAAAAAAAACTGGACACAACATGTTTTTGTTCCTGGGGGAATTCTACTTTGTTGGTTGTTTTTCCAGTTGTGGTGACTTCAACATAAGTGTGCATTTTATATCAATTGTTTTGTGTCTATATTTTGTTTCATATAACAGAAAGTACAAAAAGAATCAGTGATTGAGAACTTTTCCAAATAGAATTCTAAGAGGGACACTTGAAGCTTTGTGACAACGGGGAATTGGCAGGTCATCAAAGAGGAGGGGTTAGCAGAATAACAGAGACATTGTTTGACATGATTTTAATTCTTCCTCCTCTTGCCTCACTATTTCTAATAGTGTTACTTTAGTGGAAAGTCTTTAGTTGAAAGAAAATAATTTTGTCTGTATGAACTCAGAATTTTAGGTTCAGTTGGGACACACTACACATTCATATTTCATTTTAACTTGAAAAATCTTCTTTCCTTCGTTTAAAATCACAGATGTGAATTTATAATGCTAAAATAGCATCTACTAATTTATATGAAATGGTTCACTTCACATTATATGTAATATAGACTCTAACAATAATAGTGAGTAATATTGTATGTAATAATTGACTTTGGGGGAAATCAATTATAGTGATATTTGTGGGATACTTAGTAATAATAAAACTTATATTTGATTCTATTGAAAAACTCAGTTACATCTAAAAGTAACTCATAGTTATAAACTAATGCTGAAAAAGTAAGATTGTTTCTTGGAAAAAGGCAGAAGTTTCAATAAGCTTGCTTTTTAAAAATTGTCTTGGATCTGGGCTTTGTTGACTCATGCCTGTAATCCTAGCTACCCAAAAGTCTGAGATCTGAGGGTAGTGGTTCAAAGCCAGCCTGGGCAGAAAAGTCTGTGAGACTCTTATCTCCAATATAACTCTTGAAAACTAGAAATGGTACTGTGGCTCTCAAGTTGTATAGTGGCATTCCTGAACTGAAGAGCTGAGGGACAATGCCAATGTTCAGAGTTCAAGCCCCATGACTGACAAAAAAAAGTGACATGGATTTTTACTTTATTATTTCATGATTTTTTATTGTAAAAATACATACAGTGGGTTTACAATTACATGAATAAAGTAATGAGTACATTTCTTATCAATCATTGTTGCCTCCCCCGTTGTTTCCCCTTCCCATCCATTCCCATCTCTCCCTCTGCACCTCCCCACCCCACGACAAAGTTATAAAGTTTGGTTTTCGACATAATGTCTTGTACATGTCATTGTTGCAATGGGTCACCCTGTATCCCTATTTGTTTTTCCCTTCCCCTCCCAAAATTATACCAACATCAAATATACTGAAAACAGGGGTTATCCCGTGGAGTATGAACATGCAAAGCAACAGAGAAATCATCTTACAAATATACTAGAAAAAAGAAAAGAAAAACAATTTGAGTCCTTACCAAGGGGTTCATTTCGCCTAACATCAACATATGTGGCCGTTTCAGCTTGTCTCAGACATAAATTGGTTATTGCAAATAAGGGAAACCATGGGACCTATATTTCTTTGGGCCTGGCTTACTTCACTTAATTTAATTTTTTCCAAGTCTTTCCATTTCCTAACAAATGGGGCAATGTCATTCTTTCTGATGGAGGCATAGAATTCCATTGTGTATATATACCAATTTTCTTGATCCATTCATCTACTGAGGGGCATCTGGGTTGGTTCCATATCTTAGCTATGGTAAATAATGCTGCAATGAACATAGTTATGCTGGTAGCTTTAGTATATTCTTGTTTGTTATCACTTGGGTAAATACCCAAAAGTGGGATTGCTGGGTCATCAAGGAGCTCTATGTAGAGTCTTTTGAGGAACCTCCATACTACTTTCCAAAGTGGTTGAACAAGTTTACAATCTCACCAATATCCAGTCCAGGATCTGTTATTATTAGAGTTCTTGATTATAGCCATTCTAAATGGAGTGATGTTGTATTTCAGTGTTGTTTAGATTTGCATTTCTTTAATGGCTAGGGAGGCTGAGCATTTCTTCATGTGTCTATTAGCGATCCCACTTTCCTTTTCGGAGAAGATTCTCTGTAAGTCTTTAGCCCACTTATTTATTGGGCAGTGGTTTCTTTGAGGATTTGTTGTTGGGGGATTTAATTTTTTGAGTTCCAAGTATATTTTAGATATGAGACCCTTGTCCCTTTTATGGTTAGTGAAGGTCTTCTCCTAATCCATGGGCTTTTTATTGATCTTGTGAGCTTTGTCCTTTGCCATGCAGAAGCTCTGCAATTTCATGCAATCCCATTTGTCCAACCTTTCTTTGATTTGTTGTGTTTATGGGTCTCTATTAAGAAAATTTAGTCCTGTTCCAAGGATATCTAGAGTATCTCCTATTTTGTCCTCTAAAGTTTTTAGGGTGTCTGCTTTGACTCCGAGGTCTTTGATCCATTTGGAATTGATTCTGCTGCAGGGTGATATATAATGATCTAGCTTTTGTTTTCTATAAGTGATTAACCAACGTTGCCAACACCATTTACTAAAGAGGCTATCTTTCTTCCATGCTATTTTTTAGCTCCTTTCTCAAAGATTAGGTGGCTATATGTCAGTGCGTTCATTTTCTGGGTATTCAATTCTATTCCATTGATCCTGAGGTCTGATTTTGTGCAAGTACCAAACTGTTTTCATTACTATGGTTTTGTAGTACAGTTTGAAATTTGGTATTGATATTCCTTCAGCACTGTTGTTTCTGTTGAGAATTGTTTTTGCTATTCTGGGTTTTTACTGTTCCATATGAATTTTTGCATTGCCTCTTCTATTTCCATGAAGAACGAGTTTGGAATATTGATAGGTATCACATTGAATTTGTAGATAGCCTTGGGAAGTATTACCATTTTCATGATGTTGATCTTTCTAATCCAGGAGCATGAGAGTTGTTGGGGTTTTTTTTGTTTTTTTGTTTTTTTGTTTTTTTGTTTTTTTTTTTTTTTTACCACTTTCTAAGTTCTGATTCGATTTCCTTTTTCAGGTTTTTAAAGTTTTCATCAAAAAGGTCCTTCACTTCTTTGATTAAGTTAATTCCTAGGTATTTTAATTTTTGTGTGGTATTATGAATGGAGTTGCTTTCCTAATTTCAGCCACGCTTTTCTCATTGCTGGCATACAGAAAAGTCATAGATTTCTGAGAGTTAATTTTATACCCTGCTACTTTGCCAAAGTTTTGAATCATCATGAGTAATTTCTGAGTGGTCCATGGGATTCTTTAAAAACAAGATCATGTCATCTTAAAGAGGGAGAATTTTACTTCATCTTTCCCTATTTGCATCCCTTTTTTATTTACATCTTTTCTTATTGATGTAGATAGTCATTCTAATACTAGATTGAAGAGAAGCGGACAGAGTGGACATCCTTGTCTCCTTCCTGAGTTAAGAGGAAATGGCTTTAGTTTTTCACCATTAAGTATAATGCTGGCTGTAGGCTTGTCATATACAGCCTTTATTGTATTGAGGAATATTCTCTGGATTCATAGTTTTCCCAGAGCCTTCATTATAAAGGGGTGTTGGATCTTGTCAAATACTTTTTCTTCATCTATTGAGATAACAATGTGGTTCTAATCCTTGCTCTTGTTGATGTGATAAGTTACATTAATTGATTTGCATATATTGAACCAGCTTTTCATCACTGAAATAAATACTGATTGATCGTTGTGTATGAGATTTTGGATGAAATGTTGAAGTCGATTGGCCAAAATTTTGTTGAGGTGTTTTACATCAATGTTCATCAAAGAAATGGGTTTATAGTTCTCTTTCTTTGATGAGTCCCTGCCTTGCTTTGGGGTGAGGATTATGATGGCTTCATAGAAAGAATTCTGTAGTGAGCTTACTCTGTCAATTTCATTGAAGAGTTTTTGGAGTATTGGTGTGTGCTCTGCTTTGAAGGCCTTGTAATATTCCATTTAAAATCCATCTTGTCCTGGGCTTTTCTTAAGTGGGAAGTTTCTTATTGCTCTTTCTATTTCCATGCTTGATATGGTCATGTTACTTGATTTATCTCATCTTGGTTGAGTTTCTGCAAGTCGATATTAGCTAGGAAAATGTCCATTTCTACCAGGTTCTCAAACTTATTAGCATAATGGTTTGAGAAATATTCCTTTATAATGTTCTGAATCTTGGTTGTTTCTGTGGTGATGTTTCCATTCTCATCTTTGAGGTTATTTGGGTGTCTTGTCTTCTTTGTCTGATAAGAATTCCTAAGGGTCTATCAATTTTGTTAAATTTTTTGAAGAACCAATTCTTTGTTTTGTTGATTCTTTATATGGTGTTTTTGGATTCTAATTCATTTAATTCTGATTTAATTTTAATTATTTCTTTCCATTTCTTGGATTGGGGTTTATCTTGCTGCTCTTTTTTTAAGGAGGTTCAGATGTCTTATTAAATTGATGGTTTCAAATCTCTCTAATTTATTGATATAGGAACTCACAGCTATGAACTTGCCTCTCTGTACTACCTTTGCTGTGTCCCAGAGGAGCTGGTAATTTGTGTGTTTATTTTTGTTGAATATCATGAAAATTTCTATTTCCTTTCTAATTTCTTCCATGACTCATTTGTGATTCAACAGTGTGTTGTTCAACCTCCATGTGTTACAGGACTTCATTTGTGGCTTTTGGTGTTGAGTTCTAATTTTATTCCCTTGAACGCAGTTTCTCACCCTTTACTGTGGTCTTGTTCGTTTTCTATGCATAGGACATCTTTATGTACCTTTTGTACAGCTGGTTTGGTGGAGATTTATTGTTTCAATTTTTCTTTGCAATGGACTGTTTTTATTTGACCTTCGGTTATGAAGGAGGGTTTAGCTGGGAACAGTATTCTTGGCTGGTACTTACTTTTCTTTAGGGCATGGCATACATCATGCCAGGCTCTTGCTTTATTCATCTCTGCTGAGAAATCTGAGGTTATTCTAATTTTTTTCCTTTTAGAGGCGACTTGACAGCTTTAAGGATCCTTTCCTTGGTCTGAATTGATCCTGTGCAGATTACAATGTGACAGTGGGATGTTCTGTTCTGGTCTGGTCTATATGGGGTTCTAATGGCTTCTTGTATCTGAATAGGCCTATATTTTTGCATGTTTGGGAAGTTCTCTGCTAGGATTCTGTTAAATATATTTCCTAGACCATTAACTTCTGTCTCTAGGTGCTCCTCTATACCCAGTATCCTCACATTTGCCTTCTGATGGTGTCTTCCAAATATTGAATAGATCGTATTTCTAGAATTTGTCTTGGATAATTGTATGTTCTTTCTCTATAATATCCAGGCTGTCTTCAATCCCTGAGATTCGATATTCTGCATGGTCTAACTTACTGTCAAGTCTTCCTTCTTTGTTTTTATTACTTTTCCTTCTAATTGGGTGGTTTTAATGGCTTCAAATTCTTTGTTGGAGATTTGTTTTAGATATTGTTTCAACTTTACTTCCTTAATTTGGTGTTCAGTGTTTATTCTCAAATCACTTAGTTGATTGGTTATGGTTTCCTTGGACTCCCATTCCTTCTGTTGGGCTCCATTCATCATTCCTTTTGTGGTCTCTCAGAATTGTTTCAGCTGTCTGTTTATGGATTCCATGAGTGCCTGTATTGATCTTCTATTCTCATCCCTCTCTCTCAATTCCTGTATTACACTTTGATAAGTTTCCTCACATTTACACAATTCCTGTAATTCTCTATGACTGTTTTCAACCTTCTCATGTTATCCCTGTATTTCTCTTTAACTGTTCTCAACCGGCTTATGCAATTCCTGTTTTAATCTTTAAGTAGTTCCCTAATGCTCTCACGATTCCTGTATTAATTTTTGTTTGCCTCCTCTCGCTCTCTATCATACTCACACTGAGTCCTTTGCAAGTTTTCAGTTATTTCATTCACCATGTTTACCAGCAGTGTTCATAGAGCTTTTGATAACTCTCCTCTGAATTATTCATTAACTATTCGGTCACCTGATTATCATGAGTGGGAGTTCAGACACCTGGATTTGCCATTTTTCTTGTGCTCTTCCAGCTTGTTCTGCCAACTTGGTATGAAAGTAACACCAATTTTGTGCTAGAATACTATTTTAAGGCAAGCATCAACCAGAGTCCTGTAGTCGCACAATCAAAATGGCTTCAAATACAATATAGTTCAACAGATACAATCTATTCAACGTCAAACAACCATGGATTAATGGGTTACAAACAGCAAAGAAGGATTTGGCAAACCAGAAATTATTAGCTTTAGGTAGAAATGTGGGGAAAAATAAGACTAGAGGGATATGGATAGATTAAAGGAAAGTAAATTTAACCAAGTCCTAATCTCTGAGAGGGAAGTGGTTTGGGCAGAATGATAGGAGAGATATTTTAAAGAAAAAAATGGAAAAACAAAAATTCAAGTTTAAGAAATGAAACACAATTTATGTAAGTTTAAAGAAATGGTATTGAGAGAAGAAAAGAATAGGATGAGAAGAGGAGAGGGGAGAAAGGAGACATGAAAAACTAAAAAATAAAAGTTTTTTTAATTGGTTACTAGAAAATTATGTAGGTATAAAGAAATAAAACTGCTCGTAAAGAATTTAAGCCTAAAAGGTTGTGAATTGAGTAATAAATTTCTGGATTAATTATGTACAAAATGGAGGATAAGGTGTAATAATTGACAACAGGTATATATCTGGGGATGAGCAGAACAGCAATTAAGTCATGCAAAAAAGAAAGAGAAAATATGAAAATAATAAAAAGGACCAAAAGGTCAAACACACACACGCACATACACCAAAAATAAAAATTATGAGAGAAAATACTATCAGAAAACATTTTTAAAATTAAAATAAAAAAAAAATTCATAAAAGAGTTCTTTGGCTTTTTGAGTTTTTTTTAGGGGGCGGGAATGGGAAGAACTTGTATCTCCCCTGTGTCCATAACCAGTCTCTTGGTCGAGTCTCTGGTCTGTTTGTGGTGTTTGGTTTCCTATGGCTTGATTGGTTTCTTAAGTCAGTTTGTTTGGGCAGAAAATGCTCTGTGTTAGGCAGGATTTTGTGATCCTCTTCCCAGGCTAGTTCAATGGGACGGAGTTCTGCTTTGAGTATCCCAAAAGAGGGAAATGGCAATTTCCTCTAGTTTGGAGAAGCTGTGATGGGGCTAGGTTCTGGGTAGGTTTGAGGCCATTTAGCAAACAGTAGCTTTTCCCTGAAGGGCTAGCTTCTGAGACACAGAGTCCAGCTTTGACTCATTCTCAGGATTTATGTTTACTGAATTTCAATTGTTTGTCTAGGCTTCTGTAGGGAGGGGCAGACTCTGGCTCTGTTTACACCGTGAAGAAAGTCACTTCTCTGAGGGCAGAGCTCTCTCTGCCTGGGCGGGGTGACTTTGCCCTGGGTGGAACTGAGCCTGCCAGGTCCCTTCTTGTTGCTGTGACTTGCAAAATGACTCTTTTGTTTTCTTCCAAGGCCTGAGTTGGAGTTACCTGCTCAGCTGCGTCTTTGTCAGTATCAAAGATGGAGATCTCCAGTGGTGGTAGGGGATAGGGCTGGCATTCCCACCTCTGCTCCCTGAGAAGGAGTGAGGATTTCAGGGTTCTACTCATGACAGAATCTTAGTTCCTGGGCACTCTCTGGTCTGCAATCTGAAGGATGAAGGTATCTGCTCCTTCTCAGTTCTTGCTGGTGTTGAGTAGAATCCCCTGTCCGCTGTGTCTGGCACCTTTGTCCTGGGATCTCTCTGTTGTAGGAATGATGGCTATGGACACCACTGCTGCCGCTGCAGCCACAGCAGCCACGGCTACTTGCAAGTGCTCAGATCTGTCTCCTTGACTGGATTTTCCCTCTCTGGACACACTCTCTGTACTGTGATGGCACATTTGGTGTGATTCTCTACCCAAGGATTGTTCACTTGAACACTAAAACTGCTTTCTATGAGAAAGCTTGTTTAGCCTCCAGCTTCTCCTCCACCATCTTCCTCAGAACTCCCTTAACACTTTATTATGACATGATATTGTGACATCATATTGACATTGTGATATTACTCTACCATTCTGTTTTCACAAACTTATTTTGAAATCACATGTTAGAATATTCATGGGTTTTAGGACTTCTAGCTCCTTCCTTGAATTCTTATCCTCATTGTAAACCAGTAGCAATTGAAATCAGACATGTGATTGTAATATTACAAATTCATAATGACATCACTATTCCATGGGTGACCTCATAACCACCGTGATATCACAAACCTATTGCATCATCACATTGCCATTGTGACATCACCATCACATTGTGACGTTTTAATCGATTATGATCTCTTAGCACCTTTGAAACAGCATATGGCCTTTGTGACAAAAAAATTCAGTTGTTTACCCATATATTCTTTGTGGTCTAACAATTGGGATCAGTTATACCATTGTAATATTACAAACCCTTCGAAGCAGAATCACTAGTGTGCCATCATTAACCGGTCCTCTCATAACTTTGACCTGATGCCCTTGTGACACACAAGCCCTTTTTGATCTGATAATCTGTTTTTTACTAATTTCAGGTATGATATGTGATATTAGAAATGCACTCTGATATCATGAAAATTATGTCATCACTCTGTCAGATATCATGAACATTGTAATCCATTGTGACATTACATACTTGTTGGGAGTTCATAACGTTTAGGCCAATGCATGACTTTGTAGATATCACAATCCCATTCTGGATTTATATTCTCATTTGAAGTTATGGAAAATTGAAGTCTAGCATGCCATTGTGACATCATCAATCCATTGTGACATCATAAACCTATTGTGACCTCATCACCATTATGGCATCACCAACTAATTATGACATCAAAATATTATTATGATTTGATATTGTGACATCATATTGACATTGTGATATCATTGTCCCATTGGGTTTTGCAAAGCTATTATGACCTCATAACATTTTACAAAATTCGTAGCCTTTGACACTATTAACTTATAAACTTCTATACTTATGTTACATAAAACACAATGTAATAAGGCACATTGAGCGTAATTTTATTTACGCTAGAAATGGGCCTGCATTTGCCTTGTCCTGGGCCGTACACTCATTGACAAGCCAGCCCCAACCACCAAATCTCAGACCTCCAATGGGCAGCCCTGCACATAGTTAATTACTGTGCAAACCACCAACCCCCCAAATTATCATCTCGAAACTCCATACTTCAATAGGTAAGGCTTTTTCCTTTCCTCTAACTCCCTCCTTTTTATAGACATGTCCTTCATTTCCCTTTTTCCCTTCCATCACTTCCTTCTTCTCTTTAGGCCTCTCCACTATCTACAGGCCTACACTTCTCTGGCCTGGTGGCCAATTGGCGTCCTTCCCCTCCTGCACTCCCTCAAATTCCTCTTCTCCCAAGTCTTTCCCCCCTGCTATCTCACCACTTCCTTCCTTCCAGGTCTTCACTTGATTTTCTCCAATTCCATTGCTCTGGCTATGCAGCCTATATATAGCTTGAACCCCTCCCAGACCTAGTGGGTCTCCTGCCTAACAGTTTTCATCCATCACTTCATGAACTGCGCATTCCTCAATAGCTTCTTAACAGCTCATTTGAGGATGACATCCAACTCCCTCCAGCAGCATGCCCTGGCCCCTTTGGTGGCATGACTCATGCACTCCTGCGGGCCAGGATATGGGGCCGCATTGATTAGTGGGTCATGCTGATTATTAGGGCTTTGCTGCTTTATACATCCCCCACTGGTTTTCATGTCAAATCAAATCCTTGATTCGTTCTTACCAAGTCCTAAAAAATCCCATCTCTCCACCCAATGAACAGGCTTAAAATGTAAATTTAATTGTAAACAAGTAAATTATAGAAACACACTAGTTATTGCTAATTAACACTTAGTAAGTCTTATCCTTAAGGGTCCCTCTGAGTGTCTGCACAGTCCATCTTGTAGCCTTCTCTGTATATGGGTCCACTGCCTATTTTACTAGAGACTGATGAATCTAATGCTGTTTTCATGCTAATATAATATGCAACAGTGAAGTTAGAATGACCAAGTAAGGTCCTTGCCACTTCAGTTCCAATTCAGGAGCATGATGCATTTTTACCCACACCAGCTGTCCAGGCAAGGAAGAGTGGGTGGAGTTTCTTTTTTTTTCTTTTTTCAATTCAATTTCTTAGTTTATTTCATTTACTTGAGGTCTAGCTTTTGAATTTAATGCTGAAGTGAGACTTGCTATAGAATACACTACATTACTCTCCCCAAAGAAATTTTCGTTCCAACTGGATTAATTTCTTATTTTATATTTGAACTTTTTTATCGTCATCCTAATGTTTATTTATTTTTAAACAGTTTTTATTATTATTTTCTTTAAGTAGTTTTACAAAGATGTTCCCATCCTACAAAACAGTACATGAATACAAGGTGTCTGACAATATTGTCACTCATCCCTCATAACCCTTCCCTTCTCACACGTTTTGAAAAATTGAGATAGGTGATTACATATATTTCACATATTTCACAGTATTGTGGAATTGTGATACTTAGTTAAAGTCACAAACACTTTTTAAACTTGACAAGGCAAATTATTGTTATCATGGTCTAAAGTTTGTTAATTCTATGAGCTTTGACAATCCAAATTATTTTTCCCACCTCAGATGATGTTTACATTTTTTTCCTTTTGCTTAGTGTCGGCTATTCCTTCTTTCCCTCTTTCCCACACATTCCTCCCTTCCCATCACTGTGTTTGGGTTGCTTAGTTATTTTTCTTCTATGTCCAGTGCAAATGATGGGCCACTTTGTTGTATGTTGTTCCATTTCCCACTTATTGTGTTCCTCCTCCTGGCTTCCCTCTATTGCATGCATATTTCTACCATCTACATGGTCAAGAACATGGAGTCATCAATGGTGATACAACAAAATGAGTGGCTGTCCTTTGTTTCTCGAGTCCTGTTTACTTTGTCATACCTTCTTGCATTTTGGCTTTAGCATCCACATATCAGGTAGACCCTGTGCCATTTGTCTTGTTGTTCTTGGCTTATCTCACTCAAATAATTTGGTCTAGTTCCATTCATTTCCCTGCAAATGCCATCATTTTGTCCTTTCTAAAGGCTGCATAGTATTTCATTGTATATAGGTACCACAATTTTTGGATCCATTTATCAGTAGTAGCTCATCTGGGTTCTTTCCAAATCTTGGCTATTGTGAACAGTGCTGCAATAATCATTGAGGTGTGTGTCTTTCTATACTGGTTCCTATTGTTCAGAGTAGATGCCTAGGAGTGGTATGGCCAGTTCATAGGAGAGGTCGATATTGAGCTTTCTGAGGTACCTCCAGACTGGTTTCCAAAGTGGTTGTATTAATATACATTACTGCAAGCAATGCAGTAATGTTTCTCTTTCTTTGCATCCCTTCCAGCATTTGTCATTGTCTAAATTTAGGATGTGGGCCATTCTGAATGGAGTAAGGTGGTATCTCAGAGTTGTTTTTTTTTGCATTTCCTTTACAGCCAGGAATTATGAATATTTCCTCACGTGTTCCTTTGCAATTTTTTATCTCTTCTTCTGAGAAGTATCTCTTTAGCAACCTTGACCATTTCAAGATTGGTTTGTTAGATTTATGAAGAGTTAGTTTTTTAAGTTCACCATATATAATGGCTATTAGACCCTTTTCTAATATATTGCTGGTAAATATTTATTTTATTTTATTTTTATTGCAAAAAAACTGTGCAGAGGGGTTACAATTACATGTACAAGATAATTGCTGGTAAATATATTTTCCCAATTATTTGGCTTTCTTTCTAGTGTGGTTGCTATTTTTTTATCTGTGCGGAAACTATTTATTTTAAGGTAGTCCCATCGAGTCATTCTCAAAATTGTAATGACCCTGGGCATCTGTTCTGGAAGTTCCTGCCTATGCCTGTAAGTTCAAGTGTCTCTCATACCCAGTCCTGCAGTAGTTTCAGATTTTCAGGCTTGATGTTAAGGTCTTTAATCCATTTTGAGTTGATGTTAGTGCATTATGATAGGCTAGGATCCACTTTTAGTTTTCTGCATGTGGCCAGTTTTCCCAACACAGTATTTGAAGAGGTTGTGATTGTTCCACTGTATATCTTTGGCTCCTTTGTCAAATATCAACTGACTGTCCATATGCGGCTATATTTCTGTGTCCTCTAACCTGACTCATTTATTTTTGGGTCTCTCTTTGTGCCAGTACCAAGCTGTCTTTGTTATTATGGCTCTATTATATAGCTTGAAGTCCTGTATCATGAACTCTCCTGCATTCTTTCTTTTGCCTAAAATTATTTTGGCTATGCTAGGTCTTTTGTTGTTCCATATGAATTTTTGGACTATTTTCTCTATTTCAGAAAAGTAGGTCACTGGAATTTTAATGGAAATAGCATTGAATGTGTTAATTAATTTTGGCAGTATGGTCATTTTCACCATATTAATTCTGCCTATCCCGGAATATGGGAAATCTTTCGATACCTGGTATCTTCTATTGTCAAGGTCTAGTGCGTTGGGGTCCCTGGGTAAGGATCACAAAATCATCAGGACACAGGGGATGCAGAGTGCAAACAGCAATTGCCACTGCATGCTGTACTTTATTGTTAGTGGGTATTTAAAGACAAGCAAGCATGATCTTTGCCAAGATTTGGTCAGAAGACATTCACACAAAAATTTCAACAGATACATTTTTACTTGACCTAAGAGACAATGTCTTGGTATATTATTATCTAAACTATTTTGGAGCAAACTCAAACCACTTCTCCAATCTCAGGAAAATGCTTGACCAGCTGTTCATCTATGCTTAAGCAAGCAGAAGAGCTACTTCCTCAGCTCCCAGGAGTCTGTGACATGTGTTTTGAGATAGGGAGAGAGAACATTTTCCCTCTCTAGCCCGGCGTGCCAAGAGCTTTCCTAATACCAAACACAGTCCTCAGATAATCCTGAGGCTGGAGCCTGCATCATTCTACCCCGTCAACATAGACCCTGAGTCTTCACAATTTCTTTCTTTTTTCTTTTGTTTTAAAAGTAAAGCTTTGCACAGGGTTATCATAGAAACTTGCTTTGGTTTCATAAAAATCAAATATAACAGCAAAAGTGCAAACAGAATAATAACAATCATAATTCCCATACCACTAGCAGTATGTGAAATGCTTTGTAGTATTCCTTTCAGATCTAACCCTTCCAACCGTTTAATAAATGTATCAGCAATATTAGAAGCATCATCATTTGCAAATTGTTTACCAAAAATATCATGTACATTAAATTGTAACTGAGCAACTAATTGAGCAGCAGTAGACTTTCCAGATAAATACTGCTGTAGTCCATTTCAATCATGTATAGATTTATTATATTTTACATTAGTAATGCAAAAGGTAGTAGAATTCCAATCATATTTTAACAATAACTGTTTTTCTAAAGCCAATAATGTTTCCTAACCATCCCCCTGTCTGTTTAAGAATATTAATCTGTGTTTGTAATTGAGCATCAATTTTTGCCTGTAAGACCCACAATTTATGTGAATCCCGGTGCCATTCTTTCACAAAGTTTTTAGTTTGTAAAGAAGTGTGTAGGTCAATTCCAGACACTGCAGCAACAGTAGTAATAGCAATTTGGCTTAAAATCACATCTATAATGGCTCCAATTGTACGTTTTGTACGTTTTAGTAGTTTGGTAAAAAATTCAATAACAACACTATCCAAAGGATTTGGGGACTATTCTCTTCCTAATTTAACAGGTAGCCAAATATGAGTTCTTTGTGGAAAATCATAATACTATCACTGTCATTAAAATTAAGAGAGGAATTAATGCAAGAATACAGGCGACAATTAAAACAAAAAAATAGTAGGAGAAAATGTAAAATTTCCCACTAAAAATACATAAGGCAGAGGTACACAAGCAGTTACATTATAAGATTTGTACAAAGTAAAATTATAAGTGGATGCAGAGTTGGCCATCCCCGAAAACAATCCATTTGGTAGCATCACGGGGTATAGCGCCGCTTTGCCCTTCCAACGATGAGCCTGATCAGCAGTGGGTGCAGCCATAAAAGCCCATCGAGCATCTGTAATGCCTCCGTCTCCCCAGGCTATCAATCGAGCTCCAGTAAGCAATCCATTAATGGCATCCGGCATCCTAGTAACATTTGATAAATCACATCTGGTAATATTCCATTCTGAACATGTGTTAATAAATTGTTCAAAAGTTCCTCAATTAATAAAATTATTGAACTTTTTTCCAAATGTTCCTCTACACTCTTGCCACACAAAAGGCAAGTAAAATCAGGGCACATAGGTAAGGATAACTCGCCATCAAAGGTGACACTTTCCCAGCTACTATTAATGGACCAAGTAGTTAATCACTGTAGCTGTGTTCTAGAATCGGAAGTGTGTTTCCCAGGTAAAACCCAATGTTGCCAATTCATAACTAAACATGGAGGAGGGCCCAAACAGGCAAGGAATGAATATAGTAAGTAAAATTTAAAAAGCTACCATCATCCTTATTGTAAAATGTCAAATTATTCCAACGAGGAGATAAAATAGCAGGAACAGTATAGATGGTTATATCCATGTCTCTCCAAACAACAGGTTCCAATAAAGGAGGGTTAGGAACAAAGGCCTAATAACTTACATTAGCATTAGCATGGCCAGAGTTTACAGTAAGCAGGGCACACATGGCCAAGAACAAGTTCTCAGCAGTGACAGGTTTACCAGCACGTTGTAACATGTTTTGTCCTTCTCCAGTCAACTTTTTAACCTGCCCCCAGGTGGGCAGCTGGGCTTTCTTCTTCCTCAACTGGTGGCTGATTCCTTGCGGGATACTGGCTGTCCTCACTGGGCAGCGTCTGTATCCATCGTGCTGGAAGCCAGTATTGTTTGCCATCCTGTGTAGACACAAAACCATACCCTCGCCCCTTATGTAATAATGTTCCTGGTTGGCATTCTGCATCCAATGCAATCTTAATCCATACGGGAGCATTTAAATAAGGATTTTCTGAAACTTGTTCAAAATGGTGCTCAGCTGTAGTTAAAATATCTCCTTGTGGTAAGTTTAAAAAATTGAGAACAAAAAGAGCTTGATGTAAAATTATTTTAGGATTTTGCATGGAAAACCACAAAATATCCATACCTTCATCCAACCTTTTCCTCCTTTTTAATTTTTTAATTTGTTGTTTTAGTGTGCCATGAACTCATTCAATAATGGCTTGTCCTTGGGGGTTATATTCTATTACTGTAATATATACCACATCATAAAGTTCACAAAATCTTTTAAATTTGATTCTTTTATAGGCTGGTCCATTATCAGTCTTTATTTTGGCAGGTACTCCAATAATGGCAAAAGCTTCCAAAAAGTGTTCTATTACATGGTTAACAGTTTCTCCCATAAGGACAGAAGCCCAAACAAATTTAGAATAAGTATCTATTGTAACATGTACAAAGGAAAAACGGCCAAAGGCTTGTACATGCGTCATATCCATTTGTCAGAGCTCGTTAGGTTGTAATCCTCGAGTATTTACTCTAGCAAATACAACTCTCAAATGCATTGGTCTGCAGATAGGACACCTTTTAATAATTTGTTTAGCTTGAGAATAAGGTATTTTATAATGCATATATGAAAGGCCAGCATTTGTATGTAAATGAGCATGATCCTGTTCAGCAGAAGCAAAACTAACTAATTTATCAACCTGATTATTGCCATATACAAGGTACCCAGGTAATGAAGAATGAGCCTCAATGTGAGTTACAAACACTTTGGCATTACGTTGTTGCAGTATGTTGCAGTAATGCTTGTAATTGTTTAAATAATTGATTTAGCTAGGGTTTAGATGAATATGTAACAGCAGTGACTATATTAGTCACAACTACTACAGCATAAGCAGAATCAGTAACAATATTAATATCTCCCACAAAATCTTGCAGCACCTTAATAATAGCAAAAAGTTCATTTTGTTGAACTGATGCAAAAGTAGTTGTTTGTACCTAATATTTATTTGTTGTCCAATAAGCACTTTTTGTTTTGGAGCCATCTGTAAAACTGGTAAGAGCAGTGGGAATAGGGGCCTTGGTAATTATATCATTAATGACAAATTGTTGTTTATGCAAGCAATCCCACAATCTACCTTTGGGAAAATGATAGGAAAATTGCCCAGTAAAATTTACTAATGCTATTTGTAGCATTTCAGACATGTTTAACAAATATTTTACTTGGTCTTTTGACAAAGGAAAAATAATTTTAAATAAATCATACCCCGATAGGGTAAATACCCGTTGCCTGTCCTGTTGAATAATAATTGTCAACTGTTGTTCATAAGGCATAATATTCTTTGTAAATCCATGCCGTGTATAAATCCATTCTAATGGTAGCTCATTTTGTCCTATAATTCCTGTTGGGTATTTCCATGCATCCAAAATATATAAATTTATGGGTTGATTCAGCATTACTCGATGTAAAACCATTTCTTTTTTATTTTTTGCTGTACAAATTGCAATTCATTTTTATCCTCCTAAGTTAAAGTTTTTGCTATGTAAATCAGGCTCCCCTTTAACAATTAAAACAAATTATGTAATTGATAAGTAGGAATTTCTAAGGCTGGTCACATCCAATTAATATCTCCTAAGAGCTTTTGAAAATCATTTAACGTATGTAATTGATCACGTCATAAAGATATTTTTGAGGTGTCACTGTTTGTCTAGAAACAACGTATCCTAAATATTTTACCCCTGTATCTTTTTGTATTTTTAGGTGCTATTTTAATTGTGATAAAAATTTAACACAGGGTTTATTAGGTTTTTGAATTACTTTAGTTCAAGAGCCATAATGCTCTTCTACTGGCCGAATCCTTTCCCATGCTATGTCTTGTAACTGCTCATGGATCTCTTTCGGAGAGTTCACTTGCATAGGAGCATCCACATATTGTTCTGTTACACTCAACATGGGAAAGGTTATGACCTGTAGGCGTGAATTACTGCTCTGTGCATTTTGTCTTGACCTTTCTGTACATAACTCAGTAAACCACATTTGCCATTGTTGGTATTAAGGTTCCTTAAGCAAGGCTTTACAAAGCATCTTCCAATCTTCGGGAGCAAAATTATTGTAATGTCGAGCAAGCCCATTAAGCAATTCCTTAACATAAAGATACTGAGGACCATACAACGTCACTGCCTTTTTAAGTTTACCAATATCATCAACAGCAACACCTTCATATCTGGCTGGTTGAGCTATACCATTCATAGGGGGTGGTCGAATTACAGGATAAGAAAAAATAGGCATTTCATCATCAAACTCACTGTCTGAGCCCTCTGTTTTGTGAGGGAGTGATGCTGTAAATATTGCATCGGCCAGGGGAAGAGCCGAAGGCTGCTTTACTTTCACTTTCTCAGGTTCTCCATTCACTCTGCTAATTTCCAACTCCATTTGCTGTAATTTTGATAAAATCAATTCCATTTGCTCAGAAATTTTATTTACACTTTCAGTTTGTTCCTTTTCAGCCCATTTTTACCTCTAGTTTTTTCTTTGTTAATTGCAATGCATCCTTATCTATTGCATCCTTAACCTCAGAGTCCAATTGTAAATCTTCAATAGAAGGGGTGGCCTCTTTCTTTAAGTCTGCCATTAATGTTTCCTCATTCAAAGCTTTAAAAAGGGTATGTAAAATAGCCCAAATTGACCAAAATCTAATCTCTTCCCCTTCTCGAACAGCTCTTTCTACATTATTCTTTACTCGTTTACAATTATCAACATCTAATGTTCCTTTATCGGGGAACCAAAGGATTCCATTCCCTAACTACATTAATACACATTTCTATGTCAAAAGAAGAAATATTTACACCATAGGCAGCAAGTAAATGTTTAAGCATATGTAAGTACGGAGTAGACTTAACTTGTCCCATCACCCTGTAATTGAAAGTACTTACCTGAATAACCCTTCCTGAATTCAACAGTGCAGGATCCCTGTTCGGGCGCCAATTGTCAACGTCTAGTTCATTGGGGTCCCTGGGTAAGCGTCACGAAATCACCAGGACACAGGGGATTCAGAGTGAAAAATGCAATTTCCACTGCATGCTGTGCTTTATTGTTAGTAGGTATTTAAAGACAAGCAAGCATGATCTTTGCCAAGATTTGGTCAGAAGATATTCACACAAAAATTTCAACAGATACATTTTTACTTGAGCTATGAGACAATGTCTTGGTATATTATTATCTAAACCATTTTAGAGCAAGCTCAAACCACTTCTCCAATCTCAGGAAAATGCTTGACCAGCTGTTCATCTATGCTTAAGTAAGCAGAAGAGCTACTTCCTCAGCTCCCAGGAGTCTATGACATGTGTTTTGCGATAGGGAGAGAGAACATTTTCCCTCTCTAGCCCGGCGTGCCAAGAGCTTTCCTAATACCAAACACAGTCCTCAGATAATCCTGAGACTGGAGCCTGTATCATTTTACCCCCTCAACATAGACCCTGAATCTTCACACTCTATGATTCATTTTTTAAGGCTTTTACACTTTCCATGAAATAGACCCTGTACATCTTTGGTTAGTTTAATTCCTAGATACTTTTTTATTGTGAATAGGGTTGTTTCCTTGATTTCCATTTCTGCTTGTACATTGTTGGTGTACAGAAAGGCGGCTGATTTTTGTGGGTTAATTTTGTATCCTGCTACCTTGTCAAATTGGTTTATAAGCTCTAAGAGTTTGGGGCTGAGCTTTAGGGATCATTAATTTATAAAATAGTGCCATCTGAAAAAAAATAGTTTGTCTTCTTCCTCTCCTGTGTGGATCCCTTTAATGTCTTCTTCTTGCCTTGTTGCTCTGGCTAAGAATTCCAGAACTATATTGAAGAAGAGTGGAGAGAGTGGGCATACTTGCCTTGTTCCTGTTTTTAGGGGAATTGGTTGTAGTTTTTCCTCATTAAGTATAATATTGGCCTTTGATCTGCCATGTAAGGCTTTTATTGTCTTTTCAAATGTTCTATATATTCCTATTTTTTCCCAGATCTTTTAACATAAATGAGTGCTGAATTTCATCAAAAACCTTTTCTGCATCAATGTTGATATTCATGTGGTTCTTGACCTTGGATCTGTTGATGTGATGGATTACATTTATTGACTTACATGTGTTAAACCATCCCCGCATCTCTGGGATGAAGCCTACTTGGTTATAATGTATGATTTTTTTGGTGAGGTTTCTGGATTCTGTTGGCTGCAGTTTTATTGAGGAGCTTTGCATCTGTCTTAATAAAAGAGATTGGTGTATAGTTCTTTTTTTGTTGGGTCTTTGCCTGGTTTGGGAATGAAGGTGATATTGGCTTCATAGAATGAGTTTGGGATTACTCCCTCTGTTTCTATTTCTCTGAGGAGCTGGAGGAGTATGGGTATTAGTTCCTCTTTAAAGGCCATGTAGAATTCTGTTGTGAATCCATCAGGTCCTGGGCTTTTACTGTTGGAAGACTTCTGATTACTTCTATTATCTCTTTGTAGGTTATTGACATGCTCAATTGATTTATTTCTTCTTGGTTCTGTTTGGGCAATATTTATTTTTTTTCAAAAGGCTGCCCCCACCATGCATGGTGGAGAAGCATGGCTGAAAAGGAAGGGGTTCCCCACCTCTGGGCCAGGACTTATCTAGGCCATGGACAGGAGGAGGCGTGGCCAGGTGGGGGAAAGGTGTGGACACACTGGATCCAGATGTGATCTCAGGGTCTGCGACCCTCCTAAGATCAGATGGGAGGCATGTGACCAGAGGTGGCCCAGGATGTGACCTAGCAGGAGGGGAAGGTGACTGCTTCCAGATCTGCCAGTTATCTATGTAACAGATATTGGGTGGAAACTTAGCCAAGAAGAAGGGGGGTGTCCCTGTTCAGACCTTATATTCCAGCCTTTTGATAATTATGAAAAAGTGCAAAGATTCTCTCTGGCTACTTCCTGTTTTCATGGGTGTCAACAGTAGTGGTAAAAGGCTGAGATATGGTCCCCTCTAGGAGAAGGCAGCAGGAAACAGCTGTCACTTGGGCATTGAGTGCTTAGATGAAGTCGAGAGTAGGCAAGTCTCTTGGATGAAGTCTGGAGAAGACTCAGGCATTGAGGGACTGAAAAAAATACTATAGAGCAAATAAATAGCAAGAGGAAGGTCTTGGGGCTGAAAATATTGGTACAAATGTCGCTAACTATTTCTGACATCTGGTGACTAGGTAGAGAATAAGTCAAGTAACAAAGGCAAGAATATAAATTCCTTTCAGTTGAAAGTTAGATAGATATTGACATTAGATGGGCAGTCTTCTTACTTCTATTGATCTCCCGGCTCTGGTTAATTTTGAAAGGGCAGCACAAAGTGAATGATGTGATAATATCTCCTCTTACTCCTTTCCATTTTTCCTTGTTCCCCAGACTGGCTGAGTCTAGGTGCTTGTTGCTGGGATGGTTTGTCCCAGTTGGTATTCAAGGAGGTTTGTACTTAAGGCCTGGGCACTGTCCCTGAGCACTTCTGCTCAAGGCTAGCACTCTACCACTTTGAATTATAGTACCACTTGCAGTGTTTCCTGGTTAGAGATAAGAGGCTTGAGCAAATGCTTCCTGCCTGGCTGTTTGCAGGTTAGTTGGGAAATGGAGTCTGAGGGATTTTTCAGCCCTGGCTGGCTTTGAACTACAATCTTTGCCACAAAAGCCCTTTGTTATTTTCAACTAAAGTAACAAGGAGATCAAATAGAATAAGAAGAGCTTACCTAGTCCTTATCAAGAATTGACCAAATATTCTGCAATGAAAAAACTCATTAGATGAGAGAATCTTAGGACACATATGTTGTCAGTACTTGAACACAACACAAAACAAAAAAGGCAAAATGCAAAACCTAAATTTTTTGACATTTTTTAGACATCTTTTCTAACAAAGCACATCAGATGGTTGGGCCTCAGTTTCCAGAGTCTGTGAAAAGAGCAACTTGTTAGAAAGGCACATTAGAATAGGTGGGTGTAGGAGTAGTAAGCTTGGTGGAGCGGTAAGGGTTGGATCCGGCCAAACCCTTAACCCATCATGTGGCCAAGATAGCGAACTCAAGATGGCAAATTTCTGAAAAAAAGCAAAGAAAGCATAAACAAAAAATCAAGCTTAGTTTGGCAAGCCTTTGAGAGGGAACCTAGAGGGGGGTCCCTGGAACCCAGCCCATATTGCATTCTTCAGGACACAATCCAAAAAGTTGTAGAAAACAAAGGGAGAGATATAGAAAGTTGGACATGAATAGCAGAGAGCATAGAGAGCCTGAAAGTAAACAGACTTCTGACCATGTACCATTGCAGAGGCAATAATTGTCTAAATCTTAGAATAGCATTAAAACATTAGGTGCTCTGGATATCCAGAGAGCGCAGGAGGCATTTCAGAGGGGTTTTACGGCTCTGGCATGACTCACAGCACCCCAGAAAATGTTTAGGAGAGTCAGTCTGGTGAATGAAGAAGAGCTGACCAAGCAGAAGCAGCATCCCGACTTCCCCCAGAGCCCTCTAGAGAGAAATGGCCAAGCCCCCCAAACCTAGCATCCTCAGCTTCGTAGGTTACCAGCCTTTCGGCCAAAGGCCATAGGAGCTATCTGTCATGCTGCCACATCTGCACAGAGATTGACCAACAAAGAGCCATAGAGAGTAGTTTCACTCACAAGACTGGAGAAGTAATGTGGATGTGGATGTGAAGGCCAGCAATGGTATTGGTTAAAAGTCTCAAGGCAGTTTGGTTCACAGAAAAGTGGTGGTTAGGAAATTCTAACATTTCCGACTCAAAAACCCCATCCGAATCATAGCACCATATGTAAGGTATATTAAATAGGTAGGTTTCATTAGGTAGCCAATGAAGAGAACACCACATGCTATTCAGGCAGGAAAAGATATTTGTTTACCGAACTGCTGCCCCCATCATACATGGTAGAGAAGCATGGCTGAAAAGGAAAGGGGGGAATAGAAATTTGAATTTCAGTAGAAATTTATCCCTCTCTGCTTGGTTTTCCTTCTTTTGTGATTAGAGTCTGGAATTACTTCTTTATGATTAATTGGATATCTTGGATGTCTGTTGTAATTTTCCTGTGATATCTCTGATATTATTGATTTGGGTCTCCTCTCTTATTTTGTTAGTTACTCTTGCCAGTGGTCCCTCAGTTTTACTGACTTTTTTTTAACAAAAAACCTTTTTATTTTATTAATTTTATTTATAATTTTCTTAATGTCTACCTCATTAATTTCAGCTCTTATTTCGGTTATCTCTTTCTGTCTAGCAACTTTAGGTTCAAATTTTTCTTGTTTCTCCAGCAGTTTTAGTTGCATCATAAGATTGTTTACTTGGTCTTTTTTTTCTTTTTTCTTTTTTTTTTTTTTGGAGGGGGTCGTCCGGTGATGGGGCCTGAACTCTGGGCCTGGGCACTGTCCCTCAACTCTTCAGCTCAAGGCTACCACTCTACCACTTGAACCACAGCGCTATTCTGGCTTTTTTCCTTTTTGCTTATGTTGTGCTGAGGAATCAAACACAGGCCTCATGCATGCAAGGCAAGTGTTCTACCTCAGAGCCACTTTCCCAATCCGGTCTTTGTTTTCTTGATGTGTGCACTGAGAGCAATAAATTTGCTCCTCAGGACTGCTTTTGCTGTGGCCCATAGATTTCGTTGTGATGTTTCTTCATTTTCATTGAATTGTAGGAAGTTTTTAATTTCTTCTTTAATTTCTTCGGTGACCCATGTATTGTTCAACTGAGTTCTGTTTAATTTCCATGTGTTTAAGTTTTTTCTATTTTATGCCTTATTATTGAGAGCTAGTTTGATTCCACTATGGTCAGATAGAATACAGGGTATTATGTCGATTCTTTTGTATTTCCTTAAATTCCTTGTATGAATTAAGAAATGATCTATTTCAGAAAAAATTAGGAGGTTGGCAAGAATAAGACCTTGCTGGTGTGAATGACTGTAATTCTAACTATTCAGAAGGCTCAGATCTGTGTATTCAGGTTCAAAGCCAGTCCAGTCAGGAAAGTTCATGAGGCTTTTCTGGGGTTGTTCAGCACCACACTCTGCCTCAAGTCTGGGGTTGTTCACCCCCTTTGCCACCATGGGGTAGGCTGCGCTGCTTATAAAAACCAGTATGGAGAAGCGCTGCACCCCACTACGGGTCCGGAGTTGTTCACTGCTGCTGTTGATGACGCTGCTGCTGCCACAGGTGTTGCCACTTCCCCAGCTGCTGCCACTGCCCCAGAATCAGCTGGGCCACTTATGCAAGCCAGGCACCCCACCACAAGTCAGGTGTTAACCACTGCTGCTGCCTCAGGCTAGGCTGGGCTCCTTATGCAGACCAGTATGGAGAGGCACAAACCTTCACCGATCTGGAGTTGTTCACTGCAGCTGTCCCTGCCCTATTCACTGCTGCCACCCAGGGCTGGTCTGGGCTGTTTCTGTGGGCTAGTGTCAAGAGGCATTGTGCCTGGAGTCTGGGTGGTTTGCCACCATTGCCAGCTGCCGCTGCTTCTCCAGGTTAAGCTAGGCTATTTAAACCACCAGGACAGAGGTGCCATGTTGCCAGTCTAGTGTCGTTCACAACTGCTGACAGCTGCTGCTGCTCCTGACTGGATTGGGCTGCTTGTACCAGCCAGGAAGAGATGCTATGCCAGGGAGGGTGTGGCGAGTTTTTGTGCTAGCTCTGCCTTCTGAGTTTTCTGCTTGTATTCTCTAGGTTGGCACGACCTCTTGGGAGTCTTCTGAGACCCTTGGGATGCTTGTGAGTGTGTGGTCCACAGACGGTCCAGAGCCTGGCCACTTAAGCAGCCTGGCATGAAACCCCACCAATTAAGCTGCTTAGTGTAGAGCCCCATCACCAACAATGGGTGGGGTAGGGTCTTCCCACTTTACTGTCTGTGTAAGTTTTTCCCTTTTCTTTTTTCACTTCCTGTATCTCTCTGAGTAATTGCCTTTTTTGTGGGTCATTTGTAGAAACAGAGCATTGAAGTCCAAACTCTATTTGGTTAGAGAGAGCTGAGGTGTTTCCCTGCTGTTCCATCACCATCTTGGCCCCTCCCCTTCAGGTGGAGTTTTTCTGAGGTGGCCAGTGGGCCTTGATTACCAAAGGATAGGTACATAAAAGAATATGTTGTAATGCCTGCAGTCTGTAGTTAGACATTTCTGTTAATATAACCTTCCCAAGTTTAGGAACCAAAGGGGGTGGTCTACACTAAAGTATTTCAAAGTAATTAAATCCTTTAACATAGAAGCTACATCTTGCTCGAAGGACAGCAAAGTGGAGGAGGCTTACCTAGCCATGGCCAGTATCTGTATTTAATTTAGTTAGTTTCCTTTAAGGTCATATTCATTCTTTGTAGTGCCTTGAACTCTAAGGTCTATAAATAGATTATAACTTCCAATTTATTCCTAGGGTGTTAGTTAAAAATTGAGAACTTGGACCATGAATGAAGGGCCATCTTTGGACTCCAAAACTAAGGGTAAGCCAAATCAGCTCAGTCTGAAAAATTGTCCACTATTACTAACAGATACCAATACTCATACTTTCCAGGCTTTACCTCTGTGGAGTCCACTTTCCCAAATTCACGGTCTGAGGTTCCTCATACATGAATTCTTTCCAAAGTTCCAGCTTTTCAGCATTTACCTGTTGGAAATTACCTGCACGCATTACAAAGAATTTCAGGCTGAGGCCCCACTGGCTTTCAGAAGATTTAGGCAGTGGTCTCACTTAATTTACCTGCAAATATCTATATGTAAACTGACAGAAAGCTTGAGCCTGTATGCTATTTTCACAAGTTCAGTATAAACATTTGCACAGTTATTACCACTGTTTATGCTTCTTCCTTTAATCTTAACGACTAGAAGCTCTAGAGAACCAACTGGTTTTAGAGTGGTCTCCCAAGCTACATGATCAGCTCAGATGTTTCCCTGTATCTTAGGGTCTCTAGTTTCTTTACTTCCTGTATTGTACTCTGAACCTTGGAGTCTTCTTCCATTTTATTCTCCTTCTTTTCTCTCATACTTGCTTACGTGATCCCACTCTCCTTCTCAATGTGCTCCTTAACCTGCAAGTGTTTTGGCAGGGTCACAGGAGAGTTCCTTTGACTGGCCAACTGCTGCTCCTTCTCACAACACCTTTGCTTGCTCTTCAGCTCCTCCCTTAAGTTCATAAAGGTGCTATTGAGAGGTAATTTTTCCCACCTCCACCTGTTCCATTGGGACATGAAACTTCTGCATTACATTTATGGTGAAGATCTCAGCAGTCTTTTTGGCTTTTTATTCTAGTAGTTTCTCTTTCTAATTTTCCAATTTAGTGTATTTTTGTGACAGATCTTCCAACTGTTTGCTTAGGTCTTCTGTTTTTGTTCCTAATGTTCTTTCCCTTTCCTTGGCACTCTCTGTCAGAGCATGTGGTCCTTTAACTCTTTCTGAATAGTAGCAATCTCTTTCTTGAGCCTGATATTTTCCTGTTCACTTTTCTTGGCTTCATCTTCTATGACACAGCACTTTCCCATCTTCTATGCTAACTACCCTTTCCTTCTTTCTCTGTTGCTTTGAATTTCTGGTGACACTCTTCAAAGCTTATAATCGACATGTACTTCAGCCTAAAACATTCTTATATCAGGTCCAGCTCCTTTTTCATGGCAATGTTTTCTTAATGCAGCATCAGGATCTCTTCTTGGCCTCACTTGTAGTTAGCAAGGATGGCAGCATTGCTGTCCTGTGCTTCTGTTTGCCTCTGATCTGTGGACCCCTAATTTGCCTCATACTCACCCAGGCTAATGTACTTGAATTTCATTTGATTCTGAGTGTTTTCTAGGATCCTTTTGAGGATTTTCTTCTCATTTTTGACTCTCACAAGTTCCTAATTTATATCCTCAAATCTTTTCTTCACATCAAAAAATTTTCTGTTTTCTCCAATGTGCTCTTCTATGTGCTTTTAATCTCTTGGTGGTTTTGACTGGCACATATTGGAGACTCACTCTTTTATAAAACTATGTTTTGAGATAGAAGGGTGGATTTTTTTCTTTGCCACATTTCTTAAGTTCAGAGGGCTGCTTTTTAAATTGAACATAGTTCGAATTCAGAGCCCTAAGCTCCTTTGCATGTTTCTCCAGAGATATGAACACATTTTCCATGTGGTTAATGTGATTAATTAACCTGTCATTTTCTATCTTTCTCCTCCTTGGACATTCCTTTTCCCAATGTCCATTTTTTTTGCAATAAGCACAGTGATGTAGTCCTAGAGGCTCCCTATTGCCATTTGCAAATGACTTGTACTGTCTTTGCCAAGAGTTTCTTGATCCCCATACCGGTGCTCCTACCAAAACTCAAACCCTTTTCTTAGACTCTCTTTCCCGGGTATCTCTGGTAACAAACAGCCTCTGGGCGACTACTTCCAAATTAGAATAAACTTTTCCCTAAAAAGCTTCTGACTTTTGAAGCTTTCTTCTAATATCTGGGGCTGTATGGGTAACAAAGGCCATATATAGGACTCTTTCATTGTCCAGGGCTTCAAGATCTGTGGGCCTATATGTCCTATAGGCTTCTGGAAGAAGTTTCAGAAAAGCATTAGGGTACTCACTGGGGAACTGTACCATCTCACCCATCTTAGATTGATGATTTGGCTTTTTAGCCACTGTGGCATCCCTGCTAACAGAACCTGGCAATAATAGGTAAGCACCTCCATTCCTCAATTGCTGTTAGTCTCAGCTTGGGTAAGTCTGTGGAAAGACTTGCTGGTTCAATATTGGGGCTACTCTCTGGTCGAAGGACCACCTTCAAGTCACCAAGCAGGATTCACTCCCTTTTCTACCAGGTGAAAAGTGCCTGTAAAATTTGCTGACCCTTATCCCAGATGTGCTTGTGTGTGAAAATTACTGTCTCTAATGAAGTAATGAGCCCCTTTTTTCTGAAAAGGATGGATTTTGCTGTTTCCAGTTATACAGGTCACTAGTTGTAAAGGGAACATATATTGGAAATGGGGCTTGCCCACCATCTACTCCAAGTTCCTGTCTCAAAGGTAATTAGGGTAACATACCACATTGTACCACTTCAGACTGGTACAACCACTTTTGGTATGGGAGGACAACATTAGAGGTGTTGATGGCAAAGAATAGGAGAGACAGTACATCAGTGCATCTTTCTCTGAGGAATTCTGTAAACCTGGAGGAGAATATGTTTTGGATATGACACCTTTAGGCCTTATTCTCCCATCCTGAGAAAAGGAGTAAACACAGGTGCATACAGGACGCAGAACTATCAGCATACACAGACAGACCAATAGCCACAGACACCCCACATTCCCTACACCTCTCAATGTTGACCTCTACAGGAGGTCCCAGATGACAGAGAGAATGTCCCAGATTGTCTGTTGAGGAGGCCACAGACGATCTGTGGAGGATGTCACATATGTCATTCCTAGGAGGCCCTAAAAGACCTCTCTTGGAGGTTTCAAATGGCTTCCCAAGGAAGTGTTAGATGACCTCCAAGGGAGGTCCCAGATGTCCTCTCAATGTGGCTGAGATTACCTCTCATGTAGCTCCCAGATGGCCACTCACAGAGGCCACATATGAACTCCAGAGGAGGGTCCAGATAACCCTCTTGAGAAAGCCACAGATTACGTCCAGAGAAGGTCCTATATGGCTTCTCAAGGAAGTCCCAGATGATGTCCGAAGATAGTCATACATTTCTCATCAAGGTAACCCGAGATGACCACCCAAAGAAGCTCCAAATGACCTCAAGAGGTGGTCCTGGATTGCCTCTTAACGAAGCCCCAATGACTACTTTTGAAGAGGTCTCAGGTGGCCTTCTGAGGAAGCCCCAGATGACCTCTGGAGAAAGTCCAAGATGACCCCTGGAGAAGGCCCCAGATGACCTACAGAGTAGGTCTCAGATGGCTTCTTAAGGAAGTTGAAGATGTACTCTTGATGAGGTTCCAGATAGCTTCCTTTGGAAGCCCTACACGGCCTCTCAAAGAGTTCCCAGATGGCTTCCTAAGGAAGCCACACTTGACCTCTAGAGGGGGGTCCTCAAAACAGACTGGCAAGCTTGGCCAGACGTATCCTTAGAGGTACCTAAATGACTTTTGTCCATGTTGTTCCTCTGAAGACAGACACTTGAGGTAGACTCTCAACCCTGAGTGCTGACACTCTCTCCTATGGGGATTTTTCTCTGGGGCCAAGGCCTGATGCCATCCAAATGGATTATGTCAATGGGGTCTCCAAAAATTAGGACCTCTATAGTTCAAGAGAATTCATCGAGACACAGTTAATATAATAAATGTTCTCCAAACCATCAACCCCCAAAATTATGATATCGAAAGCTCCAAATATCAAAGGGCAAGCCTTTTTTTCCCCTTCCCTTTGTCTCTCCTTCACAGTCCTATACTTCCTTCGAGGACTTTCCCTTTTTCTCTTCTACCAGTTCCTTCTTCTCTTAAGGCCTCTCCACTCTCCACAGGCCTTAACTGCTTTGCCTGGGTTGTCTTTTGCCATTCTTCACCTCCTGCTCTCCCTCAACATCCTCTCCTCCCAGGTCTTTCCCCTTCTGCTATCATACCACTTTTTTCCTTCCAGGACTTTTCCCTTTTTCTCTCCCCTTCTGTTGCTCTGAACAAGCAGCTTATATAAAGTCTGTACCCCTTCTCCACTCCAACTGCCTAACATTTTTTAACTGTAACATCCCAAACTGCCCACAGCCCAATAAATTCTTAACAGTTCAACACGTGGAGATTAATGCATCAGCCCCTCCCACCGAATGCCCCACCTTCTTTGGTGGCATACTTTGTCCTCTCCAGCTTGCCAGGAGATGGGGCCATGCTGATTATTGGACCCTATATATTATTGGGACCCTGCTGATTAATACAGTATCTTCCTTGTGAACTGGTAGCAATTGAAATTGGAAATTTGATTGTGACATCACAAACCCATTTTGACATCATCACCGCCATGACATCACAAAGCCATTGTGACAACATTGTCATTGTTACATCATGATTCCATTGTGACAGCTCAAATCTATTATGACCTCTTAGCTCCTTTGAAAAATCACATGCCCTTTTCAACATCACAGTCCCTTTGTGTATCCATATCCTTGTTAAGTAATGACAATTGAGATCAGGCATGCCACTATAACATCAAAAAGTGTTTGTGACATCCTCAACAGTGTCTCATCATTTTTTCATTATGGAAACCTCAGCTCATTGTGACATCACCAAACTCAATGACATATTGCATTATGACAACAATTCTCTTTGTAACATCATACACATATTGTGAATGCCTATTCTGTGATTCTGTGGTATGAGAATTGATATGAGAAATGCACATTTGTGCCTACATAACCATTTTGACATCATAATCACTTAGTGACATCAGAGTGCCATTGTGCTATCACTAACACAATGTGACATCACAAACTTCTCCTGTCCTCATACATTTGAGACATGCTGACATTGTGATATCTTACACCTTTTGTCCTCATAATTTGTTTTCAACATCATATTTCATGTATGACATATCAGAAATCCACTGTGACATCATGACCATTGTGATATCACACTGACAGATGTCATGATCATCGTGTCATATTGTGACTTCACAAAATATTTTGATGTCACAGTTAGTTTCTGATGCCATATACATAAGGGGTAATCGTAGGTCTATGATGTCATAATTGGTTGGTGATATCCAAATGGTATAAAGGATCCCATTTTTCATGAAATCACAGAGAATAAGAGTTCACAAACAGACTGTGGTATCTCCAAAGGCAGGTGTTGTCACAAATATGATGAAGTCCTAAGAAGCTTGTGATGTCACAGTGTGACACAATGTTCGTGATGTCTGTCAGTATGATGTCATAATGATCATGATGTCACAGTGGATTTCTGATGTCACATATCATAACTGAAATATTATAAGGATTAAAGCAGATTACACGCTTATAAAGGGCCTAAGACATCACAGTTGCAGCACATCTCAAGACTTATGAGGACAGGGCAGATTTGTGATGCCATGGTGTGTTAGTAATATCACCATGGCACTGTGATGTCACTAAGTGAATATGATGCCATATATTTATGAGATCACAATGGTTTTCTGATATCAACCCACATGCCACATTTGAAATAGAATGAAATAAGATAATAGAAATTTACAATGTGTCTATAACATCACAATGACTATATAATTCATAATGCTATGAGGTCATTGTAAATTGTTGATGTTGCAAGGAAGTAATGATGTCATAATGAATATGTGGTGATGGGGTCACAAAGGGTTTGTGATGTTACAACGGCATATATGAATTCAATTGTCATGTGTACACAATGAGGATATGGGTACACATATGGACTGTGATGTCACAAATGCCATGTGTGTTTTCAAAGGTACTTAGGGTCATGATAGCTTTATGATACACAGTTGTGATGAGGTCACCATGGGTTTTTGATATCATGATGGTTTTGTAATATCTCCAACACATGTCCCATTTCAATTGCTAGTATTTCACAATGTGCATGAAGTTCACAGAAGGAGCTTGAAGTCCTAAAGGATATGAATTTTTAAAAATGTTATGAGGTCATTTTAGGTTTGTGAATACACAATGGGACAGTGAAATCACCATGGCAATATCAACTCACTACGTCATGTCAAAATATTCTTTTGGTGTCACAATTAGTTGATGATGCCACATTCGTGATGAAGTCACAAAAGATTGGTGATGTCGCAATGTGTTGGGCATGTCACAATTACATGATGGTTCTCAATTGTCTTTAACTTACAATGAGTATATGAGTTCACAAAGGTACTGCGTCTTCTCCAAAAGTATGTGTTGTCACAAATATATTGAAATCCTAAAAGGTTTGTGAAGTCAGAATTTGGCACAATGGTTATGATATCTGGCAGTGTGATCTCACCATGGTCATGATGTCACGGGGAATTTGTGATATCAAATGTCATATGTGAAATCTAACGAGGTCGACAACAGATTATGAGGACAAAAAGGCCTATGGTATCAGAATTGCAGCATGTCACAAAAGTTATGATGACAGGATAGGTTTGAGATGTCACAGTGGGTTAGTGATATCACAATGGCAACGTGATGTACAAAGGGATTGTGATGTCACAATGGTTATGAGTTCACGATTTGGTTATGATATCAACCTACAGGCCACATTTGAAATAGAATGAAATCAGAAAAGGCATTCATACTGTGTCTATGATGTCACAATGACAATGTGAAGTACTAATTCTATCATATCATTTTCGTTTTGTGATTTTACAATGAGCAGATGGTGTCAAAACTTCAATGTGATGTCACAATTGTGATGATCTCACAAACTGTTTTTGATGTTAAAATGTCATGTATGATTCTCAATTGTTAATATTTCACAGTGGGG
The DNA here is from genome assembly GCF_019054845.1 of Dipodomys spectabilis. Taxonomy (NCBI): domain Eukaryota; kingdom Metazoa; phylum Chordata; class Mammalia; order Rodentia; family Heteromyidae; genus Dipodomys; species Dipodomys spectabilis. Next base: position 2,980,911 of record NW_024870983.1, read on the forward strand.
ATTTGGGTACACAAAGGGACTGTGATGTCACAAAGCTATGTAATTTTTCAAAGGTTATAAGAGGTCATAATATATTTGGGATGTCACAATGTGATCCTGGTGTCAAAACAGCAATGTGATTTCACAATGGGTTTGTGATGTCACAGTGGTGATGAGGTCAAAATGGGTTAGTTATGTCATGAGTTTGTAATATCACAATTATTTGTCCAATTTCAAGTGCTCCTAGTTCACCATGAGGACATTGTAATAACCAGCAGTGCCCTTATAATCCACGGGAACAAATAGTCATAATAGGGTCCTAGTCTAGACCACCGGAGAGGGGAGTGCATGCCACTGGAGGGGGAAGGACATGCTGCTGAAGGAGATAGGATGTCAAGCCCCACATGGTGAGCTGCCAAGAAATGATTTGGCATGGACATTTGGGAAGTTATGTTTGAAAACTCTTATGCAGGAAATATATTCCAGTGGGGGAAAGGTACAGCCTATATATAGGATGCATGTTCAGAGCAACAGAAGGGGAGAGAAAAAGGGGAAAGTCCTGGAAGGAAAGAAGTGATGAGACTGCAGGAGGGTAAAGACCTGGGAGGAGAGGAAATTGAGGGAGAGCAGGTGGTGAAGGACGGCAACTGGCCACCTGGACAGGGCAGGGCAGGTCTGTCAAGAATAGAGCAGCCTGAAGAGAAGAAGGGAATGGTTGAAGGAAAAAATGAAAAGACCTGAAAGATAGGACAGGTCTGAAGAGAAGGAGGATGAAGAGAAAGGAAAAAGCCTTGTCCTTTGAAGTGTAGAGCTTTGGAGTTAATTATGTTGGGGGCTGGTTGTTTGCAGACCAGTTAACAAATGGCTGGATTGATCTTGGGAGGACTGAGGATTCATGGTTGAGGCTGCATTTAGCTCTGGGCATCCAGCCCTGGTCAAGGTAGTCGCTTATTACAAAATTTGTAAGGTTAAGACATGTTTGTGATGGTACATTGCATTAATAATATCACAATGTCAATATGATTCAAAAAGGGATTGTAACGTCACAATGGTGATGTGGTCACAATAGGTTTCTGAAATCAACCTATATGCCACATTTGAGATAGAATGAAATCACAGAATAGGCAATCACATTGTCTCTATGACCTCGCAATGAAAATGTGATGTTATAATGCTATGATGTCATTGTCATTTTGGGATGTCACAATGGGCAGTTGGTATCATAACAATGTGATCTCACTCGAGATGATGTCACACAGCATTTGTAATGGTACAATGGCATGCCTGATGTCAGTTGTCCTTTGTTCACAATGAAGACATGGTTACCCAAAGGGACTGTGATGTCACAAACACCATGTGCTTTTTCAAAGTTGCTAAGAGGTCACAAGTTTGGGATGTCACAAGGTGATCATGATATCACTGTGGTAATGTGATGTCACAATGGGTTTGTGAAATCACCGTGGTGATAAGGTCACACATGGATAGTGATGTCACAATGAATTTGTAATATCACCATTACATGTCCAATTTCATTCTACTAGATCACAATTAAGATACGAGTTCACATAAGGAGCTAGAATTCAGAAATGCCATGAATTTTGTAAAATATGAGGAAATAATAGATTGGTGAAAATGCAATGGTGAAAATCCCATTGACAATGTGATGTTACCATTACCTGATATAGTATTTTTTTGAAGTCACAAACAGTTGGTGATGCTATACAGGTGAGGAGGTCACATAGGTTTGTGATTTCACAATGGGATGGTGGGTGATGTCATAGTCTCATGCCAGATCTCTAATTGAAAATGAATATATAAATTCACAAGGGTTTGATGTCTCCAAAGGAATATATTGGCACAAGTTTAATGAGTCGTAACAGGTTTGTGATGTCACAATGTGACTCAGTGGTCATGACATCTGGCAGTGTGATGTCACAGTGGTCATGATGTCACACTGGATTTCTGATATCACATGTCATACCTGAAGTATTATGAGTTGAACAATTTATGAACTCAGAGAGGCCAAAGATAACACACTGGCAGCATGTCAAAAAATTTATGAGGATAGGACAGTTTGATGATGTCACAGTGGGTTAGTGATATCATAATGCCAATATGGTGTCATCAAGGTATTGTGATGTCATAATGGTTATGTGATCACAATGTATTTCTGATATCAACTCACCTGCCACATTTGATATAGAATGAAATCACAGAATAGGCATTCCAAGGCATCTGGGACATAACAATAACATTGTAATGTCATAATGCTATGATGTCATTGTTGTTATATGGTGTCACGATGGGCTGATGTTGTCATAATGATAATGTGATGTTACACTGGTGATGATGTCACAAAGGTTTTGAGATGTTAAAATGGCATGTCTGATCTCAATTGTCATTAGCTCAAAATGATATGGGTACACAAAGGCCTGTGATGTCACAAAGGCCATGCTTTTTTCAATGCTTTTGAGATCACAATAAGTTGGGGACGTCACAATGTGATCATGGTGGCACAATGGCAATGTGATATCACAATGAGTTTGTGTTGTCTCATCAAGTTTGTAATATAACAGTGACATATACAACTTCAATTTCTTCTAATTCACTATGAGGATACTGTAATAACCAGTGGGGACAGAATTATCTGTGGGAGCTGACAATCATTTTAAATTCTTGGCCTGGCTCCCTGGATAGTGTGGGGAATGCTGCCAAAGGTGGAGGTGTCAAACCTCACATGGTGAGCTGTCAAGAAGTGATTGAACATTGGGCAGTTTGGGAAGTGATGGTTGAAAACGGTTAGGCAGGAGACCCATTGGAGTGAGGAAGGTTACAACCTATATATAGGTTGCATTTTCAGAGCACTGGAAGGGGAGATAAAAATGGGAGCTACCCAGATGGAAGAAAGTGTGAGGACAGCAAGAAGGAAAAAATCTGAGAAGAGAGGAAGTTGAAGGAGAGCAGAAGGTTGGCAATTGGTCACTGGCATAGAGTAGGGCAGACCTGTGGAGAGTGGAGTGGACTGAAGAGAAGAAGGAAGTGGTGGAAGGGAAAAAGGAAAAGACCAGGAAGGAAGGACAGGTCTGTGGCGAAGGAGGGAGGGATGGAAAAGTAACAAGCCTTGCTCGTTGAAGTTTGGATCTTTGGAGATGATAATTTTTTGGATGTTGGTTTGCAGACCAATTAAGAAAGGGTGCCCATTGGAGGTCTGAGGTTTGGTGGTCAAGGCTGCTCTTGGACCTGGGTATCAAGTCCAGGATAAGGTAATCACAGTCCCCTTTCTAGTGTAAATTGGTTTATTGTGTTAAATGCGACTCCATGGTTTTTCTCCTTGCCTTAGAGGTCATAAGTACAGGAGTTCACAGAAAGAGCTTGAAGTCTCAAAGGCCATGAATTTTCTAAGATGTGATATGGCCGTAATAGGTTTATAAAAACACAATAGGACAGTGACATCACACTGGCAATACCACAATGTCATGTCAATGCTTTAAGACCGCAATTAGTTGTTGATGCCATTCTCATGATGAGGTTACAATAAGTTTGTAGTGTCACAATGGGTTCATGATGTCAGATTGTCATGGCAGTTCTCCATTGTCATTAATTGGCAATGAATGTATGAATTCAAAAAGGGACTGTAATGTCCCCAAAAGCATGTGTTGTCACAAATGTGATGCCATTCTAACAGTTTTGTGATATCACAATGTGACACAATGGTCATGACCTCTGGCAGTATGAGGTCAGAGGGGATTTCTGATATCACATGTCATACCAGAAATATGAGATTGAAAACAGATTGTGAGCTCACATAGGGCCTAATATATGACAATGGCAACATGTCACAAAACTTTTAAGGACAGGACTGGTTTGTGATGGCATAGCAGGTTAATGATATCACAATGGCAATGCGATGTCACAAGGGATTGTGATATCAGAATGGTTATATGGTCAAAATGGGTTTCAGAAACAGAATGAATTCCTAGAATAGGCTTTCACACTGTTACATCTATGATGTAACAATGTCACTGTGATTTATAATGCTATGATGCCATTATCGTTTGGTGATGTCACAATGAGCTGATAGTGTCATAATAACAATTTGATGTCACTGCTGATTTATGATGCTACAATGGTTATTAGGTCACATTATGTTTCTGATATCAACACACATGTCAAATTTGGAATACAATGAAAAAGTTCGGCGCTGGTGGCTAACACCTGTAATCCAAGCTACTCAGGAGGCTTTGATCTGAGGATAACACTTCAAAGCAAACTCAGGCAGGGAAGTCCATGAGACTCTTTTTTTTTTTTATTTTATTTTATTTGTGAACATACTGTACAGAGGGGTTACAATTACATGGGCAGGATAATGCGTAAATTTCTTACCAAGAATTGCAGCCTCCTCCTTTGTTTACCCTTCACATCCCTTCCCAGCCTCCCCCTTCTCTCCCCCGAGTCCCAATCCTTCTCCTCCCCCCCCCCCCCGCACCAACATTGTAAAGCTCGTTTTGGACATGACAACTTGTACTTCTCATTGTTGCAATAGGTCCACCTGTATCCTTAAACGACTTGTTTTTCCCCATCTCCTCCACAAGTTATACTGACATCAAACATACTGAAAGCAGGGGTTATACTGTGGGGGAGGGACATACAAAGCAACAAAGAAATAACCTTATAAATGCGTTAGAAACACATGCATGAAAGAAAAAAACATTAAAATACATATCTAAGGGCTCATTTTCCTAACATCACATTATCTGACCTTTTCCGCTTGACTCATACATATACTAGCTATTGCAAATGAGGGAAACCATGGGGCCTATGTTTCTTTGGGCCTGGCTTACTTCGCTTAATATAATTTTTTCCAAGTCTTTCCATTTCCTAACAAATGGGGCAATGTCATTCTTTCTGGTCAACACAGAACTTAAAAAATGTCAAAACCTCCCATGCTCCCGGATTGGAAAGATTAACATCGTGAAAATGGCTATCTACAAATTCAACGCGATACCTATCAAAATTCCAACCTCATTCTTCAAGGAAATAGAAGAGGCAATCCAAAAATTCATACGGAGCAATAAAAGACCCCGAATAGCAAAAACGCTCCTCATCGGAAAGAACACTGCTGGAGGAATATCAATACCAAATTTCAAACTCTACTATAGAGCCATAGTAATCAAAACAGCTTGGTATTGGCATAAGAACAGACCTCAGGACCAATGGAATAGAATTGAAAACCCAGAAATGAACCTACAGACCTCTAGCCATCTAATCTTCAATAAGGGAGCTAAAACAATAGAATGGAACAAAGGCAGCCTCTTCAGTAAATGGTGCTGGCAAAATTGGTTAACTACACGTAGAAAACTAAAGCTAGATCCTTATATATCACCCTGCACCAGAATCAACTCCAAATGGATCAAAGACCTCGAAGTCAAAGCAGACACTCTGAAAACATTACAGGATGGAATAGGAGAAACCCTAGGTCTCCTTGGCTCAGGCCGAAATTTTCTGAATAGAGACCCTGAAACACAACAAATCAAAGAAAGGTTGGACAAATGGGATTGCATAAAGTTGCAGAGCTTCTGCATGGCAAAGGACATAGCTATCAAGATCAATAGAAAGCCCACGGATTGGGAGAAGATCTTTACTAGCCATACAACGGACAAGGGTCTCATATCTAAAATATACTTGGAACTCAAAAAATTAAATCCCCCAACAACAAATCCTCAAAGAAATAACTGCCCAATAAACAAGTGGGCAAAAGACTTAAAGAAAAACTTCTCTGAAGAAGAAAGAAGGATGGCCAATAGACACATGAAGAAATGCTCAACATCCATGAGACTCTTATATCCAATAAAAACCACTAGAAAACCAGAAGTGGCGCTGTGGCTCAAGTGACAGTGTGCTCGCCTAGAACTGAAGAACAGGGAGAGTACCCAAGCTCAGATTTCAAGCTCCACGCCCCACGACCCACACACGCAAAAAAAAAAAAAGATTAAAAACAGACATTCACAATCTGTCTATAACATCACAATGAAAATGTGTCCTCATAATGCTATGTTATCACTGTAGTTCTGTGATGTCAAAAGTAGTTGATGCTGTCATAATGAGAATATGTCACATTGGTGATGTCACAAATGTTCGTTATGTTACAATGGCATGTCTGATATCAATTGTCAGTTCATAATGAGGGTATAGTTACACAAAGAGATTGTGATGTCACAAAGGCCATGTGTTTTTTCAATGGTGCTAAGAGGTCCTAATAGGTTTGGGATGACACAATGTGATAGTGATGTCAAATGACAATGAAAGTTCACAATGGGTTTGGGATGTCACATTGGTGATGAAATCAAATAGTTTTGTGAAATCACATCTCATAATCACATGTCCAATTTCAGTTGCTACTATTTCACAATGAGGATATGAGTTCACAGAAGAAGACTGAATATAAAAGGCCATGAATTTTCTAAAATGCTATGAAGACATACTAGATTTTTGAAAAAACAATGGAACAGTGATATCACAATGGTAATGTAGGTTGCAATATGATGACTTAATAATGTTTTGATATCACAATTGGTAAGGCCACACTGGTGATGAATTTACCAGGTGTGTGAGGTCACAATAGGTTGGTGCTATCAAAATGATACATGTGATCTCAATTGTCATTAACTCTCAATGCGTATATGAGCTCACAAAGGAACTGTGATGTCTCCAAAAGCATGCGTTTTCTCAAAAGTGATGCAGTAGTAACAGGTGTTAGGACCAAATACTCATAACATCTATCAGTGTAATGTCACCATGATCTAGATGTCAACTGAATTCAGGTTTCACATTTCATTCCTGGACTGGGTATGAGAGGATTGCAATTTCACCGTGGGTTAGTGATATCACAATGGAAATGTGGGATCACAAAGGGGTTGTGCTACCACAATGGCTATTAGAACACAATGTGTTTCTACTATAATAGGTTTGTGTTCTCACAATTGGTGGGAAATGTCACCATGCCATGCCAGATCTCAAATGTCATCAATTCACAATGAAGATATGAGTTCACAAAGAGACTGTGTTGTCTCCAAAGTCATGTATTGGCACAAATGTGAAGAAGTCCTAATAGATTTATGAGTTCACAATATGATACAATGGTCTTGATATCTATCAATGTGATGTCACAATGTTCATGATGTCAGAGTCAATTTCGAATATCTTATGTCATACCAGAATCATTATGAGTTTGAAAACATTATAAGCTTACTAAAGGCAGCATATCACACAAGTTATGATTAAAAACTCAAGGTCTTTGGAGCTTAAATTTTTTTCTTTGAAATTGTATCCTCATTGTGAACTAGTAGAAATTGAAATTACACATGTCATTGTGATATTACAAACTCATAGTGACATCACAAATTCATTTGGCCTCATCACCACTGTGACAACACAAACCCATTGTGACATCACATTGCTGTTGTGCCTTCGCAATCACATTGTGACATCACAAAGCTATTGTGAACTCTTAGCACCTTTAAGAAAACACATGACCTCTGTGGCATCACAGACCCTTTGTGTACCCATATCCTCATAGTGAACTAATGAAAATTGTGATCACACATAGCATTGTATCATCACAAATACTTTGAGCAATAATTATGACTGTGAAATCACATTGTCATCATGACATCATCATCTCATTGTAACATCACCAAACACCAATGAAACCATACCATTTTTTCTTTTTTTTTCTTCTGCGTGTTATTTATTGTAAGTATAGTGTACAGAGGGATTGCAGTTACATTAGCAAGGTAATGAGTACATATCCTATCAAACATTGCTGCCTTGACATCATATTGTCATTTGGATGTCATAGACCCATTGTGAATGCCTATTCTTTGATTTCATTCAATTTCAAATGTGTCATGTGAGTTGATTTCAGGAAACCATTGTGAACTCATAACTTTTGTGACATCAAATCTCTTTGTCACAGCACATTGCCTTCATTATATCACTAACTCACTGTGACATCAAATACTTCTCCTGTCCTCATAATTTTTGTGAAATGCCATTGTGGTATCTTAGGCCCTTTGTGAGTTGAAATACTGTGTTCGACCTCATATTTCAGATATGACATGAGATATCTAAAATCCAGTGTAACATCATGATATCACACCACTGGACATCATAACCATTGTGTGACTTTGGACATCTCAGACCTGTTAGTTCTTCACCTTTGTGACTACATATACTTTGGTGACATCAGAATCCCTTCCCAAACTCATATACACATAATGAATTAATGACAATTGAGATCCTACATGCCATTGTGACATCACCAACCCCTTGGGACATCTCAAATCTATTGTGACCCCTCATTAGTATGGTGTCACCAATTGTGACCTCACAACATGATTATAACATGATGTTGAGACATCACATTGTCATTGTAAAATCACTGTCCTATTGGGTTTTCACATGCTATGACCTCATACTATGAAGCTTCTTCTATCACCTGGTATCCTCACATTGAATTATGAGTAATTGAAATTGGATATATCATTCTGATATTACAAATAAACTGAAATCACAAAACCATTGTGACCTCATCACCAATGTGACATCAAAAACCCAATAAGACTTCTCATTTCCATTGTGACATCTCATTTCCATTGTGACATTATGGATCACATCATGCCATTACTAAACTATTATGACCTCTTACCACCTTTGAAAACACACATGACCTCTGTGACATCACAGAACTTTTTTTGTATCCATATCCTCATGGGGAACTAATGACACCTGACATCAGACATACCATTGAAACATAACAAATCTTTTCTGACATCATCATAATTGTGACATCATGTTGCCATTATGATACCATCAGCTCATTTTGACATGTAAAACTACAATGACATCATAGCACTGTAACATCACATTGTCATTCTGATGTCATATACACGTTGTGTTTGCCTATTATGTTATTTGATTCTATTTCTAATGTGGCATGTTGGTTGATATCAGAAACCCATTGTGAGTTCATGACCATTGTGATATCACGGTGCCTGAGTAGCATCACATTGCCTTTGTTATGTCACATTGCCAAATTGATGTCACAAAGGGAATTTTGATGTGACAATGGTTATGACAACACAATGAGTTTCTGATATCAACCCATATGCCCCATTTCAAATACAATGAAATCACAGATCAGGTATTCATAATGTGACTGTGATATCACAATGACATAATGGCAAATGCTATAATGTCATTGTCATTTTGTGATGTCACCATAAGCTAAAGATGTCATAATAACAATGTGATATGACACTGGTTATGACGTCACACAGGGTTTATAATGTTACAATGGTTATGAGGTCACAATGTGTTTCTGATATCAACTGATATGCCACATTTGAAATATTATGAAATCACAGGATATACATTCACAGTACATTCACAGTGTGTCTATGACAGCAAAATGGCAATGCTATGATGTCACTGTAGCTTGATGATGTCACAATGAGCTGATGGTGTCATAACAACAGTCTGATGTCAAATTGGATATGATGTCACAAAGGGTTTGTGATGTCAAAATGGCATGTCAGATCTTAATTGCCATTAGTATATAGTGAGGATATGAGAATGAAATCATAATGACATACACAAATGAACTGTGATGACACATGTGTTTTGTCAAAAGTGCTAAAATTCCTAACAGGTTTCAGTTTTCAAAATGTTAATGATATAAAACTGGGTTAGTGATGTCAAAACTAGTTTGTAATGTCACATCTTATTTCAAATTTCAATTGCTACAAGTTCACAATGAAACACGTTCATAGAAAGAACTTGATATCCCAAAGGCCATGAATTTTCTAAGATGTGATGAGGGCATAATAGATTTGTGAAAACATGATGGTACAGTAATATCACAATTGCAATATGATATCAAATTATGTCATAAGAGTGTTATGTGACAATAAGTTGGTGATGCCATAATAGTGATGATTTCAAAATACCTTTGTGATGTCGCAGTAGATTGCTGATGTGACAATGGCATGCCTCAATTGTCATTAACTCACAATGAGTATATAATTTTAGAATGTGATTGTGAGGATTCCAAAGGGATTTGTTGGCACAAATGTGATGAAGTCAGAACAGATTTGTGATGTGACAATGTGACACAATAGTCATTACATCTAGCAATGTGATGTCACAATATTCATGATGTCACAGTATATTTCTATTATTTCCCTCATTCTAATCACAACTTTTGGAATAGAGCTATGTGCTGAGTCCTTCATAGGGTGCTCTGTGCTGAGTCTTGCACAGGGAGCTATGTGTAGAGGCTTTCACAGGGTGCAGTGTGCTGAGTCCTGCATTGGGTGCTGTGTTCTGAGTCTTTCATAGGATGCTGTGTGCTGAGTAATGCGAAGAGTGCCACGTGCTGTGTCCTTCTCAGGATTCATTCTTTCATTGGGTCGTTGTAAGAGCTACATACTGAGATGATTATGCAGACAAGAAGTTTGAGTTCAGCTATGTCTCCATGGCAGGGACAAAATTATGTATTACTGAAGACTAGTGAGTTGTCTCCTGAAGACAATTGTTTTGTTCTGCTTTGGCTAAGTCATCACCTTGAACTCAGGGCCCAGGCTCTGACCCTTACCTCTTGGGCACATGGCTACCACTCCACCATGTGGAACCACGGACCCCCTTGCAGCAGAGTGCCATGACCTAGGGGTTGATAGCTGCCTTCTCAGGAAGCTGAGATCTGAGGATCTGGGTTCCAAACTATCTCATACACAAAAGGTCCTATGAGACTATTATGTCCAATTGAACACTAAGAAACCTGAAGTGGAAGCTTGGTATTTGTGGCTCATGCCTGTCATCCTAGCTACTCAGGAGGATGAGATCTGAGGATCATGGTTCAAAGCTAGTCTGGGGCAGAAAAGTCCTTGAGACACTTAGCTCCAATGGGCCACCAGAAAACCTGAAGTGGCTCTGTGGCTCAAGTGGTAGAGCACCAGAATTGAGCTGAAGAACTCAGGGACAGCACGCAGGCCCATATATCATCTGCTACAACCAACAACAACAAAAAAGCAGAAACAAACTAACAAACCTGAAGTAGAGGGCTGGGAATGTGCCGTAGAGTGCTTTGCATAAATGAAACCCTGGCCTTGATTTCTCAGGGCCACCTCACTAGCAAAAAGCCTGAAGTAGCTCTGTGGTTCAAGTGGGAGAGAGCTATCCTTGTTCAAGAAAAACAAGGTACAGTGCTGAATTCAAGCTCCATTACTGGTGTCTGCACGCACACACAGGGTCACACACACACACACACACACACACACACACACACACAGACCAGAAGTGAAACTAAGACACAGAATGGTAAAGCACTAGGCTTCTGCACTGAGCTCATGTTCAGCACCCAGGCCCTGTGTTCAACCCAAAACCTAGCCACCCAGGGCCCAACAAGGAGAGGTCAAATGTTTCAAAACATGATGAGCTTCACCATCCCTAGATGACAGGAATCTTTCTGATATGTGATATGTGCTTGGATTTCCCAAGGTTCCAGAAACCTAGGAAAGGCATCACAGGCCCATAATCGCCTGCAATTAAACATTTCATTAGGTTCAATATCCTAGTTTTCTGCCTGAAGAACTCCTGAATTATATTGAGCACTGTATCTGAACACCGGAATATAGTCTCACAAAGGCAGGATAAGTGCAGGGAACTTGGCCTGCCAAGGGAGGTTACAAAAATGAAGGCATCCTGTCAAAACAGAGAACTGGGGAGAGAGATAGCTTGGGGTACAAAGAGGCCTTTTTCTCCTGGCCTTCAGAGCCTACCCACACTCATCCTCACTAATTGGTCCAAATGGAGTTGTTTCACCGCTGTACAGGAGTAAGGCCTTTTGTTTGCCAGTTCATACAATGAGTGAGACTTCTTCCCACAGCGTGGGGTGGGAAGAAACCCTCAGGTTACACTGGGAACAGTAAGGAGAGTCCCTGAACATGCACTGTTTCGAAAGCACTCTCTATGCTATGAAATCATTGTATTAAAAACAAATTTCCTAGTTTTGTGCTGTTCATTATGAGTACTCTGAAACTATACCTAAAGGAACATCCATACATACGCAAAGACATGGAGGTACAGGCCCTTTTTGCGAGGGCAGGTCCTGGGGTTGGATTATGAGCCTAGGCATTATCCCTGAGCTGCTTTTGCTCAGGTATTGCATTAACCTTCAGTCGCAGCCCCACATCTGGGCTTTTCTGTGATCTCTTAGAAATAACAGTGTCAGGGACTTTCCAATACTGGCTGGATTCAAACTAAGGTTCTCTACATCTCAGCCTCCTCAGAGCTGAGATTAGAGTCAGCAGCCACTGGCACTTCCTTTTCTTTCCTTCTTCATTTTTTACTCTGGACAAGCTGACTTCTTAACAGGGTCATTCCATTGGTTTTAATTTATAAGTAAACTACCCAATGTTCTTTATAGCTGCTTTCTCTGAAAACGATTTTCTCTCCTCATCTTCTACTCTGGTCACAGGTTTGCAGCCAAAAGTGAGAAAGGAGTGTTCCAGGATTTGGGAGCAAATGTCCACAGGACATGCCAGTTCAGTCACTTAGCATTGAGCTGCAGTAAATTTACTGTCTCAGGATGAGTGGATCGAAAGCTGGAACGATCCTCATGCAGTCTGAAGTGCTACTTTTGCCTATAAAATGACCTAATAATTATGAATGTTTCCAACCTTAAGTATCTAGAACACACTAGAAACATCTTCCAGTTTCTGTTTTTCTCTAGTACCTCTTGAGATTTAGACTAAAGGTTTATGTGGAGCAGTTCCTTGGCGAATCCCTGAGGAAAGTTGCTAGAATCCTCCTCAGGAGATTGCCGTCCAAAGCCAGCCTGTGCAGGAAGTTGTGAGCCTCTTTTCTCCAATAAACCACCAGTAAACCAGAATGGAGCAGTGGCCCAGAGGGTAGAGCTGCAGCTTTGAGAGACAAAGCCAAGCCGGAGATACTGGCCAGAGCAGGCAGGAAAGCCTGGGAGGTGCTCATGTCCAATTTTTATCGACCAGATGGCTGGAAGTGGAGCTGTGGCAGTGGTAGAGCCTCAGCCTTGAGTAACACAACTCAGGATTCCATAGGGCCCTGAGTTTAAGCCCTGCAATGGCCACAAAAAAAAATTCAAAGAGAGAAGGCCAAGTTATGTATCAGTGCCTTACCTACTTATGTGTGTAATACCTCCCTGAGTGGAAACTGACCATATGCAATGCTTCTGCTTTTATTTACTGATTTATTTTTCAGAGATGCCTGTTGCACAAACTGCATCATAATCTTCATTTCAGGCCCATCGCTTTTCTCTTCCAGGATTGCAGGCCAGTGTCCTTATATGATGCACACTTAGGCTCTCAGCAGGGTTTATTTACATTTTATTATGAGGCCAACACAGGAACAATCACAAATCAGGCAAGGGAAGACAAGATCAGGTTTCTTAGAGGTAACCGGTATTCAGAAAAATTAACTTGGGGACGAAAAATGGCAGCCTACTTATATAAAACTACCATTAAGAAAAAGATGAGGGGGCTGGGAATGTGGATTAGTGAGAGACTGTTTGCCTAGCATGCAAGAACCCTGGGTTCGATTCCTCAGTAGCACATACACAGAAAAAGCCAGAATTGGTGCTGTGACTCAAGTAATAGATTGCTACAGATAGTGCCCAGGCCTTGAGTTCAACAGAGAACTGGCAAAGAGATAAATAGGTAGGTAGGTAGGTGGGTGGGTAGATATATAGATAGATGATAGATAGATAGATAGATAGATAGATAGATAGATAGATAGATAGATAGATAGATAGATAGATACAAAGATGATAGATGAATCTGTTCTTGGACGTCAAGAGGGAAGAAGGGAATAATTAGCAGTCATGAGGCCTTCTGCAGTTTGCCAGGATACTAGTATCGCATTCACATAACCACAGAGCAGGAAGACTGTCTCTCTCCCGCTTCTCAGGCACATGAGGGCCCCAGAGCCAAGAGGGAAGAGCCAGGTTCTAACTAAGGTGCTTGGAGAGAGAAGAGAAACGGCCCTGCTTCTCCTTGGACTAGGGATTGGCATTAATGATGGGCAGAATGAAGGAAGGAGAATGGACTCACCGAGGTAGAAGAAGGGCCTTCAAATCTGACAGATGAAGAGTGAAAAACCCACTCCTTAAAACCAGAGATCAGGGTTTTCAATTCTGTTCCCCCACCCCCACACACACACACTCACACACTAAACTGGCTCTGTATTGGTAACCTAAAGATAGCTTGAGGCTCCCTTCACCTGAGGGAGGAAGGTTAATCAGTCATTGTTTGAAGAGGCTGAGAAAAGCCTGACCCTGGTGTAACTCTAACAAATGTTTGAAGTCCCCCCCCCCCCTGTTGCTGGTTGTGCCTGGAATGAATAAGTGGTTTTGCAGCTCACTTTCCTGTTGAGTGTGTCTTTTCTGCCTCCTAATCCTGCAGGCCTTGGTCTCTTCACCTAGCCTGGCTTTTGCAACTATTTTCTGTCCTTCAAATACAGTGATACAGTGGAGTTCTTCTTGCTAACAGGGCTAGGGCTTGGACCATGAGAACTTAATTTGAACCCAGGATGGGTCAATAATGTTTCTTTCCTGCTTCTATAGCTTGAGAACTGTAAGAACATTTAGAATGCAAGTAAATTCTCATCACCAAGGGAAACCCAGGAAGCTCTTGAACATCTGACCTTTCATAAGTGGAAGTCAGAGTGTCATAGTCTTTCCTACTCTGGCTGACTTTACCCTGTGATCCTGAGACCTCAGCCTCCTAAGCTAGGGTGATGGGCGTGAGCAACTGATTCTCTGCTAGGTTCAGAACTGTAATGACATTTTCAGTACAAGTCAACTGCTTATCACAAAGGGCTTGGGGAGCATATTAACTCTTTCAGAACCGTGTAGCACACAAGGTTATAATGCTAGAGTCTCAGAGGCTGGGCATATGGATCTACTAAACTTGAACCTTGAGCTCTGACTCCAATTCTGTTATACATCAGCATTCATTTTCCAGAGAACATTCTCTTAATTAGCAAATAGGAAAAATACTTTGATTAACCCTCACTTTTTTCCAGTTGTGTGTCTCAAACTCAAGCCTGGGCACTGTCCCTGAGCCCTTCAGCTCAAGGCAAACAGTACCAATTGAGCCACAGTGTCTTTTGGTGGTTCATTGGAGATAAGAGTCTAACAGGCTTTCCTTCTTTTCCAGATGTGAGCCACCAGAATCTGGTCTTTTATTTTTGAAAGTCCTGGGGCTTGATCTTATGGCCTGGGTACTGTCTCTGAGCTTCTTTTTCTCAAGAATAGAGATCTACCACTTGAGCCACTCCACAGCTTCTGAGTTTTTCTAAGTATGTGGTACTGAGGATTCAAACCATGGGATTCATGCATGCTGAGCAAGCTCCTTACCACTAAGTCACAATTCTAGCCCCACCCTTACAATTTTATTCCTCAACTTGCCTATCCTCAAGAAAAGGCCTCTGATTATAAATCATCTAACGAAATCCCTATAGGAAGGTGTCCAAAGATAAAGAAGACAAAACTCATCTGTGGGAGAGACTCTAAACATGTGAAGACTGTAACAAATGCTTCCATTTAATTATGTATCATGTTTCAAAACTTAATAAAGTATAAATGAAAATGAGTCAATGTCCTAAATTATTGTGAATCATTTTATAATAGATGTAAAACATGTACTAAATATTATGTGTACAGTAATACTAAATACAATAAACAATAAATAAATGAATCAAATAAAAAATAAAATACAAAATCAATAATAAAAATAATATGTAATAAACATACATATGTAAGTATATATCATATATTACACATGTATAGAAATATTTTTTTCCATTGCAGGGCATTCATTTCGGGCCTCAGAACTCTAGCCTGAATTTTTTTCCTCAAAGACAGTAAGCTTCCCCTTCACCCATGGTGCAAAAGAGTTACCTGGAGGGTGAGATCAAATCACAGTAATTACAGAAATGCTGGCCCCAGTTCCATGACAGTGGCTTAATTTTTTTAATGAAAGCAGTTATGTTCATTAAGTTCCATAAAGAGCATTTTTTAAAAAAGCACTGTAGAATTTTGTACAGCTTTTCAGACATCCTTACCTTACCTCCAAAGTGCTTCTCTGAGCACTACATTGTTTCTTTTTTTGTACATTTTTATTGCAAAAAATGTTGTACAGAGGGATCACAGTTACATGAGCAAGGTCATGAGTTCATTTCCTATTGAGCATTGTTGCCTCCTCTTTGTTTGTTTTCCCCCTACCATCCCTTCCCTCCCATCTCCACAACTACTCCCCATGCAGAGCTCAGTGACTTTTTTTTTATTTTTGGCTGGCACGGGGTTTGAACTCAAGTAGTGGCAACTCTGCACCTACCCTCACATTGCTACAGATTTACCAAGACCCTGAGTTCAAATCCCAGGCTAAGGAAGGAAACTGGCAGAAATTCCAAACTAGAGAGGTTTATTTCTTTTTAATTTAGTTAAATAGTTAATTAATTGTTTTATTTATTCTTTATTTTGCCAACCACGGGGCTTGAACTCAGGTTGTGGCAGCTCTGACTCAGCTTCCATCACCCTAGGCTGTGATGCAGTCTCTGGACCCATAGCCGATCCTGGGATCTTAGGCCCTGAGGGTTTGCAGGAAGAAATAAAGTAGGATACCACAAAAAGTGGCAAGCTTCAGAGGGCTGGGGTATTACATCTTTTTCTTTGCACCGTGGGTCTGAATGACAAGGCTGCAAAGTGGACATGACCTGCCATTGCTCGTACATGCAAGGCAAACATTCTACCCCTGAGCCACCTTCTATTTTCTCATTCCTGGAAGAAGCTGTACATGAAGACAACAGTGATCCTCATTTTCAGTCTGTACATTTGAATACGGAGAGGAACATCTTTCCTCGGCTCTCCATCAATTCCCAACTTTCCAGTTAGAATGATTTAGAATAATAAAAATGTAAAAAGAGAAAATAAATCATCATGAAAAAAAAGATGCAGAAAATTCACTGTATTTTTCCCACAAGTTCAAAAAATATGAAATATTGGGGAAATACATGGACACCTTATTCCCACTGGCACTGAAAGTCTCTAGTTAGGCAATTCTGATGAAGATGAGTAACAAAATGATAAAGTGAGAAATCGTATCAATTGCAAGAAAAAAAATGGAGTAGGATCAAGCAAATTTCTTCTTTGAGCTGCTGAAAATAATTGGCTTAGTAGAGTGTTCTGACTACCTTCCATAAAGGCCACTCATGTGAATACTAGGGATGACAATGAATATACCCCTCTTCATCGGGAAGCCTACAGTGGACACTTATACATTGTCCATGAGTTGGTGGCTCAAGCAGCAGATATTCATGCAAAAATTGTTAATGGCTGGACACCCCTGTGCATTGCTTACTCGTGTAATAATACCAGTGTGGTGTCTTTCTTACTTCATCATGATGCAGATACCAATGCCCAAACTAAACGCTTCTTGACTCCCTTGCATCTTGCTCCTGGGAATATAGATAGCAAAAATACACTGGATCTCCTTCTGTTGAAACATTATATCAAACCAGGTCTGAAGAACAACTTGGAAGAAACTGCCTTTGATATTACCAAAAGGATAAGTATGCATCACTACCTCTTTGAAGTTGTGGAAGGCTGTACAAATTGTTCTATTAAATTGTAATGTTTCGGTTAAGTTTCTTTTCTTTTATCTTTTTTTTTTTTGTTGAATTTTATTATTTTACTGTGAAAACACCATACAGAGGGGTTAAAATTACATGGGCAAGGTAATGAGTACATTTCTTACCAAGCATTGTTGGCTCCTCCTTTATTTCCCCTTCCCATAACTTCTCATCTCCCCCCTACTCCCCTCCCCCCTCACTAACCCTCCCCCTGGCCAAAGTTGTAAAGTTCGTTTTTCTACATGACATCTTGTATATCTCATTGTTGCAATGGGTCAACCTGTATCCCTATTTAAACAATTTGTTTTTTTCCTTCCCCTCCACAAATCATACCAACACCAAATACAATTAAAGCGGGGGTTATACGGTGGTAGAGGGACATACAAAGCAACAAAGAAATCATCTTATAAATATGTTAGAAACAATTGCAAGAAAGAAAAAAAAACATTTGAATCCTTATCTTGGGGTTCATTTCACCTAACATCAACTTATCTGACCATTTCTGCTTGTCTCAGACATATACTAGTTATTGCAAATAAGGGAAACCATAGGATATATGTTTCTTTGGGCCTGGCTTACTTCACTTAATATATTGTTTTCCAAGTCTTTCCATTTCCTAACAAATGGGGCAATGTCATTCTTTCTGAGGGAGGCATAAAATTCCATTCCATAGGATTCTATTTTCTTAATCCATTCATCTACTTAGAGGCATCAAACAAGACCATACTAAAGCTACCAGAACAACTATGTTCATTGCAGCATTATTTAGCATAGTTAAGATATCAGTTACGTTTCTTAAACATCAAAATGCCAGTCCATTCTTTGTGTCCATACAAAATATTTTCACAATCCAAATAACAGCAATATCTTAATGTAAAAATTCCGTGGAATTTTTCCAAGTGAATTGCCTGGCTTTGATGTCAAAATGTGAGTTGTTTGTGTACATCTGTAATGATTTCTGCACAGTTTAAGATTTTTTAATCAGAAATAATTTGATCTTATCTGTTGAAATGAGTGGTACAGAAACTAAAGATATTTCTGGTTCTTTTCTGAAAAAAGTATATTTTAAAATATTCTATATTCTGTGTTTGCATAATATCCATAATCTATTTCATTCTTTCCTAGATATACTTTGAATTCAACATTGCTTTATAATATATATATTTATTAATAAATGTGTCCTTTCATATTGCATTCCATATAGAAAATTTAAGATTACTTTTTTCTAGGTTCTTGTTTTTGTTTTTTGGTCCAGTCGTGGGCCTGAACTCTGGGCCTGGATGCTGTCCCTCAGCTCTTCAGCTCAAGGCTAGCACTCTACCACTTGAGCCACAGCGCCACTTCAGGCTTTTTTTTGCTTATGTTGTGCTGAGGAATCGAACACAGGGCCTCAAACATGCAAGGCAAGCTCTCTACCACTGAGCCACCTTCCCAGTCCCTTTTTCTAGGTTCTTATAGTAGTATGTTTCTTTGGGATAAAATGACAATGTTAACTAATTTCAAAAGTTTTGTAAAGGTTATTCTATGTAAAGGCCTTTCCAAGGTGAAGATTTAATACGCTGATGTCAAACTAATGTTTAATTCTAACACTTGCATATATTGTTACGCTTGTAACTTTGCAATCAACTTCTTAATAACTGTTTTTCATTTCTGCAACTGAAGAACGAAAAATATGGAATACTTCACATATTTCCATATTATCCTTGTGCAAGTGTCATGTTAATCTCTGTATTGTTGTAATTTGGGTATACGTACTACTGAAGCAGGTAGTATCCTCTAAATTTAAGTAATTAATGATGCAATCTTTATACAGGCTTATATCATTGGGTGCCTATTTGTAGCAAGGAAACCTTATTGTTCCTAACAATACTATTGATCTTATTTCCCTAAAATAATGTGTATAGTGGAAAAAAATTATATTGTTCAGTCAATTGCTCACATTTGTGTTTTTTTGTCAATGACAATTTTAAGGCTTTTTCATTTTAGATTTGATCATACTTTGAAGCACTTATAGCTAGGTCCTAAGGTGATGGCTTTTTCAAGTACTTATTTATGTAACTGAGTTAGCTTTGTGGAGCTAATAGTTTCAAAGTAAGCCTTGCTTAAGAGCTACTTCTAAACTTCTCCAGCTTAAATTTTCCCAAATGAGGTCTTACTGGCACAAATGTCTACCTGACCCTTTATCCTTCTTCCATGTAGGAACAGACGAACCAGAATATCCTACCCTGACAGCATAGATTGTCTTACTGGAACAAAACTAATCTTAGTTACAAGGGATCATAGAGAGATGAACATTTCGAACAGAACTGTTCAGACTAGAAGGTATTTTATCAAAATTTAAGTGTTTATTATACCTACCATTTCAAAAGTAGGTTAACGCCAAGGTGAAAAAATTCTTCATATGCATGATTTCCTGATGTCTGGCCTGTCTACCGTCCAACCAGGCAGGAACTTACACTACTGACTTTCTATCACCAAATATTTCCATAGCTCCAGGAGAAGTCCATGTTTCTCCTCATTATTAGGCCTTAAATTGGTAATGTTTTAATCACAGTGTTTCCTCTTGCCTCTACAAATGCTAAAGCTTTAGGTCTAACTCTACCTAACACTGAGGTACAGATAATGCAATAATACTTTAAAACAGAGTTGTCTTTGATACCCTAACCACAACAGAACAATGCAAAACATGTGCCCTTTTTATTATATTATATATAGTTAGATATTTTATATTTATATGTGCTGATTTCATATTTCACACAGTGAACCTTAGTAAAATAAATTGATAATTTGACAAATAAATTGATAATTATTTATTCCAATAAAGAGAATTGGAATATAAATAATTAGGTTTAGAATACATACTAGAATATAAAAAGTATCAATGTAATGTCTTCACTATAAACTTGTGATACCTTCTAAGTGTTCTTGTTCTTCTGAATTCACATGGTAAAAAAAAATGTTGTTTTCCTCTAAACTATAAAGGATTTTACTCTGCTGCTCTGTTTATTGTTTTAACTCGCTGGTTCCAAACTGTTTTTCTCCATATTTCTGAAGCATAACTATTGATTATACGCAAATTTTTCTGATATCATGTATGCAAGATATTTATCTTCTGCAAAATGTATGGGTTCTAGGATCCCATGTCCCAGTTACCCACATCATCAGATAACAGGGTCAAGACTTCTCTACTAGGCCCAGGCAACCTGCCAATAGAAAGTAATTGAAGATCCATGTCAATTTCTCATTTCCTATAATATTTCAGGGCCTCAATTCCTTGAGAAGCAGGAATTAGCAGTAAGCAATAGTGAAATGCAAGTCAACTTAAAATGAAGGATGAGATCACAAAATCTAAGAGAAAGTACTGCAATTCAAACTTTCAATTTACAGATGACCAGCCCATATGAGTGAACAAGATCACAAAGTGTCACAAGATTATTTTTAATACCCCTCCCCTAATGATTAATGAACAATTTCAGTCCAGCATAAGTGGGCCAGAAAAATAGCTCCTGGAAGGATAGATCCACAATTGGTCTATAAAGGCCAGGAAAACTTGACTTAGAGGTCAAATGAAATTTACAAAAAAACCATTAATTGAGAAGATCCTTATTGCTTAATAACACTGTGAGATGTACAAGTTGCCATGTCAAAAACAAACTTTACAACTTTGGTCCGGGGGGGTGGTGGTGGGGAGGATCGGGTCGGGGGAGCAGGGGGAGGATGCGAAGGGATGGGAAGGGGAAACAAAGGAGGAGGCTACAATGCTTGATAAGAAATGCACTCATTATCTTGCCCATGTAATTGTAACCCTTGTGTACAGTATTTTCACAATAAAAAAATACACAGGTACTTCAGTAAAACTTGGTTCTGTGGTATAAAAATGTTGTCATTCTCAAAATATTTAATCTCCTGAAAGTGTATTCTTTTTCAAATAAACTTTGAAACATCAAATTTGCAAATCAGGTGCTAGTGGCTCATGCATGTAATCCTAAATACTCAGGAGGCTGAGATCTGAGGATCACGGTTCAAAGCCAGCCCGGGCAGGAAAGTCGGTTAGACTCTTATCTCCAATAAACCACTCAAATATCAGAAGTGGCACTGTGGCTCAAGTGGTAGAGTGCTCCCCTTGAGCTGAACAGCACAGGGACAGTGCCCAAGCCCAGAGTTCAAGCCCCACGACCTACCAAAAAAAATCACATTCACCAAAATAACATTTGACAAATAGATGATACTTAGTGGCAATAGAGTTACAATAGAGTTACAATAGAGTTGATTTACTTACCCAGCACTAATGCCAATCAGGTTCAACCATTCATTAAACTGTAGAAATAGTACCACCCACCGTTTGTGTTATTCATTAGGTGTCTTTCAAAATTTGTTAAATATCTCAGCCTCCCATATTTCAAACCCAAACGTTACCTAATAAAGTAAATTTCATTATTTAATAAGGTACATTTTAAAAAGTCCCAAATAGTTGCCTTATCATATGTTATTTTATGTTTTCCCTATCTGTCTAACATAGTAAGTCTTGAATATGCGTACTCATCAGAGATGTGACAAACATAAAATCTGTCTTTTATTTCTATCATATTCCTCTATAATATTAAATTTTAATTTTCTTTTTTCCAAAACTTAAATGTAGTAGAAAATATTATCCCATGTATAACAAAATAATCACACACCATTGTACGAAGCCATTTATAAAATTGGTAGTTTGGAATACATTCTAAACCATTTTTAAACTTTCTTGTTGACTAAAGATTAATCTTCCAAATGGATGAGAATTAAATCATGTCTAGGTGCTTCACGTCTCCAGTCTTATGAATTCTTACAGCAGATGAATGAATTATGGAAATATAAGATGACATAAGTTCAAGTATATGCAGGATTGAAACTCCATGGAATGTATATATACCTTTTAAACTATTAACAGACAGTTTAACAGAATGATTATCAGGAAGTTGAAGCCAGAGAGGAATAATAGTAAATACATAGAATGAATGAAAAATGGAACAAGGGGCAAGTACAGCTAGAATATCAATGTACACATGTGATAAAGGAAGTGGTAAATCTGAAATAAATTTTGGAGAAGGAGTTGGTTGACAATGATAGGAGTGAATCTGATCCAGGAGCATTGGACAATTAGATGGACATATTTAACTGTAACACACTTGCACAACCTTTTGAAATTCAGTGAAAAATCACACAAAAATTACAACCAAACAGCAATCTCTAGAGAGTATGAATATGACCTCTCAAAATTTTAAGCAGTTAATGAAGGGAAGTCTTGGGACAAGCAAACAAAATTATTCAAAGAGGGCAGTTTGGAGTAGGGGAGAAATTAGAACAGATTTAAATAGATTGCCTCAGGTTATAAATCAACTTTATCTGCTGCAAATGTTATCTTCCTTCTGTGAGTTCTCTGTCTGAACTGGATAGTGTAGTCCTGAGTCACACTTGATAGCTTGTGAAGATAGAATGCAATAGAAAAGATCAAGAACCCATTACTCTGCTGGAGAGAAAACAATTCTCTATGTTTTCTTTCATCTCTCTTCACTACTCTTTCTTCATACTTTTAAATCAATTGATTTTGAGTTATATATTTCCTTCTTTGTTCTGGAAAAGTAGTTGGTGAAAGTAATTCACTAAATATTATTTGCCATTTCTTTTATCATGCTGTTTACTTGTTCATGGGAGTCCATTAAACTTCACCCCTGCATTTGGTTGCCATAAAAACCCAACATTGATGATAATCAGGACAAAATGTAATGTAAAACTTTGTCTCTAAAAAAACCAGTCCAAGAAACTGTGATCAAAAATATTTGGATATCCGTTTTTCTTTTACCTTGAAAGTCTTATTGTGTTGGGCTGGAAGGTGGCTCAGTGGTGGAGCGCTTGCCTTGCATGCTTGAGGCCATGAGTTTGATTCCTCAGTACCACATAAGCAAAAAGAAAAAAACCGGAAGTGGCGTTGTGGCTCAAGTGGTAGAGCGCGAGCCTTGAGCTGAAGAGCTGAGGGACAGCGCCCAAGCCCAGAATTCAGGTCCCACGACTGGACCCAAAAAAAAAAAAAGAAAGAAAAAGAAAGTCTTCTTCTGTCTAAAGTGCCCACAAACATAAGTACTCCACCACTTTTTGGTTCAATCACTTCTAACCTCAAAGATATGTTTTGCTAACAAGATGCTTAGAGGAAACCGCAGAATACTCCACTTTTATCTTCTCACTTAAGAGTGTCCTTAGATACCATATCAGGAACAGTGAAATTATTCTTTGCAAAATTATTTCAATAGATTATTTTTCTCTTAGTCTTGCATTTGATCAACAAGATGTATGGCAGAGAATAAAGTTCAATCACCCATACCTTGGATGGCAGTGCCTGTTACAAAGGACAATGCTTCTATGTCCTACTTCTATGTCCTCCTCTTAGCTCTTGCCTGATTTCCAATTAATCACAGCTTCTTGGCTCCAAGTCTAGTGAAGCTGAAGGATTCTAAGGCCTCCCCCACGGCTACATCTTCATGGTTTCTCCTTTAAAACTCTTTTAAGTTGCCTCTTTGAATGTGAGATTTATTTTCATGTCTTCACTCAATCCGTTCTGCATTTTAGTGAGCCAAATCGGCTCTGTAAAATCACTTTAGGTAGCAAAAATATTACAATTTATATCAAAAAGTTTTGGCCTCCCTCTACTGCTGAAGCCAATTTTCTTAGCTAGTGCTTCTAAGAACACTGTTTTCTTACTTTTTCCATGTGCTCAATTCTTTTCTGAACCAAAAACTTTTTGTCTTATGTAAAAAGAGAAGTCTTCACTATCTCATTTTAATAAAGATTTATATTTGTGAGCCAATTAGAAATGTGAAATCACTGGTTGGAAGTATCCAATCAGATTTTTTTCTGTGTTTCAGTGCTTCATGGGCAAAGACATTGTGGAAAGTATTACAAACCAAAAGTGTAAAGCCAATACCTTTTTTCATTGTGGAGGGCACTTTCTCCCTAAGTATTTTGACCCAAATTATCTTTTTCAGAGAATTACTGTTTGGTAATTAAAGGTCAATTCACAAATTTTGATGTCTTTTTGTAAAGAAATTTGAATTAAATTGTACTATAACCTTGTTTCACACAGTGAGAGAATATTTCCTGGGTAAGGACAGTTTTCAAGGAAAGCTACAGGATTTACAGCAAGGTTTCTGAGGTTTGTTTGTTTAGTGTGAAAATGAGTCATCTTCACTCATATTGCTCCCTCTCCACTAAATGTCCATGGATTTCTTTGCATGAAAGCCTATTTTCCCAGGCAATTTTAAATTTTCTTAATAGGCTACGTTGTTTAAAAGTTTGAACAATTAAAATTTACGTGTCATATTTTTAAAACTCTTTTGAAATTCCTTTATCAAAACTGCGAATTCACCAATCCTAATACCCCCTTACCATGAAAAACAGTTAACATGTTGTTTTCACGATATATTGTCCATACAATTATTATTTTCCAGTGGTTTTGTTATGCATATATATGACCACATAAGCTGATGTTGAACAAAATGAACTCCAAGATATGGAATCAGAGATTATTATTTGCGGTTGTTGCTTTTTATGTATTATGTGATTTCTATTTTCTTTGGTTTTTCCCCTTTGGTTTATCCCTTGCTGTATTTGATTTTGGTACCCTGTGTATTGTGTATACATTTACCTTAATTAGGGAAGGGAAGAGGAACATCACAATGGTGACACAAATGACAAAGGCCAAACCAATGCATTAACAATACTCACAAGACAATATGTAGTAAATATACATTACAACTTGTGAGGGGTACGTAAGTGAAGGAAAACTGTGAGAAAAGTGAGGGAGGGGGTAACAAGTTTGAAAAGTTATGTATTCACTACCTTACAATTACTGTAACCCGACTGTACATCACTTTGACAATAAAATTAAATTTAAAAAAATAAGCTGCATAAAATAAAATTTCACTGTATTTGTATAGTTAATATTATTCTTTATATAGTAAAATTTTAAAAATCAATACTATTTGGCATCTAATATGATTTAATTACCCTTTCTTTATCAGAAGGTCGTCAGCTTGAATGTTATCCAACTAGACAATATACTTCACAATATACTTGCATATTTTGGAAAAAAATAAATTTAGTACTTTCATACACATAAAACGGAAAACAGTTTAATTCTATGGAAACCCATAACTTTTAAAATTAAATAAGTTGTTAGGAAAGAATATATGTGTTCTTCAAAATTCCTATGACTAATAACTACTCATTTTCAAATTCTGAACATTCCATACCTGAGAGATTCAAAACAGTACTTGTTTTCATGTTATGTAATTCTGCAATAGATGCAGTTTCCAATGGTGTGTTACACATTGAGAAGTCAACAGAAAAATAGCCACATTCTTGTAGAGGATAAAACTATGAAGCATCTGTAATAATTCTTCAAGAGTTAGCAATCCCAAGCTTTATGCCATAAAGTCATCCTACCCAACAGTTTCCAACTTGTAAGGTGCACCTTAAAATTTCCTTATTTTACATCATGAATAACTTATCTCTACTGTGAAAAAATACTGCACCTCTGGTATTGTGATGCCCTCCTTGTTCTGCAAAGAACACCACAATAAACTCAGTTGCATCAATTTTCCCCCAGTGGTATTCTTGAGATCAGAACTCTTGCAAATATTATTTACATTCATACTTTTTTAACTATCATAGATATTCAGGATACTAAGATCAGAAGATTATGGTTCAAAGCCCATCCAGGCAGGAAGGTCCCTTAAACTCTTATCTCCAATAAACTTCTCAGAAAAAGCCAGACACAAGTGGCACTGACGTTGAAGTGGAAGGGCAGGAGCCTTGAGCTCAAAGACAGTGTCAAGGCCCAGAGTTCAAGCCCTAGGTCAAACCAATAAAACAAAAACAAAAATTGGGCTAGGAAGGTCGCTCAGTGGTATAGCGCTTGCCTTGCGCACATGAGGCCCTGGGTTCGATTCCTCAGCACCACATAAGCAAAAAGAAATAAAGCCGGAAATGGCGTGTGGCTCAAGTGGTAGAGCACTAGCCTTGAGCTGGAGAGCTGAGGGACAGCGCCCAGGCCCAGAGTTCAGGCCTCAGGACCTGACTCCCCCCCAAAAAAAATAAAATAAAAATGAAACCAAACCTAGCATTTTTCTCATTGTATACAGAGACATATAATTAACGAAATTGCTTCCTGTGTAACATATAAGTAGATGAAAGAAGATGTCACACAATTATTCTCTTCATACCATGTGATACCAAAACCTCAAAAAATGCTTTTCCTAAATTTATAAATTAATATCATCCATTTGTTGGCAACTCTGTCTAGATTATTCACATTATCATTTTATACATGAACTGTTGGAATGATCTATTAACTAAATTCTAATTATAACTCTCTTGAAAGAATATTCTAGGCAAACAGAATGCTAGAATCATTTATGAATTTGTCAGTTAAAACCTCTATTTAAAAAGAATTTTGTAATATCCAATAGAATATGGAATTACAAAAAAAAACAAACTATTTATTTTGAATCTAAATTATAATTTTGCAAGGTCCACAAATTCCTACATTATACGAACTGTGCTATTTCTCCGGGCTTAAGTTTTGTAAACCTTCATCCTTTCTTTGGCATCCAACAGAATGACGCTTACTTACTTTTTCAAATTTTGGATGGGAATCACAAGGTATTTTGCATCTAATAATGTTCTTTAATGAAGAGAGATTTACAATACAACTGAGGATTATATATCAATTGCATTTCAATAGGAAACTTGACTTCTCAAAACATAATGACAAAATTAGCCCAAACTTCCAACTGTGTATTACTTTCTTGTAATTTGGTTTGTTTTATTGAGACAAAATTATACTACCTGGTCCAGGGAAGGTATCACTATGTAATTCCACTCTCTAATCTCCTGTCTTAGTCTGAGTGCTAGAATTCCTGGCTTGTATCATATTGCCCAGCCATAGTTTGTTGTTTTATTTAATCTAGAAACACACTAGCAATTCTGAACTTCTCTGATGATCTTATCCATTGACTATTCAGATTGTTTATGTACAATTTTGAAAGATGTTCTAACATTTGACACAGGATATGAACATTTTCTGATGCACATGCAGGGGTCTCTGATTCATTCTTCCATGGATCCGATCCCTTTAATAATGATTACTTGACTTTCTTACTAACTCTGGTCCCTACCTATGTAATAGTCTCAAACTTTTTTGAAGAAAGTTCACTTGAGGACTTTTTAATATTAAAATTTATCACTTGATTCTAGTTTTACGCAGGACATATTTTCTATTGCTTTCTATGTTTTCTACATATTCTGAAAGTTGTTTCATTTGTGTATTCATGTGTGCATATAAAAGTGCCTCTGTGTGTATGCGTATGTTTGTGTGTATGTATGCAAAAGCCTCAAGCTCTTATTCAACAATCTTGCTCATGAGTGGTATTCCATGACTTGAAATGTTTTTCCAATTCAGCTTTGGCTGGTTAATTATAGATAGTGTCTCAAAGACTGTTCTGCCCAGACTGGGTGCAAACTGAACTTCCCAGACTCCTTTACATCCTTAAGTTTTATTTTTCCAGGAGTATCAACTTTTAAACTACAAACATTTTTGTGAGTGTTAAGTCTAACCTGTAGCCCAGATTTTTAACTCAAGAATTCATATAAAGATAGATGAACATACACATTACATATGCTGAATGTACACTGTTAGAAATGTGATCTTAATCTAGGTGGCAGTGAGATCTGAGTATTGAGGTTCAAAGCCAGCCCCGGTGGGAAAGTCCCGGAGACTCTTTTCTCTAATTAACTACAAGAAAACTGGAAGTGGCGCTGTGGCTCAAGTGGTAGAGCACTAGCCTGGAGTTGAATAGCAGAGGGACAGCGCCCAGGGTTCAAGTGCCACGACCAACAACAACAACTATATATATATATATATATATATATATATATATATATATATATATATATATATATATATGCATATGTATATATATACGTATATATACACACACATATATATATATATATATATATATATATGAAATATAAAGAAATATGATCTTTGCCTCCAGGTTCATTGCTAGTATAATCCCTGCTCTTTCAGGATGGACTTTTTTTCCAGTTAAGTCCATTCTCTTATATCTGACTGGCATTGAACCAGAATCATACTTCTATTCTACTTTTTACAAATTTGCACGATTGGATGTGTGATTTAGAAAGGGAGTGGCCTCATACTTCATGTTCCACGTAGGAGAAATGCTTTCTCTATATCACTTCTGTAAATCTACATACTGAACTTGGCTTCATTGTTTCAATGTTGTCTTATTTGTACAGCCTTCTATATTGTATTGAACCCTTAAACAAAGAACTTCTCCTTCTCCTATTATTGCTATTGTTTCTCTTCCTTTTAACTCTTGTTCACTTAGAAAATAATGCACAGCACATACACTCACAAAAAAATGATCTGAGAACCCTCTTCCCATTTAAAATTCGCCTTAATTTACAGAGCATTTATGAAGTTTGAACTCAATGTACTCATGGATAATGTATTTATAAGCAATTTAAATTTCATATTTTCTCTTTACTAAGTTGTCTCTGAAACACTGCTACATGATGTCCAAAGGTGTCCTTGTGCTTTTTCAATGAAGCCAGTAAACATTATACCTCAAGCAACACCATAAGTTGTTACTGGAACTATTACTGGATGTGGAAACTGATCCCAGGAGAGGAATTGAACGTAGAGGTATGACAAAGTTCAAGTTAATTTGTGCTTTCCTTTTTACTGTACAGTTAAAGGATCCAAGGCTTGAGGGAAACTCTGTCCCTGATTTTTCGAGTGTGCTTTTTACTCATATAAAACTTGTTTGTAAACTTCTGGTTGAGAGTATTACAAAAGGAAATAATGTGCCATTTGAGGTCCAGCATAGAATAAAAGAAAATAACGTTGTTTTAAAAGTATTCTACTGCAAAGAAAAAAAGGCATGGAGATTTTAAAGTTCTTTAGAGATGGACATTTCACTCCTGAGATGAGTCTCTTGTTGCAGGATGTAGTTATCCATTCCTTTAGTCTGGTCCTGAGTTCTCCATAGCAATAAGGATTCCAAAAAAGCAGGATCCAGTGAGTTTAATCAGCAAAAGCAGTCCCTTCTCAGACCAGTACTCCTTTAAGGAGGGTCCCAAAGAAATACCTTGGGTTTTTTGTTTGCTTGCTTGTTTAGTTTGTGCTGGTTCTGGGGCTTGCTCCCAGAGACTGGACCATGTCCCTGAATAGATGTCTTTCCTGCCCACCTGCACCCAAAGCTAGTACTTTACTGCTTGAGCCAAACCTCCACTTCTGGACTTTTTGGTGGTTAATTATAGATGAGAGTTTGACAGACTCTCCTGTCTGGGTTTGCTTTGAACTGAGATAGAAAGAAAGGCAAGTGATGGGCTGAGAATATGACTGAGGAGTAGAGTGCTTGCCTTGAATGCATGAGGCCCTGGGTTCAATTCTTCATCACCACAAGAGCAGAAAAAGCTGGATGTGGTGCTGTGTCTCAAGTGGTAGAGCACTAGCCTTGAGCTGAAGAGCTTAGGGACATTGCCCAGGCCCAGAGTTCAGGCACCATGACTGGCAAAAGAAAAACGCCAAGTGACATCAACTGCATCAAGACTTCTGTTTTGAACCAAGAAATACTAAATGAAGTTTATTATAAAGCTAATATTTTACAATTTTTAAAAGAAGACAATATGTCCAACCAAGAAGCCATAACTTAAATAACTCAGCAAAAGTAAGTGCACTGAATCATTTTGGTATTATTTTTTTTCTGCTTTGCAAGATTACTATTGACCTTGTCCTTCCTTTTTGGGGAAACTTAAAGTCATATTTGCACTTTTTGTTGGTCGTGGGGCTTGAACTCTGATCCTGGGTGCTGTCTTTCAGCTATTCAGTTCAAGCTCAGTGCTCTACCACTTTAGCTATGACACCACTTCTGGGGTTCTGGTGGTTAATTGAAAATAAGATTCTTATGGACTTTCCAGAGCAGGCTGGCTTTGAACTGCAATCCTGTGGTCTCAACCTCCTGATTAACTAAGATTACAGACTTAACCCACCAGTATACAGCTCATATTTCCACTTAGTGCACTTAATGACACTATGTAGACAAATAATGGAAATTTGAATCAAATGATGACATGGCAACTTTTCAGAAAAATTGAGGTAGCAATAAATAAGTCCTCCTATTCCATTTTGTTACTTTAATGACTCATGAGCTATGCGACCCTTACATTAGCAACCCCTTTCCATCTGTGTAGGTGTATTTAGTATTAGGAGAGACTGAGATTTTTAGAAACCAAAAGGGATCAGGTATGGAAAAACAACATAGGAGGAGATACATTTATCACACAGAGATTAAGAACTAGCCTAAGAGATTTAGAATGCTAAAGAATAAAGAATGCTAAAGAATGAAGAATAAGCCTGGTTGATAACTAGTTCTTCAATAACCAAAAATGGTTCCCTAGAATGGTTTCTGGTATGCACTAGTTACTATCATTTTTCCTTTCTTCTAGAGTTATTCCTTCTCTTGTCCCAACTGATAATTTGCCTCTGCCTTTTTGATGCCATGACTGACCAAAAAGATTTCCAAATCTCATTTAGACTATCCTTCTCATTGTGATTAGCAGTGACCCCCTCAAAAGCCTGGAATCTTCGAATTTCCAGAATTAATCTTCACCTGACATCTAAGCACATTCCTAGCATTAATTGTTGTGACCTAATGAACTAAACTTTTTTTTTCAACACAGTATCCTAATATAGGTAAAACACACGAGTTAGGGAGTATTGTCAGCTATTAGTATGGAAGGAGCAATATATATTCCAAGTATGGATTATTTATTTTGTATTTACTAACTAAATATTTTTTTATGTTTTTTGGTTTGTTTTTTTGCCAGTCCTATAGTCCCTGGGCTTAAACGCAGGGCTAGGGAATTATTCCTGAGCTTTCTCTTTCTCTCATGGCTAGCACTCTACCACTTGAGGCACAGCACCACTCCCAGTGTTTCTTTTTCTGTTTATGTGGTACTGAGGAATTGAACTCAGGTTTTCATGCATGGTAGGCAATCACCGTACCATGAAGCCACATTCCCAGAGCTCTAAATGATTTTCTTAATATGGTATTATATTTTCATTCCATAACTATGTATCATAATTTTGGCCAGTTGCTAGAAAAGGACGTAGAAAACAATATTAAGTCCAATAAGGCTGGATGGACAATGAACAACTGTCACAGTCTAGCCAGGGCACAGAGGGGCTTACCTCATAGGGCTGGTTCAACAGGCTGACTGAGACAGTTTCTGACCCACAGCCCACCTCCAAAATGAGAGGGCCACCTTGGGTTCCAGCCACATAGGGACACTGGGCCACCTCTTCAGCACCCATTCAACCAGTTCCTGTCAAAGAAAGAGAGAGAGAAAAGAAGTCGGAATTACAATTAAGCCGGGTGCCGGTGGCTCAGGACTATAATCCTAACTAAGTGTGTGAGGTATGATGAACATGGTTCATAGCCAGCCCAGGCAGGAACATCCATGAGACTCTTATCTCCAAAGAACCACCAGAAAACTGGAAGTGGCACTGTGGCTCAAGTGGTAGAGTGCTAGTCTTGAGCTGAAGAGCTCGAGGACAGCACCCATGCTCAGAGTTCAAGTCTCACGACTGACAAGAAGTGGACTTCCCACCACAAGAAGTGTACTGAATACCACACATTCTCGTAGGAACCATGGCAAAGAAGTCAGGCTGAGCTTTCTGTCAACTGGAGGTCATGAGTTGGTCACCTGGCTTCTCCGTGCCTCATTTTCCCCAGCTACAAAACTGAACACAGTGAAGGATTTCCTTCCTCATGGGAATAGGATAATGATGAAAGAGAATCATGTTTTGTTTCATAATCCCGAACATGTCACACCACTAATAACAGGCCCCATCTGAGCCCTTTCCCAGTTATCTTACTGTCGTATGCTCACAGAATTGCCAAGAACCTTATCTGACATCCGCTCCCTCTGTGCCTGGCCCTGCTCCAGAGATCCCCCTTTATTGATCCCTTGTTTCCTCACAACTGACCCAGGAGGAGACTGAGGTACAATGGTGGAGGACCAACCCAGAGCTTTACGGCTGCTGTAAACTAAGTTTGGGACAATCATCTAAACCGATGACTGAGCATGGTGCTATATGTCTACCATCTCAACTAAGGAGGACCGGGCCTCGTGGAACACATCTGTCATAGATAGGAGGACCACGATCCAGCCCAGCCTGAGCACATATTGAGTGAGTCTCTATCTCTGAAATGCCCAAGACAGAAAGGCTTGGATACCGTGGTAGAAGACCTGACTGGCAAGCCTAAGGCCTTCAGTTCAAACCCTAATACACCAAAAAGAACGAGAGTCCCAGTGGCAGAGGCTCATTTGTATAATCTTAGCTACTCAGGAGGCTGAGATATGAAGATCACAGCAAAAGATTTAAAATAGGTTTGGCCTCACCCATCAGAAGTCATGATGAGAAAACCCAGAGTCTGACCTATGCTGGTGCACTCCATAACAGCAGGGCTCAGATCCTTACTAAGTGCTGGCCATGCTCTCTGTCTGCCTGGGAAGCCAACCCCTGTAGGCTCCATACTCAGGTCCTCCCAAGCTCCAGCTGCCACCAACCAGGCCCAAAGGAGTAGACAGCTCCAAGGCACAAAGGTCCCTTGGTCTTATCATTTAGTGTTGCTGAGTCCCCTTCGAGCGTCTCACACTTCCAGGCCCCCAGACCTCAGCCACAAAACCCATGCATCCCCCAAATGTAGCAGGCAGAAGTTACCAGAGAATCCAGCCTCTTATTAAACCCACATCTACACACACACACACACACACACACACACACACACACACACACACACACACACAAATCCAGACCAGTGACAGAAGACTCCTCCATGCAGCACCTGCAGTTTTCCAAATGATCACTCACCTGAGCACAGTCAGATTATACAAGGAGGAAGATGATATCTCTCTCTCTCTCCTTCTCTCTCTCTCATGCACAGACACAGACACAGACACACACACAGACACACACACACACACACACACACACACACACACACACACACACACACACACACACACAGTCTCAGAGCAGTCCCTCTCCAGAGTTTGTTAGTTCCTCATGTGGGACAATGTACAAGCTGGAGCACAGGGGTTCCCTTAGAGGAATCAGGGGCTCCCACCCAAGTGGAGAACCACTCTAATGATGTAGCACACACACACACACACACAGACACACACACACACACACACACACACACACACACACACACACAGAGATTCATAGCAGTGCCTCTCCAGAGTTTGTTGGTTCCTCATCTGGGACAATGTACAAGCTAGAGCACGGGGTTTCCCTTGGAGGAATCAAGAGCTCCCACCCAAGGGGAGCACCACGCTAATGATGCAGCGCCACCCTGCCTATCCCTTTCTCCAGGGCCAGATCCTTGACTCACCATTCACCAAAACCCTAGGCCAGGACGCTGGGTGAAGGAGTCCCAAGACAAGTGGCTCCTCAGAGCCAGGAGA
This sequence comes from Dipodomys spectabilis, assembly GCF_019054845.1. Lineage (NCBI taxonomy): Eukaryota > Metazoa > Chordata > Mammalia > Rodentia > Heteromyidae > Dipodomys > Dipodomys spectabilis. The sequence continues at coordinate 3,015,213 of NW_024870983.1, forward strand.
GGAAATAATCAGGGGCTCATGGTGACCCCAGAGGGGTGTCTGACCCCAGGTGGGAGCAGTATTGGGGAAATGGATGGGGTCCTATAGGCTACATACATGGACTTTACTCCCTACTTCCAGCATACATGCTTCTGGGCCACATGGTAGATTCGTGGGAAGGACAAGGAGACCAGATGGATTGGGAACACCAGCAGAAACTGGCAGAGCTGGGAAATGTGATCACTCTGTCAGAACTGTTGACAGTTGGGGGAGGGGACAGGCTGGGTATATGTGTATGTGTGTTTGCGGGGGTGTTTCTCCCAGATATTCACATTCTGCTCTGACCCCCAACACTCTCACTTCCCTAATGGGCTCTTCTGGGACCCTCTCTTCAGGTGAAATTGTGACATGGCATGGAGGACAAGCACTCACATAGCAAGAGAGACCTATCTTCTGCATCCAACACTCCCAACCCCCAGAAAAAAGGGAAAGACCCAAGAAGGCAGATGTGGAGGTGCTGCTCCCCACTTCTGACTAAAGCCACCAGGTTCCCACCAGGAAGAGGAAGCGTGCAGATCTATGGCTGTGTGGCTCCCACTGCTCCAGGCCAGGGGCTCTGTGGTGCCCCCTCCTCACCCATCCCTACATCTCCCTTTTTCCTGGGACACTGGCAGCTAGGGATGGGGTGGGATACCCTGCTCAACACCCACTCCCACCCCCACCCCTGGGGCACATTTGTGGCAGAGCCCTGGCCAGAGTCTAGGGCATGGGGGAGCCGGAGGTTCAGTCGGGAGGGGGGGGGAAACGTGTGGTGTGGGGGTCACAGGGGATGGGCCCAGGAGGAGGCCACTCACATGTGCTGCTGGGAGAAGCTGTTGGAGGCAGCTCTGGGTGGGTTCGAGCAGTGAAGGCAGTAGCATGGCAAATACTCAGGCCTGGAGCAGAGACAGGGGGACCTGGACCAGGTCGGGGCCACAAGCCTGCCTGTGGTATGCCTTCACTTGAGGACTCCAAGAGGTGCCATGGGTCCAAGCAAGCAGTGCTCGGTTTGAAATGCAGTGCCACACGGAATGCTGAAGGGGACCGGGGTGTGGGCAGGTGCGTGGCGGGGCTGAGCAAGGTCTCTCCTCCTATGGCTTGAGTCTCTTGATCACCACTCAGCCACCACTACCTTCCTCAAGAGTTGGTAGTGGTGTCAACCAACAGAGGAATCCCAGTGCTATCAGGCAGCATGGAATTTGGGTGTGACCACCATCCTTGTATCCCATTGGTCAGAAAGAACCATGAAAGAATGGGAGTGTGGCCGGAATCCTGTGATGCAGGCAGAATGGGTAGAGTGAAGATGACAATGGCTCCCCCAGCCCCTTTCCCAGGGAACTCTGTCCAATTCAGTTGGGGACAAGAGGGTGACTGGCTTTAGATTGCTGTGTATGTCTGTTTGTTGTCAGTCCTGGACCTTAAACTCAGGATCTAGGCAAAGTCTGTAAGCTGCTTTTGCTCAAGACTAGCCCTCTACCACTGGAGCCACACAGCTCTACTTCTGACTTTGTTGACATTGAAGTTGGACAGGGGTCTCATGGACTTTCTTGCCTAGGGTGACTTTGACCATGATCCTCTTATCACAGACTTGTAAGTATAAAGGAGGACTGTTGAGAGCCACTGGTGCCTGCCTAATCATTGGTCTTGCTGATGTTCTGGCACAGACCTGTGAGGACTCTATCCTCGGGTTGAAGTAGTGGGAGCTGGAGCCCACAGCAGGAATCCTGGTCTTGCCACCTTCAAATGGAAGGAGAACCTAAGAAACTCATTCTTATCCATAAGATTACCCATGGAATGTGATCAATGTCAAGATTGAATGAGTAGTTCTTGAATGATTCTAGGATCAAATTATACACAATTATATCCTAGGACACTGATCGATTTTAGTTAATACTTCATTAAGCATTTAAACAATCACATTCATTAAATGGAGGCAGAATGAAATACCTAAGAATTCGACCTCACATCTGCCAGGATTGGAATTTGAACTCATTGTCTGGGTAACTCTGTTGCACTGTGTGGGAAGGGGAAGCTTGCCTCCTTGAAGTCAGGAAATTCAAGTCTGTTCTTTAGTCCTGAATTGGATCCCCAGCACTAAAAAACATCCTATTCATGTACATTTTAAATATATGATTTATATTCATATACATATGTTCACTCCATATTACACTCAGTATAGTTATTCTTTTTTTGTCTTTTTCTTGTATTGACCGTTTATTTTATTGACTATTATGACACATAGAACATTGATTACATCGATTACATAGGATTATAGGTCTGCATATGTATTCCACTTTATACTTGACACCCAGGACTTTCAAAGAAAAGGAAAAAAAATGCGTCACCATCAGCGTCTTACTCCACAATTAATTGTTTGGGAGTCCTGGCATCTGAACTCATGGCCTACAAGGCCAAATTCATGAATGGGTGAGTGTCAACACTCATCCTGGGGCAAATTGAGCTGACAGGCAGTTCCCAGGACCTGAAATCAAGCCCCAGAGGTTGACAAAATATGAACAGACTGACATGCGGATGACAGTACACTAATAAAAATATGTTTATATAGTGCCAAAGATGTCTATACATTATTCAGTTATATAGACTACATTCCTACAAATTCTGGGGTATTTATTATACCTCCATGTAATTAATGTTATTGTTTTCATCCTTAATAAACTATTAATTAAAATCAGTGTCCTGAAATTATTGCGTTCCTGTAAGTAATAGTATTCTTTTAATGCTTCATAAATATTAAATAAAATCAATCAGCTTCCGCAAATCATCTTGTCTAAATTTATAGGAGAATCATTCACGATCAACTCATTCAACCTGACATTGATAACATTCCTATGGATGGGAACGAGTCTCTTAGTATCTCATGCCATTGGTAGGTGTCAGGACTGGGATTTGAAATCAGGGCCTATGTTGCCACGTGGTCCTATGGTTTCCCCGATAGTCCACCAGCCTTCAACAATGCAAGGTAAAATACTCTTTGCAACAATGTCATTCGGACCCAGGAGGGTCACCTCACAAAGGAAGAAAACATAAAAAGGCCATCTCCACATTTTTCCTGTAATTTTTTTTTCCCTTCAAGGCCTAGGGATCTAGGATCCCAGGATCAGCTGTGGGTCCAGTGGCTGCACCTCAGTCTAGGGCGATCGAAGCTGAAGCAGAGTTGCCACGACCTGAGTTCAAGCCCCACTCTGGGAAAAAATAAAATAAAATAAAATTAGCTCCCTGGATTGCAATTTCCACCATTTATTCTGCCAGGTTTTGGATTTGAACTCAGGGTCTGGGTAAATCTGCAGTGGATGAAGGGGAAGCTCACTGTACTTGAAGGTAAGAATTTCAGGCCTGTTCACTAGGCCTGAATTCAAACCCAGCCTTTGAAAACATACTATTTATATAAAGATAGGCTTTGTAATTACCTATAGATGTTCAGTCCATACAAGTTTGGTGTGGTTGATCCTTGTATTTATTGTTGTATTCATTTATTTACCATTGATTTTACTATGATGACACCCATTCCATTTATTACATTAATGACATCCTATCACATAGCATCTAGATTTGTAGAAGTGTTCTCCATCATGCCTGACACCCAGGACTCTCAGAGAAAAGGAAAACAAGTTTCACACTCAGCTTCTTACTCCATGATCCAATTGTTGGTAGTGCTAGAATCTGAACTCATTGCCTAGCAGGACTAATTGGCAAATAGGTCAATGTGAACACACCATCCTGTGAGCAACTAAGGAGGAAGGCCATTCCCAGGATATGACATTGATCCCCATGGTGGGCCACAATAGTTATAAATTCATTGTTTAAACATAGGATCTATATTTACATATATGTGTGGACAGCATCTCGTGTTTGGTGTACTTCTTATTTTGTGTCTTATCCATGGAGATATTGTGTATTTACTGAGTATGGTAACAGATATAACAGTGTTTACATGGATGACAACCTATTGCCATGTCTATAGGGTTTCTTATGCTTTCTCCATCCTAGTTGAGACACAAGACATTCGCAAGACAGGAAAATACGTGAATCGATTGGCTTCTCACATCAGGATTCATATTTTCACTGTGTTGGGATTTCAACTCAGAACCTAGCAGGCCCAATTGAGGAAAGGGTCAAGGTGAGGACACAGGTCTGTGAGCAATGAAGGAGATAGGCCATTCCCAGGACCTGACATCGAGTGCCAGGGAGGGCCAAATAGTCATAAATTCATAATTTAAACATAGGATCTATATTTACATACATGTGTGGGCAGCATCTTGCATTCAGTGCACTTGTTCTACTTATTTTGTTCCTAATTCATGGAGGTATTGTGTATTTTATTGGTGACAGGTAAAACTGTGCTGACATGGATTACAACCTGTTCCCATAGTTATAGGGTTGCCTATGCATTCATTTTCCATCCTAGTTGAGATCCAGAACTTTCACAGGAGAGGAAAACATTTGCAACGACTGGCTTCTGACATCAGGATGAAACTTTTGTCAGTGCTGGGATGTGAATTCAGGTCTGGGTAGCTCTGTTGAACTGTGATGGAAGGGGAAGCTCACCATCCTTGAAGACTAGAATGTCAGGCCAGGTCCAGGGCCTGATTTGAAGCCCCAGCACTGGACAAAATAACAAGCCCACCTTTTTAAAAAATAGGATCACTCTTTACCTACAGGTATGTTATGTAACTTGCATTCAGTGTAGTTATTCTTTTTATTTTATGTCTTATTCATCGATGTATTGTATGTTTTATTGAATATGCTGACAGATATAATTGTGCTGACATGGATGTCAACCAATTCCCATGGCTATAGAGTTGCCTATGTAGTATTCTCCATCTGAGACCCAGGACTTTAACACGACAGGAAAACAGATGGATCAATTGGCTTCTCACATCAGGGTGAAGCTTTTGGCAGTGCTGGGATTTGAACTCATGTCTTAGCAGGCCCAATTGGTGAATGGGACATGGTGAGCACACCACCCTGTGAGCCATTAAGGAGCTTGGCCGTTTCCAGGACCTGAGATCGATCCCCCCCAGAGTGGGGGCCAATATAGTCATAAATTCCCAATTTAAACAGAGGACCTCTATTTCCATACATGGGTGAGCAGTACCTTGCGTTCTATGTGGTCATTCTCATTATTTTGCCTTATTCATTGATGTGGTGTATATTTTCTTGAGTATAGAATGACAAATATAACTGTGTTGACCTGGATGACAATCTATTCACATAAGTAGAGAGTTGCCTATGCATTCTCCATCCTAGGTGAGACCCAGAACATGCACAGCACAGAAAAAAAAGCTGCAAAGACTGGCTTCTCACATCAGGGTGAATTTTTGGCAGTGCTGGGATTTGAACTTGAGGCCTAGGAGGCCCAAATGGCCAATGGGTCCACGTGCACACTCCAGCCTGTGAGCCATGAAGGAGCTGGGCTGTTCCCAGAACTGAGATCAAGCCCCAGGGAGGCCACAATAGACATCAATCCATCATTGAAACATGAGATGTATATTCACATCTGTGTGTGGACTGCATCAATCAGTTAGTGTAGTTATTCCCTCTATTTTGTATGCTATTCATGGATGTAGTGTGTATTTTCTTGAGTACATGATGACAGGTATAACTGTGCTGACATGGATGACTACCAGTTCCCATGGCCACAGGGTAACCCATACATTCTCCATCCTAGCTGAGACCCAGAAATTGCACAGGAAAAGAAAACAGGTGCAACGATTGGCTTCTGACATCAGGATGATTCTTTTGGCAGTGCTGGGGTCTGAACTTAGGGCCTAGCAGGTCCAAGAGGTGAATGGGTCCACGTGAGCACACCAGCCTGTGAGGCACTAAGGAGCTAGGCTGTTCTCTGAGATTGAGCACCCAGGTGGGGGTAGGGTGAGGGTGCACAGCAGTCATCCATTCATAAGCTGAAGGTAGTATGCAAATAAGTACATATATAGAGAGAGTAGGAGAGATGGCCACCTGTGATGGAATTGAATCTACTGTGTGACTACCGATTCTTGGATCTTTCCTGATGCCTCCGTTTCACAACTGATGATTATTGTCATGCTTCATCAAATCTTCATTGCAAATAAGCAATACCCCATGATTCTTGCCTATCATTTCCTACTCCCATCACGTATGATCTACTGATTCAATGATGACATCAATCGCATTCCATAATTCTTCCTAGGTCCATAAACTAATATATTGGGATCTCCCTCCATACCATCTTAGTATGGTGGCTGAATTCAAGCCTCAGGCCTGGAAAACATACTCCTTATATACATTTTAAAGATAGCACTTATACTTCCATACAGATGTTCAGTCCATATCATGTTTAGTGTGGTAGGGTTTATACTTCCATATAGATGTTCAGTCCATACCGTGTTTTGTGTGATTATTCATTTTATTTCTTGTTTTATTCATTTATTTACCATTTATTTTATTGACTCTGATGACACCTATACCATTTATTATATTATTTATATCCTATCACATAACATCTAGATTTTTAGATGTGTTCTCCATCATGCCTGAAACGCAGGGCTCTCCCAGAAAAGGAAAACGTGTCACAGTCGGCTTCTTAATTCAAGATTAAATTTTCACAGTGCTAGGATATGAACTCAGGGCCTAGCAGGCCAAATTCATGAATGGGTGAGTGTAAACCTGGCAGCCTCTAGCCAGGTGGTTCCCAGGTGCTGAGAATGAGCCCCAGGTTTGGCCAAAACAGTGATACATGGTAAAAAGTGCCAGAGCGGACTGTGAATTATTAAATGACATCTACTACTTTCCTACCAACTCTTAGGTATTTATTATACTTCCATTGAAGCAATATTATGCTTTTCATGCTTAATAAACTATTAATTAAGATCAATCAGCATCCTAGGATTCTTGCATCCAATTTTAGACTAAACCAATACACGAACTATTCTTTCAATCAGTATCCTATGCATAGGAACGAGTTTCTTGGGATCTCCACCACTGGTAGGTGTCAGGACAGGGATTTGAACCTGGGGCCTATATTGACAGGTGGGCCTATGGCTTCCTTGATAGCCTGCCAGCCTTCAGCAATGGCAGGTCAGGTCCACTTTGCAGCTGTGTCATTCAGAACCAGTAGGATCACCCTGCAAAGAAAAAAATTATAAACCTCCCAACCCTCTGCAGCTCACTACTTTTGGTGCTGTTCCACTTTTTTTTCTTCCTGCAAGCCCTCTTGGCTTGGGATCCCAGGATTTGCTATGGGTCCAGAGGCTGCAGCCCAGCATAGGGATATCAAAACTTAGGCAGTATTGCCATGATCTGAGTTCAAGACCCGTGGTTGGCAAAAAAAAAAGAACAAACAAATAAATAAATAATTTATTTATTTAACTAAATTAAAAAATAAAGCTCCCTTATTTGGAATTTCTGCTAGTTTTGTTTCCTATCCTGGCATTTGAACTCAGGGTCTTGGTAAATCCATACCAATGTGAGAGAAGGTGCAGAGTCACCACTACTTTAGTTCAAACCCGTGCCAAGCCAAAATTAAAAAATTAAGTCACTGATCTTGGCAGGGGGAGGTAGTTGTGGAGATGGGAGGGAAGGGATAGTAGGGGGAAAACAAAGGAAGGGGCAACAATGCTCAATAGGAAATGTACTCATTATTTTGTTCATATAACTGTAACCCCCTGTACATCATTTTTACAATAAACATCATACAAAAAATAAACAATGTAGTGCTCAGAGAAGCACTTTGGGGGTAAAGGAAAGATGCCTGAATAGCTATACAAAATTCTACACTGCTTTTTTTTTTTTAAATGTTCAGTATGGAACTGAATAAACATAACTGCTTTCATCAAAGAAAAATTGTCTCTGTCTTGGAAATGGGGCCAGTATTTCTGCTATTGCTGGGATTTGATCTCCCATTCCAGGTAACTCTTTTGCACCACGGGTAAAAGCAAAGTTTACTGTCCTTGAGGAAAACAAATTCAGGCTAGAGTTCCCAGGGCCTGCAGTAAGGCTCTGCAATGGAAAAATAGTTATGGTATATACTTACATATGTATGTTTATTACATAATATGATTATTGTCATTGTTTTTTATTTATTTTATTTTTATTTTATTTATTTATTCATTGTTTAATGTATTTAGTATTATTACATACATATTTATTACGTTTCATACATCTATTATAAAATTATAAACAATAATTTAGGACATTGAGTCATTTTTCATTAATACTTTATTAAGTGTTGAAACATGATACATAATTAAATGGAGGCATTTGTCACAGTCATCACATGTTTAGAGTCTGTCCCAAGTATGAGCTTTGTCTTATTCATCTTTGGACAACTTCCTACAGGGATTTCTTTAAATGATTTATACTCAGAGACTTTTTCTTGAGGATAGGCAAGTTGAGGGATAAAATAGTAAGAGTGAAGCTGGGAATGTGGCTTATAGGTAGAGAGCTTGCTCAGCATGCATGAATGCCAGGGTTTAAATCCTCAGTGCCACATACTCAGAAAAAGCCAGAAGCTGTGGAATGGCTCAAGTGGTAGAGTGCTAGCCTTGAGAAAAAGAAGCTCAGAGACAGTACCCCGGACCTACGTTCAAGCTCCAGAACTAGCAAAAACAATAGGCCAGATGCTGGTGGCTCACACCTACAACCCTAGCTAATCAGGAGGCTGAGACCTTAAGACCACAGTTCAAAGACAGCCTAGGCAAGGAAAGCCTGTTAGACTCTTACCTCCAATGAACCACAAAAAGACCCCACGTGGAGCTGTGACTCAAGTGGTAGAGTGTTCACCTTGACCTGAAGGACTTAGGGATAGTGCCCAGGCTTGAGTTAGAAATACATACCTGGAAAAAAGTGAGGGTTAATCAAAGTACTTTTCCTATTTGTTAATTATGAGAACGTTTTCTGGAAAATGAATGCTGGTGTACACCAGAATTGGAGTCAGAGCTCAATGTTCAAGTATAGAAGATCTATATGCTCAGGCTCTCTATCTTTAGGATTATAACCTTGTGTGCTACACGGTTCTGAAAGGTCCAATGTTGAAAGGGTTAATATGCTTCCCAAGCCCTTTATGATGAGCAGTTGACTTGTATTTTCAATGTCATTACAGTTCTGAACTTAGCAGAGCAACAGAAACTCATGCTTGTCACCCTTGTTTAGGAGACTGAGGTCTGAGTATCACAGGGTGAAGACAGCCAGGGCAGGAATATCCATGAGGCTCTGACTTCCACTTCACCACAGAGAAAGCAGAAAGGGACTCATGTGGCATAGTGCTAGCCTTGAGTCAAAGGCGTCCAGGGAAAGAGCCTAGATCCACAATTCAAGCCCAAAGACTGAAAAACATTTAAAGCAAAGGACAGAAAAAGAAGGAAAAAGCCAGTAACTCCTTTTGGGTTTGATCAATATATTTCTATCTTGGAAGCTCCTGAGGAGCTAACAGGACAAGCACCAAAGAAGAACATAGTCTTCCTGTTCTGTGGTTATGTGAAGGTGATGCTGGTGTCCTGGCACACTGCAGAAGGCTTCATGGTTGGGAAGTGTTCCCTTCTTTCCTACTGACATCCAAGACCATATTCACCTATCATATTTCTTTCTTTCTTTCTTTCTTTCTTTCTTTCTTTCTTTCTTTCTTTCTTTCTTTCTTTCTTTCTTTCTTTCTTTCTTTCTTTCTTTCTTTCTTTCTTTCTTTCTTTCTTTCTTTCTTTCTTAACAATCTCTCTCTCTCTCTCTCTCACTCTATCTCTCTGTCTGTCTGTCTATCTATCTACCTACCTACTTACCTGGTATCTCTTTGGCAGTTCATGGGCCGAACTCAAGGCCTTGGCACTGTCTCTAGGACTCTGCTACTTGAGTCACAGCACCAATTCTGGATTTTTCTGTGTATGTGCTACTGAGGAATCAAACCCAAGGATTCTTGCATGCTAGGCAAACACTCTCTCACTAATCCACATTCCCAGCCCCCTCATCTTTTTCTTAATGGTAGTTTTTACATAAGTACACTACCATTTTTCATCCCCAAGTTAATTTTTCTGAATACCTGTTATAAATATGAATACTGATCTTCTCTTCCCCTCCCTGATTTGTGACTGTTTCTGTGTTGGCCACATAATAAAATGTAAATTAAGGCTGCTGAGAGCTTAAGTGTGCATCATGTAAGGATGCAGGCGTGGAGCCTTGGAAGAGAAAAGCGATGGGCTTGAAATGAAGAGAATGGTACAGTATGCGCAACGAGCATATCTGAAAAATAAATCAGTAAGTAAAAGCAGAAGCATTGCCTATGGTCTGTTTGCATTCAGGGAAGTAATATACACACATAAGTTGGTAGGAGGACACTGATACATAACTTGGCCTTCTCTTTTTGAATTTTTTGTGGGCATCCCAGGACTTAAACACAGGGTCCAATTCAATGAGCTGTTTTGCTCAAGGCTGAGGCTCTACCACCGACAGAGCTCCACGTCTAGCTATCTGGTCGATAATTGGACATAAGCGCCTCCCAGGCTTTCCTGCTTGCTCTGCACAGTATCTCTTGCTTGGCTTTCTCTCTCAAAGCTGGAGCTCTACCATCTGGGCAACTGCTCCACTTATGGTTTTCTGGTGGTTAATTGGAGATAAGAAGCTCACATACTTTCCTGCTCAGGCTGGCTTTGAATGGTTATCTCCTGAGGAGGATTTAAGCACCTTTCCTTAGGGATTCGCTGAGATGCCACTCCATAAAACCTTTAGTCTAAATCTTGAGAGGAACTAGAGAAAAACAGAAACAGGAAGATGCTTCTAGTGTGTTCTAGATACTTGAGGGTGTAGACAAAAACATTTATAATTATTAGGTCATTTTATAGACAAAAGAGCAATGCAGACAGTCTGAAAATCGCTCAAGGTTTCAGTCCTCTCGTCCTGAGACAGTAAATTCACTGCAGCTCAATGCTAAGTGACCAAACTGGCATGTCCTGTGGAGATTTGCTCCAACATCCTGGGACATTTATTTCTCATTTTTGGCTTCAAACCTTTGGCCAGAGGGGAAGATGAGGAGAGAAAATCCTTCTCAGAGAAAGCAGCTATAAAGAACATTGAGTAGTTTACTTATAAATTCAAACCATTGGAATGACCCTGTTAAGAAGTCAGAAGTCCAGAGTAAAAATGAAGAAGAAAAGAAAGGCAGTTGCCAATGGCTGCTGACTGTAATCCCAGCTTCTCAGAAGGCTAACATGTAGAGAACCTTAGTTTGAATCCAGCCAGTGTAAGAAAGTTGACAATATTATATCTATGAGATCAGAGAAAAACCCAGAAATGGGGCTGTGACTCAATTTTAATGTGCTACCTCTGAGCAAAAGGAGCTCAGGGACAACAGCTAGGGTTAATGTCCAACCACAGGACCTGCCCCCCACCAAAAAAAAAAAGACCGTGTAGCTCCATGTATTGTACATGGATGGATGTATCCTTATAGGTGAATCTCCAGAGTAGCTATGATGAATGGACTGAACTAGGAAATTTGTTTTCAATACAATGATTTCATGGCACAGAGAGGGCTTTCAAGACATTGCATGTTCCGGGGCTCCCCTCACTGTTCCCAGTGTACCCTGAGGGTTACTAGGCATCCCAGGCCTATTGGAAGAAGTCTCTCATTGTCTGGACAGGCAGACAAAAGGACTCACTCCTGTGCAGTGGTGAAACAAACTACTCTATCTGGGCCAATTAGTGAGGATGAGTGTGGGTAGGCTCTGAAGGTCAGGAGGAAAAGGCCTCTTTGTACCCCAAGCTATCTCTCTCACCAGTGCTCTGTTTTGAAAGGAAGCCTTCATTTATGCCACCATCCTAGGGAGGCCAAGTTCCCTGCACTTATCTTGCCTTTGTGAGACTATATTCTAGTGATCAGATATATTGTTCAATATAAATCAGGAGTCCTTCTGGCAGACAACTAGGGCACTGAACCTAGTGAAATGCTTAATTGCAGTCGATGATGGGCCTATAATGACTCTCCTAGGTTTCTGGAACCTTGGGAAATCCAAGCACATGTCAGACATCACAAGGCTTCCTGTCATCTAGGGTTGGTGAAGCTCATAATGTTTTGAAACATTTGACCTCTCCTAGTTGGGCCCTGGGTGGCTAGGTTTTGGGGTTGAACACAGCGCCTGGGTGTGAACATGAGATCAGTGCAGAAGCCCAGTGCTCTACCATTTGGTGTCACAGCTTCACTTCTGGTCTGTGTGTGTGTGTGTGTGTGTGTGTGTGTGTGTGTGTCCGTGTGCATGCATGCATACACGAGTCCTGGAGATTGAACATAGGACCTAAGCAGTGTACCTAGTTTCTTTTTTTTTTTTTTTTTTTTTACTTTATGCTTTTCTTTTTTCTTTTTTTTTAATTGTGAAAATACTGTACAGAGGGGTTACAATTACATGGACAAAATAGTGAGTACATTTCTTATCAAGCATTGTAGCCTCCTCCTTTGATTACCCTACCCATCCTTCCCATCCTCCCTCCCCCCAATCCCCACCCAAGTTGTAAAGATCGTTTTTGACATGACAACTTGCATTCTCATTGTTGCAACAGGTCCACCTGTATCCTTATTTAAACGACTTGTTTTTCCACTTCCCCTCCACAAATTAAACCGACATCAAATACAGTGAAAGCATGGGTTATGCTGTGGGGGAGGGACATACAAAGCAACAAAGATATAATCTTATAATAGCGTTAGAAACAAATGCATGAAAGAAAAAAACATTTCAAATAAATATCTTGGGGTTCATTTTCCTAACATCACCTTATCTGACCTTTTCTGCTTGGCTCATACATATACTAGATATTGCAAATAAGGGAAATCATGGGACATATGTTTCTTTGGGCCTGGCTTATTTCACTTAATATAATTTTTGCAAGTCTTTCCATTTCCTAACAAATGGGGCAATGTCATTCTTTCTCATGGAGGCATAGATTTCCATTGTGTATATATGCCACATTTTCTTGATGCATTCATCTACTGAGGAGCATCTCGGTTGGTTCCAGATATTAGCTATGGTAAATAATGCTGCAATAAACATAGTTGTGTTGGTAGCTTTAGTGTGGTCTTGTTTGTAAACATTTGGGTAAATGCCCAAAAGTGGGATTGCTGGGTCATAGGGGAGCTCTATGTGAAGTCTTTTGAGGAACCTCCATATTGCTTTCCAAAGTGGTTGAACAAGTTTACACTCCCACCAACAATGCAGTAAGGTTCCCTTCTGTCCACATCCCCTCCAGCTACTGTTGTTATTAGAGTTCTTGAATTTTGCCATTCTAACTGGGGTGAGGTGGTATCTCAATGTTGTTTTGATTTGCATTTCTTTTATGGCTGATGTTGAGCATTTCTTCACGTGTCTATTGGCCATCCTTCTTTCTTCTCCAGAGAAGTTTCTCTTTAAGTCTTTAGCTCACTTATTTACTGGGCAGTTGTTTCTTTGGAGAGTTGTTGTTGGGGAATTTAATTTTTTGAGTTCCAAGTGTATTTTAGATATGAGACCCTTGTCTATTGTATGGCTAGCGAAGATCTTCTCCCAATCCGTGGGCTCTCTATTGATCTTGCTAGCTATGTCCTTTGCCATGCAAAAGCTCTGCAACTTCATGCAATCCCATTTGTCCTTGTGTTTCTGGGTCTCTATTAAGAAAATTTCGGCCTGAGCCAAGGAGACCTAGGGTTTCTCCTATTCCATCCTGTAATGTTTTCAGAGTGTCTGCTTTGACTCAGAGGTCTTTGATCCATTTGGAGTGGATTCTGGTGCAGGGTGATATATAAGGATCTAGATTTAGTTTTCTACAAGTAGTTAACCAATTTTGCCAGCACCATTTACTGAAGAGGCTGTCTTTCTTCCATTCTATTGATTTAGCTCCGTTATCGAAGATTAGATGGCTGTAGGTCTGTAGGTTCATTTCTAGGTTTTCAATTCTATTCCATTGGTCCTGAGGTCTATTCTTATGCCAATACCAAGCTGTTTTGATTACTATGGCTCTATAGTAGAGTTTGAAGTTTGGTATTGATATTCCTCCAGCAGTGTTCTTTCCGTTGAGGAGCGTTTTTGCTATTCGGGGTCTTTTTTTGTTCAAAATGAATTTTCGAATTGCCTCTTCTATTTCCTCTAAGTTCTGTTTTGATTTCCTTTTTCAGGATTTTAAAGTTTTCATCATAGAGGTCCTTCACTTCTTTGTTCTCTTTGAGTGTTCTCAGCCTGGTCACGCCATTCCTGCCTTTCCCTTTGAGTATTCTCAAGATGCTCAAGCAAATCCTGTATCAGTGTTTGAGTAGCTTCCTCACGCTTATGATATTCTTCTATAAACTTTTGGATTGCCTCCTCTCTCTCCCTATCACACTCATACAGAGTCCTTGTTGGTTTTCAATCTTTTCATTTATCATGTTTGACAGCAGTGTTTTTAGAGCTATTTGGGAACTCTCCTCTGGATTATTCATTATCTGATCTGTCCCCTGATTATCAAGAGTGGGAGTTGAGATACCCTTACTTGCCATTTTTCTTGTGTTTTCCGGCTTACTCTGCCCATTTGAGATGAAAATAGCACCAGTTTTGTGCTAGAACACTATCTTAAGGCAAGCATCAACCAAAGTCTGAATTTGCAGAGTCAATAGTCTACAGATACAATCTAGTTCAACAGATACATCTATTCAACATCAAACAACTATATATTAATGGGCTACGTACCGCAAAGAAGAATTTGGAAAACCAGAAATTATTCGGTTTAGGAAGAGATGTGGGTAAAAAATAGGAAAAGAGTGATGTGGAAAGGCACAGGGAGAGTTAACTAAGTCCTAATCTAAAAGCAGGAAATAGGTTGAGTAGGATGAACGTAGAGAGAGAGAAAAAAAGAAGGAAGAGAAAGGGGAAAAAAAGAGACCAGAAAAAATAGAAAAGTAAAAATTAATAATATTGTGCAGTTACGAAACCAATCTATTTAGAGGAGAATGTGAATATAATGAGAGAAGGGGAGGGATATAAAGGAGATGTGACGAACTTAGAAATAAAAATGCTTAAAATATTATATAGGTATAAAGAGGTAGTACTGCTATTAAGGAATTTAAGTCTCAGAGGTTTTGAATTGAGTAATAAATTTGTGGATTAAGTGTCTACACAATGGGAGATAGGGTCTAATAGTCAACTACGGGTTTATCTGAGGATGTTCAGGACAACAATTAAGTCACATAAAGAAGAACGAAAGAGAGGAAAAGATGAAAAGGATAAGAAAGGAAGAAAAAAGATCAGAAGTTCAGTAGAGCTAAATAAATAACAAAAAGATAATTAAAAAAAGAGAAAGACAACAAAAAAGAAAAAAAACACACTCACACATGTATTTCTAAAATAAAAATTATAAGAGGAAAAAAAGTTACTGGAAAACAATTTTTTTCAAAAAAGGCAATAATTAAAGATTAAAAAATTTTAGAAAAGAAAAAAAATTTTTATATAAGGTACCAAAAAAAGAAGAAGAAGAAGAAGGAGGAGGAGGAGGAGGAGGAGGAGGAGGAGGAGGAGAAGAAGAAGAGGAAAAAAGTTCTTTGATTTTTTTGGGAGGGGTGGGAAAAATCCTGTATCTCCCTTGTGTCCTTAACCAGCCTCTTGTTGGAGTCTCTGGTCTGCTTGTGGACCTATGCTTCTTTCAGCCTTTCTTACTTCACTTAATATAATTTTTTCCAAGTCTTTCCATTTCCTAACAAATGTGGCAATGTGATTTTTTTTCCTTATGGAGGCATAGAATTCCATATTTTATATATATATATATATATATATATATATATAAAATATGGAATTCTGTATATATCACATTGTTTGTCTGCAAATCATCTCAGTTGTGGAGTTCTTACAAGGACCAGATGAATCAATGTACCCTGTAACGGACTCAGCACATAGCACCCTGTGCAAGACTCAGCACAGAGCACCCTATGAAGGGCTCAGGACATAGCTCTATTCCACAAATTGTCATTAGAATTAGGGTGGTTTCATCAGTATCACCCTTCTTTGAGGAACATTTCGCAAACCACACAAGATTACATCTTAAGGTTTTAGATGGGTGTTTTTTGTGAGGGGGGTTATCCATAGGGCTTGAACTCAAAGCATCTGCATACTGTTCTAATAACATTTGCTCAGGGATAGAGCTCTGCCTCTAGGAGCCACATTTTAAAGAGTCTCACAGACTTCTTGCCAGGGCTGGATTTTAAGGCCTCCAAACAGCTAGGATGATGGGGTTATGCCAGCCATCAGCGTCTGGTTCTGTGCAGCTGGGTTGCAGCGGTATGCATATGGCTAAGTCAGGTTAGGTAGCAGCTGTCAACGCCAGACTCCTAGCTTGCTCTGTGATGATGTATTTGAAGTACTGTCCTTATATCATTGCAGGTAGAACATTCTACCTTTTTTTTGGCGGCAGTCCTGGGGCTTGAGTAAGGGCTTAGAAAATGTCCCTAAGGGTTAGTGCTCCAGGCTATCATTCAATTGATTGAAAAATAGCAGAACTTCTAGATTTTCTGTTTATCTGGCACTGAGAAATACAACCCAGGGCTTCTTGCTTACGAGGTGAGCACTCAACCACCGAGCCCCAGGAGTGAACGAGGTATAAATAGATAGAGCTTCCTGTATATAAGTATTATATACACAGAAGGAGAGATGTCTGTATATTATTGAATTGTAGATAATATTACTACCAATTATTAGGTTTTAAATTATGTCTCCATTTAATGATGTGTCCCAGTTGAACAATTAATAAAGCATTAATTAATAATTACTCAATATCCTGTTATTATTCATCATATATGTACATACATCCATACATACAATTACATATTTCATAAATGAGACAAATTAAATTATGCATCGTGTGTTACTACCAATTATTAGGTATTTAATTATGTCTCCATATAATTTTTATTCTCTTAATGCTCAATAAAATATTAATTAAACTTAATCCAAGTCCTATAATTATTGCATCTAATTTTATCCCAGAATGATTCACTACTAATTCAATCTTTTTTTCTTCCACCTATATCATTTATGACATCCTAATGCATAGCATATAGATTTGCATACAATTTATACATCCTACCTGTCACCGAACACTTTCAAAGAAGAGGAAAACGTGTCATACTCAGCTTCTCACTCCATGATTACATTTTTGGCAGTGCTGGGATCTAAACTCAGGGCCTAGATGCTCAGTTCATGAATGGGTGACTGCCAGCACAGCAGGCTCTAGCCAATTCAGCTGCCAGGCAGTTCCCAGGCCCTGAGATCGAGCCCTGTATGTTGACTCCATATTGCACTTAGTGTAGTTATTCATTTTATTTTTTGTTTTATTCATTTATTTACCATTTATTTCATTGACTTTTATTACACATGAAACATTTATTACATTTATTACATAGGATATAGCTTTGCCTATGTATGAAACTTCACACTTGACAACCAGGCCTTTCACAGAAAAGGAAAACATGTGTCACCTTAGGCTTCTTGTTCCACCATTCAATTTTTGTGAGTGGTGGCATCTGAACTCTTAGCCTGCAAGGCCCAATTCATGAATGGGGCATATAGAGCTTACAAAAAGTTCCCAGCACCTGAGATGGAGCCCCAGAGGTTGACAAAATAAGAACATATTGACATGCAGATGGTAGTACACAAATAAATATAGATCTTTAAAGAAAGCCAGAGATGTCTATACATTCTTCAGTTATATAAACAACATTCCTAGCAATTCTTGGGTATTTATTATGCCTCCATGTAATTAATATTTTCGTTTTCATCCTTAATGAAATATTAATTAAATCAACTACTGTCTTGAACCTATTGCATCCATGTAATTAATAGTATTCTTTTAGTGTGTCAAAAAATATCCATTAAAATCCATCAGTCTCCTAAAATCACTCTGTTTAATTTTATAGTAGTATCATTCAGAAACAAATAATTCAACCTTGACATTCATAACCTTCCATCGGTATTCCTATGTATAGGAACCAGACTCTTAGGATCTCCCTGCATTGGTAGGGGTTAGGACCGGATTTCGAACACAGGGTCTATGTGGCCGTGTTGGCCTATGGCTTCCTTGGTAGCCTGGCAGACTTCACCAATGCCAGGTTAGAAACACTTTTCAGCCATATCATTCAGACCCAGTATGGTGACCTTGCAAAGAAAACAAATGTAAAACCGGCAGCCATCTGAAAGTTGCCGATTTGTTTTCGTGTTTTTTGTTTTTATTTTTTTTTTCTGTAAAAATACCGTAAAGAGGGGTTACAATTACATGGGCAAGATAATGAGTACATTTCTTTTTTTGGGGGGGGGGGGTCTGGTCGTGGGCCTGAACTCTGGACCTGGGCGTTGTCCCGGAGCTCTTCAGCTCAAGGCTAGCACTCTACCACTTGAGCCACATCACCACTTCTGGCTTTATTTTTCTGCTTATGTGGTGCTGAGGAATCAAACTCAGGGCCTCATGCATGCAAGGCAAGCGCTCTACCACTGAGCCACCTTCCCAGCAATGAGTACATTTCTTATCAAACATTGTTGCCTCCTCATATGTTTCCACTTCCCATCCCTTCCCATACCCTCTCTGCCCCCCCACCAGATCCTCCCCCCCACCAATGTTGTAAAGTTCGTTTTTCGACATAATGACTTGTACATCTCATTGTTGCAATAGGTCCACCTGTATCCCTATTTAAACGATTTGTTTTTTCCCTTCCCCTCCACAAATTATACCACCATCAAATACAGTGAAAGCACGGGTTATACTGTGGGGAAGAGACATACAAAGCAACATAGAAATCATCTTATAAATATGATAGGAACAATTGAATGAAATAAAAAAAACTTTTGAATACTTATCTTTGGGTTCATTTCCCTAACATCAACTTATCTGACCTTTTCTGCTTGACTCAGACATATACTAGTTATTGCAAATAAGGGAAACCTTATCTGTGTCATTTTATTTATTTTTATTCCTGTCAGTCTTTGGGGCCCAGGAACCCAGGTTCGGCTGTGAGTCCAGTGGCTTCAACCCAGCCTGGAGTGATCAAAGCTTAGACAGAGTTGCCATTATCTGAGTTCAAGCCCCATGCTTGACAAAATAAAAATAAATAAATAAATTCATTAAAATATTTTAAAAATTATGAGGCCCCGTGGCTTGGAATTGACTCCATTTTTTCTGCCATGCCTGGGATTTGAACTCAGGGTCTGGGAAATCTGCAGCATTGTGGGGGAAGTGGAGGCTTACCATGCTGGAAGACAAGAAAGTCAGGCCTGTTCCCAGGGCCTGAATTCAAGTCCTAGCACTTGAAAACAATAATATTTGTATATATTTTAAATACATGACTTATATTTACAGGTTTACTGCATATTGCAGTTCATGTAGTTATTGATTTTATTTTGTGTTTTACTTATTTCTTATGAATTTTAGTGAGTATGATTACACATATAATATTTTTTACATCCTATTACATAGAACATAGATTTGCCTATGTATTATCCATCATTCCTGAGACCCAGGACTTTGCCGATAAGGAAAACAAGTGGGACAATTAGCTTCTTCCACCAGGATTAAGTTTTTGGCAGTTCTGTGATTTGAACTCTGGGCCTACAAGACCTACTTCATAAATGGGTCAATGTTAGCACACCAGTTTGATGCAAGCGAAGTTGGCGGGCAAATATGAGGACCTAAGATCAAGCCCTAGGAGTGGCCAATATATAAACAGATAGATGTGTAGATTGCAGTGTGTGTGTTTATTTACATATGTATATGCATCTATAAATAAATGTATACTGAGACAGATAGACATTTGTGTAGATTCTATTGCATAACTCTATATATAAAGTGATGTCTATATCTTATTCTTATAAATTCTATTGCTACCAATTATTTGGTCTAAAATTATGTGTCCATTAATTAATCATGGGAGAAGACTTAATAAAGTATTAATTCAATTAATCAATGACCTATATTTATTGTGTACAATCTTATACTAGAATAAATAGCTAATTAGTAATTCAATTAGTACATGTCAAACATTCTATTAGTCTTCCTATAGATAGGAATATATAGGAATGGGTTTCCTAGCATCTTCAGCCATGTGTAGGTGGCAGTCCCAGGATCGAACTCAGGGCCTAGGTGTCTCGGTTGGGCTCAGGCTTCACTGATAGCACCCAGCCTTCGGCCATGCAAGGTCATATACCATTTTCAAGCTGAGTTATTGAGACCCAGGATGGTCACAGTGCAAAGGAAACAAAGATAAAATGGTTGTGTAAAACTGCCTGTTTTTTTCCTCCTCCATTTTTGTTGCTTGGATTGATTTATGCCAGTGCTAGAAGTTGAACTCGGGTCCTAGGATCCATGGTTCATCTGTGGGTGTAAATGCTGCACCCCAGCCTAGGGTAATCATGGTTTAAGACAGAATAAAGGGCCTCCTTCAGCAAAAGGACCCCAGGGACAATGTTTAGGCTCACAGTTCAAGCCTCAGGAGCGGCCACACAAAAAAAAGAGCCATTAAGTCTCTGTGTCTGTGTATGTATGCATGTATTTCTATCAGTGAACAGCCAGAGTCGCTATGAAGAAAGGCACCCAGCTAGGAAATTTGCTTTGAATAGAATGATTTCATAGCACAGAGAGTGCTTTCAAGACAGTGCATGTTCCTGGGATCCCTTCACTGTTTCCAGTGTAGCCTGAGGGTATCTGCACACCCCAGGCTGTTGGAGGAAGTCTGCCTCATTGTTGGAACAGGCAGAAAAAAAAGCCTCACTCCTGTACAGCTGTGTAACAAACAATTCATGTGGGGCAATTAGTGAGGATGAGTGTGGGCAGGTTCTGAAGGCCAGGAGAAAAAAACCTCTTTGCACCCCAAGCTCTTTCTCTCCCAGTGCTCTGTTTTGACAGGTAGCCTTCATTTGTACCATCTCCCATGGCAGGCCAAGTTTCCTGCACTCATCCTGTCTTTGTTAGACTATGTTCTAGTGTTGAAAAAAACTACTACAATTAATTCAAGAGGCCTTCTGGCAGACAACTAGGGAGCTGAACTTAATAAGATTCCTAATTGGCAAAGGTGCCTCCCTAGGATTCCGGGAGCTTGTTAAATCTAAGCACTTGTGCAAAATCACAATGCTTCCTGTCATCTAGGGCTGGTGAAGTTCATCATGTATTGAAACCTTTGCCCTCTTCGAGTTGGGCCTTGGGTAGGTAGATTTCAGATTAAACACAGGGCCAGGGTGCTGACCTTGAGCGCAGAAAAGAAGCTCTTTGCTTTACCATTTGGCGTCTCTGCTTCATTTCTTGTATCTTTGTGTGTGTGTGTGTGTGTGTGTGTGTGTGCGTGAGTGTGTGCATGTGCATACACCAGCCCTGGAGCTTTTATTCAGGACCTGAGCACTGTACCTTAGTTTCTCCTGTACAAGGACAGCACTCTACCACTTGAGCCACACAGCCAATTCAGGCTTCTTTTCTAGGGATGTGGTACTGAGAATTCAAACCCAGGGTTTCATACATGCAAAGCACTCTACCCTTAAGGCACATTCCCAGCACTCCACTTCAGGTTTCTTGATATTTTTTCTTGTAAGTTGGAGGAGTTGAAGCCTGGGCCTGGGTGCTGTCTCTGAGCTGAGTAATTCAGCTCAAGTTTAGCACTATACCACTTGAGCTACAGTGCCCCTTCAGGCTTTCTGGTGTTTCTTTGGAGATAACCATCTCAAGGAATCTCATTCTGAGGCTGGCTTTGGACCATGATACTCAGCTCTCAGGCTCCTGAATAACTAGGATGAGAGGTGCGAATCACTGGTGCCCAGCTTCCACTTTAAGTTTCTAAGTGGTGAATAGGAGATAATAGTCTCATGGGACATTTTGTTTCTGGGATAGTTTGGAACCCAAATCCTCAGCTTCGTGAGCAGGCAGGATGATAGACCTCAGCTAAAAACACCTAAGCCGTGACACTTTCTGCAAGGGTATCTTTGTCTCCGCGTGGTAGAGTGCAAGCCATGAGCCCAAGAAGGAAGAAGCCAAGCACCTAGGCTCTGGGTTGAAGGTTCATGATGGAGAAAAGGAACCAAACCAATTGTCAGCAGGAGACAAGTCACTAGAGTTCAGTACACATGTAAATTTGGCCGTGCTTTGGGGACATATCTGAGCCTCAAGTTTCTCATCTGCACAATCATCTTACTTGTGGAGCTCTACCAAGGACCAGATGAAAGAATACACCCCATGAAGGACTCAGCACATAACACCTCAGCACCCAGCACACCAGGAGGGACTCATCACATAGCTCTATCCCACAAGCTGTCATTAGAATTCGGGTGCTTTCATCAGTATCACCATTCTTTCAGAAAATCATCACAAACCACAAAAGTTCACATCTAATGGTTTAAAGGGGTGGTTAGTGTAGGGGAGGGTCCTCAGCCTTGGGGATTGCACTCATAGGTTGAGGGTACTCTCCTAAGACCTTTTCCTCAAGTTTAGAACACTACCACTTTGAGCCTCAGCTCAGAGTCTCACAGACTTCCTGCCAGGGCTGAGTATTCACACCACCAGTTTCAGAACTCATCCCCGAGCAGCTAGGGGTGAGCCAGCAGCGTCTGGTTCCATGGAGTTGGTTTGCAGCTGTTGACCTCTGGCTAAGTCAGGTTAGATGTCAGCCATCAGCTTCAGACTCTGTCTGAGGTATTTGAAACCCTGTCATTTTATAGTTGCAGTCATAACATTCTAACTTGTTTTTGGTGCTTCAGTGACAGCACCACTTCTGGCTTTCTCTTTGCATGTGATAGTGTGGAAATGAACCCAGAGCTTCATACATACTAGGCAAACACTCTACCACTGAGCCCCAGTAGTGACAAGTAGAAATATATATGGTTTGTTTTATATATATATATATATAGATAGATAGATAGATAGATAGATAGATAGATAGATAGATAATAGAAAGATAGAAAACAAGAGAGAGATGTCTGTATATTATTAAGTTATATATACTATTTTACTACCAATTATCAATAATTAAATTATTTCTTCCTTTATTTAGGTATCATGTTTGAATTCATAATAAAGTATTAATTGAAAATTAGGCAATGTACTATGATTATTGTGTGTAATTTTATAATATAAACATACACTAAGTACTAATGTAATTGTTACTTTTACAACATTCCATTCATATGGATGTATATTGGAATGTATTTTTTAGGATCTCCTGACATTCGTAGGTGGCAGGGATTTGATCCCCGGACCTAGTTTGCTGGTTTGGGCTATGGTTTCCCTGATAGCCCATCAAACTTCAGCAGTGCAAGGTCACGTACACTTTCCGGGCCTTGTCATTTAGATCCAAGATGGTCACAATTCAAAGGAAAAAACTATGTAAAACTACCTTCTGGAATTTCCCAGTTTTATCTTTCTCCTTCCTTCACCCTCTTTTTTTTTGTCGGTTGTCAGGCAGAATTCTGAGTCTGTGCACTGTCCCTCAACTCTTCAGCTCAAGGCTATCATTCTACCACTTGAGCCATAGAAACACTTCCGGCTTTTTACTGCATATGTTGTGCTGAGGAACTGAACTCAGGACCTTGTGCATGCAAGGCAAGCACTCTACTACTGAGCCACCTTCCCAAGACTTCACCTTTTTTTGCCACAGAAAGATTTGAACTTAGGTCCTAGGATCTCAGGATGGGATGTGGGTCCAGAGCCTGCACCCCAGCCTAGAGTGATCAAGGTTGAGGCAGAGTTGCCACAAGCTGAGTTCAAGGCCCGGGCCTGGCCAAAAAAATTAAGGCTGTGGCTTGGAATTTGCTCCATTTTTCTGGAGGCCTGGGATTTGAACTCAGGGTCTGGGGAACTCTGTGGCACTGTGGGTGAGAGGAAGATCACCGTCTCTGAAGACAAGAATTTCAGACCAGTTTCAAGGGCCTGAATTCAAGCCCCATCACTGGAAAAATAATACTCATATATGAGATCTTTTTACATACATGGGTTTACTTCATGACATTTATTGCCCTTCTTTATTCATTGTTTATTTTATTTAGCATTATTACATATATAACTTTTTTCATTTATTATATCTTATCACATGGATATATTTGCATATGGATTATACATCATACTGAGACACAAGACTTTTACAGAGAAGGAAAAAAATGTGTCAAAATTGGCTTCTTACTGCACATATAAACTTTTGGCAATGCTGGGATTTGAACTCACAGGCCACAATGCATAATTTATGAATGGGTCAGTTGTAGAACAAAAGCCTTTGGCACACTGAGCTGCCAGCCAGTTCTGAGGACCTGAGATTAAGCCATAGTAGTGGGATATATATATATATATGTATATATATATATATATATATGTATATATATATATATTGTTAGATATAGGCATAGATATAGACATAGAAAGATAGATATAGATAGATAGATGATAGATAGATAGATACATAGATAGAAAGAAAGAAAGAAAGATAGATAGATAGAAAGATAGACAGATAGATAGATGTGTAGTTTGCTATATATATGAGAGAGACAATGTGAGGATATTAAATTATATATATTATGAATTATTAGTTATGAAATTAGGTCTCCACTTACTTACCAAAGTATTAATGTAAAAGAAGTCAGTATTCTTTAATTAGGAGAACGAAACCAGTGTGTTAGAATTGAAGACATAATCCAATAATTTTTGTGTGATATTCTATAAGAGAATCATGAACTAACTGTCAATTTAATTGTAACTTTTATAAATTCCATTAAGCATTCCCATGGATAGGAATGATTTTCTTAAGATCTCCCTCCATTTGTAGGAGGCGGTCCTGGCATTCCAACTCCAGGCCTGAGTAGTTTACTAAGAAATGCAAACCATTAGAATGACACTGTGAAGATTTCAGATTGTCATGAGAAAAATAGAACAAGAAAAAAGAAAGTCAAGTGTCAGTGGATCCTGCCTGTAATTCTAGCTCTTCAGGAGTCTGAGAGGTAGAGAATGACAATTTGAATTCAGTCGGGACAGGAAAGCCCAGGACAATCTTATTTCTAAGGGATCACAGGAATTAAAAAAAAAAAAAAAAAAACATGAGTGGGGCTGTGGCTTAAGGGCATAGCACTACCTTTGAGCAAAAAGAGCTCAGGGACAGTGCCTAGGCTCATAGTATGACCCCCAGACTTGCCAAAAACAAAAAACAGTAACTCCATGTCTACCCATGTATGTATGCATGTATTGCTATCGGTGAAGATCCAGAGTCCCTATGTTGAAAGGCACTCAGCTAGGAAATTTACTTTGAATAAAATGGTTTGATAGCACAGAGAACGTTTTCAAGACAGTGCATATTCCGGGGCTCCCCTCACTGTTCCCAGTGTAGCCTGAGGGTTTCTGCGAACCTCAGGCTGCTGGAGGAAGTCTGACTCATTGTTGGAACAGGCAGAAAAAAGGTCTCACTCTTGTACAGCTGTGTAATAAACAACTACATCTGGGGGCTGGGAAGGTAGCTCAGTGGTAGAGTGTATGCCTTGCAAGCATGAGGCTCTGGGTTCGATTCCTCAGGACCACATAAACAGAAAAAACCGGAAGTGGTGCTGTGGCTCCAGTGGTAGACCGCTAGCCTTGAGCTGAAGAGCTGAGGGACAGCGCACAGACCCAGAGTTCAGGCCCCATGACTGGCAAAAAAAACAAAACAAAAAAAAAACAAACAACTCCATCTGGGCCAATTAGTGAAGATGAGTGTGGGCAGGCTCTGAAGGCCAGAAGAAAAAGACCTCTTTGCATCCAAAGCTATCTCTTTCCCCAGTGCTCTGTTTGGACAAGAAGCCTTCACTTGTGCCACCTCCTCTGGCAGGCCAAGTTCCTTGTACTTATCCTGTCTTTGTTAGACTATGTCCCAGTGTTGAAACAAACTGCTACAATTAATTCAAGGGCCCTTCTGGCAGACAACTAGAGAGCTGAACCGAATTAAAAGATTCCTAATTGGCAAAGTTGCCTCCTTAGGTTTCCAGAAGCTCACTGAATCTAAGCACATGGGTAATATCACAATGCTTCTTGTCGTGTAGGGCTGGTGAAGCTCATCAGGTTTTGAAACCTTTGACCCCTCCTAGTTGAGCCCTGGATGGCTAGCTTTTGGGGTTGAACACAGGGCCTAAGTGCTAAACATGAGCTCAGAACCGAAGCTCAGTACTTTAACACAATTTCGTGTAACAGCTTCACTTCTGATATGTGTGTGTGTGTGTGTGTGTGTGTTTGTGTGTGTGTGCATACACTTGTCCTGGAACTTGAGGACCTAAGCACTGTACCTGAGTTTCTCCTGTACAAGGATAGCACTTTACCACTTGAGCCACAGGGCCACTTCAGGATTTTTTTTTAGTGATGTGGTACTGAGGAATCAAAACCCAGGGATTCATACATGCAAAGCAGTCTAAGGCTTCCTATTTAGGTTTTATTTTTTTTCTCTTCTTGTGTGTTGGAGGAGTTGACGTCTAGGCCTCGTGCTCTCCTTGAGTTCTTCAGCTAAAGCCAAGTGCACTACCACTTGAGTTACAGCATTACTTCAGGTTTTTGTTGGGTCACTGGAGAATAGCGTCCATCTCAAGAATTTCCTGCCCAGGCTGGCTTTGGACCCTGATCCTCAGCTCTCAGGCTCCTGAGTAGCTAAGAGGACAGGCGTGAGTTAGTGGTGCCCAGCTTCCACTTCAATTTTCTAAGTGATGAATAGGAGATAATATTCTCTTTGTGTCTGGGATAGTTTGGAACCCAGATCCTCAGATATCAGCTTCTTGAGTAGGCAGGTTGACAGACCTCAGCTACAGACGCCTAGATCTAACTCTCTGTTGCAAGAGGGTCCTCTGCTCCACGTGGTAGGGCGTTAGCCATGAGCCAATAGGGAAGAGTCAGTGCCTAGGCCCTGAGTTCATTGTTGATGACTGAGAAAAATAAATAATTGTCTGCAGAAGACAACTCACTAGATTTCAGTACATACATAATTTTGGTGAGCCTCAAGCTTCTCATCTACACCATCATCTTACTTGTAGAACTCTTACAAGGATCAGATGAAAGAATGAACCCCATGAAGGACTCAGCACACACCTTATGAAGGACTCATCACATAGCTGTATCCCACACGCAGTCATTAGAAGTACGGTGCTTTCATCGTTATCACCATGCTTTCAGAAACACATCACAAACCACACAAAATTCACATCTAATGATTTAGAGGGATGGGTCTTTTTGGGAGGGCTGGGGGTCAGCCACAGGGAATGCACTGGAAGGTTGGGGGTACTGTTGAAAGATCTTTGCTCAAGGCTACAGCTCTACCACTGTGAGCCACAGCTCAGAGTTTTG
>NW_024870983.1:3737500-3948104 GCF_019054845.1 Dipodomys spectabilis
TACCATCTTAGCTGTCTCTTTGACAATTCTTAGGCAGAACTCAAGATCTGAGCACTGTCTCTAACACTCTACTACTTGAGCCACAGGACCAATTCTGGCTTCTATCTGTGTATGTGCTACTGAGGAATTGAACCCAGGGCTTCTTGCATGCTAGGCAAACACTCTCTCACTAATCCACAATCCCTTTTTTCTTAAAGGTAGTTTTACATAAGTATGCTAGCATTTTACGTCCCTAACTGTATTTTTTGAACACAGGTTATTCCTATAAACCCTGATCTTCTCTTCCCCTGCCTGATTTGTGATGGTTCCTGCATTGGCCTCATAATAAAATGTAAATAAAGGCTGCTGAGAGCTTTAGTGTGCATCATATAAGGACACAGGCCTGGAATCTGGGAAGAGAAAAAGATGGGGCTGAAATGAACAGAATGATTCAGTATGCGCAATGAGCATATCTGAAAAATAAATCAGTAAATAAAATCAGAAGCATTGCATACAGCCTGTTTGCAATCAGGGAGGTAATATACACCTGTAAGTAGGGCATTAATACATAAACTTGGTCTTTGCTTTTTGAAATTTTTTTGGTGGCCATCCCATGGCTTAAACTCAGGGTGTGATACCTTCCTCAGCTGTTTTGCTCAAGGCTGAGGCTCTACAACTGCCACAGCTCCACTGCCAGCCATCAGGTCGTTAACTGAACATAAGCGCCTCCCAGGCTTTCCTGCCTGGTCTGGCCTGTGTCTCTTATTTGGCCTTCTCTTGCAAAGCTGGAGCTCAACCCTCTAGGCCACTGCTCCACTTCTAGTTTTCTGGTGGTTTATTGGAGACAAGAGTCTCACAGACTTTCCTGCTAGGGCTGGCTTTCAATCATGATCTCCTGCGGAGACTTCAAGTGGTTTTCCTCAGGGATTCACCTAGGAGCCATTCCACACAAATCTTTCATCTAAATCTTGAGAGGTACTAGAGAAAAACAGAAACAGGAAGATGCTTCTAGTGTGTTCTAGATACTCAAGGTTGGAGACACAAAACACTCATAATTATTAGATCATTTTCTAGGCAAAAGGAGCAATGCAGACAGTATGAGGATCGTTCTAGCTTTCGGTCCTCATACCCTGAGACACTAAAATAACTGCATCTCAATGCTAAGTGACAGAACTGGCATGTCTTGTGGACATTTGCTCATAAATCTGTGACACTCAATTCTCACTTTTGGTTTCAAACCTGTGACCAGAGGGGATGATGAGTAGAGAAAATCCTTCTCAGAGAACGTAGCTATAAAGAACATTGGGTAGTTGACTTATAAGTCCAAACCATTGGAATAACCCTATTAAGAAGTCAGATTGTCCAGATTATAAAATGAAGAAGAAAAGAAAGAAGGTGCCTGTGTCTGCTGACTCTAATCCATGCTCCTCAGGAGGCTAAGATGTAGAGAATCTGAGTTCGAATCCAGCCAGCATAAGAAAGTCCATGGCACTGTAATTTCAAAGAGATCACAGAAAAACCCAGAAGTGGGGTGTGACTCCACCTTAATGCACTATCCTTGAGCAAAAGGAGCTCAGAGACAAGGCCTAGGCTCATAGTTCAACCCTTGGGCCTGCCCCCTCTAAAAGAACCTGCACCTCCATGTCTTTGTGTATGTATAGATATCTTCCTATAAGTGAAGCTCCCGAGTAGCTATGATACATGGCACCAAGGTAGGAAATTTGTATTCAATACAATGAGTTCATAACACAGAGATTGCTTTTATGACATTACATGTTCTAGGGCTCCCTTCACTGCTCCCAGTGTAGCCTGAGGGTTTCTCTGCATCCCAGGCCAGCTGGAAAAATTCTCTTTCATTGTCTGGACAGGCACACAAAAGGCCTCACTCATGTAGAGCTGTGTATCA
This sequence comes from Dipodomys spectabilis, assembly GCF_019054845.1. NCBI lineage: Eukaryota > Metazoa > Chordata > Mammalia > Rodentia > Heteromyidae > Dipodomys > Dipodomys spectabilis. Next base: position 3,739,386 of record NW_024870983.1, read on the forward strand.
AACAACTCCATCTGGGCCAATTAGTGAGGAGGAGTGTGGGCGGGCTCTGAAGGTCAGGAGAAAAATTCCTCTTTGTACAACAAGCTATCTCTCTTCCTAGTGCTGTTTTTTGACAGGAAGCCTTCATTTGTGCCAACTCCCATGGCAGGCCAAGTTCTGTGCACTCACCTTGCGTTTGTGAGACTATATTTCAAAGCTCAGATACAGTGCTCAATATAATTCAGGAGTCCTTCTGGCAGACGACTAGGGCACTGAACTTAATGAAATGTTCCATTGAGGGCAATGATGGGCCTATGATGCCTTTTCTAATTTTCTGGAAGCTTTGAAATCCAAGCCTATGTTGGATATCACAAAGCTTCCAGTCATCTAGAGCTGGTGAAGCTCATCTGATTTTGAAACATTTGACCTCTCTTAGTTGGGCCCTGGGTGACTAGATTTTGGGGTTGAACACAGGGCCTGGGTGCTAGCAATGAGCTCAGAACAGAAGTCTAGTGCTTTACCATTTTGTGTCACAGCTTCACTTCTGCTTTGTGTGTGTGTGTGTGTGTGTATGCATATTCTAGTCATGGAGCTTGAACACAGGACATGAGCACTGTACCTAGTTTCTCTTCTACAAGGATTGCCCTCTCCTACTTGAACCACAGAGGCACTTCAGGCTTTTTCCTAGTGATGTGGTCCTGAGAAATCAAGGACAGGGTTTCATATATGCAAAGCACTCTACCCCTAAGGCACATTCCCAGCCTTCTACTTCAGTTTGTTAGTGTGTATCTATCTTTTTTTTATTATTGTCGGTTGTAGGAGTGGAAAGCTGGGCCTGGGGACTGTCTCTGAGCTCTTCAGCTCAAATCTTGTTGCTCTACCACTTGAGCCACAGAGCCACTTCTGGTATTCTTGTGGTTCATTGGATCTAAGTGTCTCAAGGACTTTCCTGTTGGGAGCTGACAGTAAAGCTCCAAGGTCATCTTGACTCTTGTACTCACTTAAAGGCATGTAAAAGGAACTGGCTTTCATGAATAACACCAGGTATCCGGGTTTGCCTTGCTATGTCTGTAAAATTTGTTTTACTTTCTATCAGTTGACCTTGTCTTGTTTCTTTCTACACCCTTGTTCTTATTAAAGACTTTTCTTGCTTTTCTATGCTATGGTGACCTTAGGTTACCTCTTGACTTCTAATAGTATAAATAAGGAGAGTTAAAAATAAACGGGGCTGCAGTCTTGAGCTGCAGACCTCCCGACCCCATCCCTTGTCTTATGTCTTTATTTTTCCGTCCTCGCCCCCTAAATCAGGAGTCCCTTTCGTTGCCCGCTGGTTCTGGCAAGTGGTGCCCGAACAGGGACCCTAAAAACCTGGGATCAAGGCAGAGGACCCCGCTAACGTAAGAGGACGCGTCCATAAAAAAAGCGGGTTTAGCCGGGCGCTGGTGGCTCACACCTGTAATCCTAGCTACTCAGGAGGCTGAGATCTGAGGATCGCGGTTCAAAGCCAACTCGGGCAGGAGAGACTGTGAGACTCCTATCTCCAATAAACCACCAGATAACCAGAAGTGGCACTGTAGCTCAAGTGGTAGAGCGCTCGCCTTGAGCTGAAGAGCTGAGGGACAGCGCCCAAGCCCAGATTTCAAGTCCCACGACCGACAAAAAAAAAAAAGAAAAAGAGCGGGTGATAGTATAGTCGGGAGTAAGAAATTATGGGGCAAGGAAACAGCCACACGTTATACGTGCAGGCTCTCAAGGGTATGCTTCACGCTCAAGGAGTAAAAGTTAGACAGAGTCAGTTAGAATGTTTCTTTCACTTTGTTGAGAAAGTATACCCCTGGTTCCCGGAGGAAGGAACCATTAGTTTTAAAACTTAAAAAAAAAATAATCATTTTTTTTTTTTTGGAAAAAAGGATTCAGGGACACCATGATACAAATGGCCTGTAAGTTAAAACATTGCTGCTTTGTAATTGTCTGGTATCTGTGTAGCCTACAGGTTCTGTATTGGGGTTGACAAGAGTCTTGGCAGATGTGCTATAAGACAGCCAACGGGGCCGATGGGAGACGTCCCCCAAATCCCCATCAGGGTAAACTATCCACTAGTGCAGACATTTGGGCCAGTCTGTAGTCTGGCACCTTCTGTCTGACAGCCTACAACGCACATGCTGTAAATATGTTTTTTCTCAATGTTTGTGTATGTATTTTAAAATTGTTAAAATGTTTCTTCTCTCAGATTCATCCTGATGTGAGAGCCCGAAAAAAATTGGCTAACACCCCCTCAATATCTGTTTCCCTCTAGCTCCTTCTTTTTTACTTACACTTTAAACTGACCCCCTTTCTCCCATTCACTGCCACCTCCTCCACCCTCTCTGGATCCAGAAGTAGGGGAGTGATGGGTTGCAAAAAACCTGGAGGATCTAACAATAACTTAAAAGGGCTGGCAGGGAAAACTCGCAGCCAGATAAAACTGCCACTGACCACCTACAAGTGACACCAGCAAGATCTTAGCCTCAGGCCTTGGCCCAGGGGGTCTGAGTATGGGGGAGAACCTGTCAGTCTGAGGGGACGGCCGCTAGGGACTTCTTTCCCTTGCCCCAAGATGACTGAAAATTCTCCTCCACCTTGAAAGGCCCCTGGGTCAATGTTTGCAGAAATCTAAAAAAAAAAATCCTCAGGAGGTGAGTAGAGGGGGTCTGAGTCCCCTCATAAGTGGGTTTGAGTCCCACTTGTAAATGGTGGTGAGATGTTGCCCCATTCACTGAGACCTGATTTTGTCTTTGTGGCCACTTGTTTGTCTTGTTTACTTTAGTGTGTTTGTTTGCTTTATGTTTTCTAAGGTAAAAAAGTTCTGGGTGAGCGTGACAGGCTCACTCAACAGACTTTGGATTCAGCTTGCTGAGTAAAAACAGCACAAAGTTCTGGTAGAGATAAAGATAAACTGGGGCCCATTTTATTAGTCCCAATTCAGCCTTTGGTTGTTGTCTTGTCTAGTTCTGTTTTAAAATTGGTACCAGTTTTAAATGTACGTACAACTGATTTTGATTTTGGAGTGCTTTAAGATCTGTGTGTGTTTTGTATGTGTTTGTGAACATGTTCAAGATAAAAATTATCAACATACTGTAACAATTGGGTGAGTTTAAGTATAAAATTCAAAAGGTTATGAGGTTTAAACTTTACCAAAAATTTTAAAAATTTTTCACATTGTTTTAAATGACTTTTTAAAGATTCTTTAACTTAAAAAAAAATCTGGTATTTTAAAATACATAAGGCTGTTTTCACTGTAATCAAGTTATCTGGCTTAACAAAACTGCATTGGCTGTTTAAAATTTAGTTCTCTTGGCTAAAATTTGGGGATAAATATTAAAAGTTTAAATATAAAAGTTTGTTTAACACTGTAAAATACATTACCTGTTCTGTCTGTCTAAAACTGTGTATTTTCATTTAAAAACCAAGAGATAAAAAAAAAAAAAACTTTAAAGCCAGCAAAAGACCTATCTTTAGGGGTAAGGGGTACACAGGTAAAAGTACAGTTCAGCTGGTCATACATGGTGGGACAGGCCATGGGAGGAGTCCACACATGGTAAAAGAGGACAAGCTGACACAAACACAGTTCATCTTACCCTAAAGAGAGAGATTAGGTGTGTGCCCATTTCCACAGGAGGGGCCAAGTGGCCCAAATTTGTTCTGTCCTTTTTCTCTACAGATAAATACTAAAAACATGATGATAAAAATTAGTGATGTGATAATCTGATTAGTATTGCTAAAACTGCCCCTTGGACTTAAAAAGAGGGTTAAAAAATGTTTTTGTGTAATGTGATTTGCTTTCTATAATATTTTATAATTGGGATATGTTTTTATTTTTTTATTTTTTTTTTAATTTGTTTTTTTTTTTTTTTTTTCGGGTCTGGTCGTGGGGCCTGAGTGCTGTGCCTCAGCTCTTCAGCCTAAGGCTAGCGCTCTAGCTCTACCACTTGAGCCACAGTGCCACTTCCGGCTTTTTTATTTTCTGCTTATGTGGTGCTGAGGAATTGAACCCAGGGCCTCATGCATGCAAGGCAAGCGCTCTACCACTGAGCCACCTTCCCAGCCCTGGGATATGTTTTTAAAAGTCATAAATGTGTTAAGTTTAACTTCTTGGTAGAGAGATGGTGATTGTAATTCTTACATTAAAAAAAAATTGAGTTTAAAAGTTTTAATGTGTATCTGTTTTAAAACAAACAGCCAAGAGACATGAGTGACACTTGGCCTCAAGATTTTAAGGGATTTTTTTTTAATGTAACTAAAAACTAAAATATAAAATAATAAAAGAGATTAATAGGAGGCTTAAAAAATAGGAATGGATTTTTGGATATAAAGTTTAAAAGTAAAATTGTTCTTAACATTTGCCTCAAAGTAAAAAAATTAGGATTACCAAAATAATTGCTTAATTGCTATTCCAGTTTGCTCTTATAGGTTTTTTAAGTTTCCAGCAAGCCAAGAACAAAGCACAGAGGATTCTTATAAGTTTGTCGGATGTAACTTTGGCTCTTAACAAGTTTCAGGTAAGAGCATGCTTAATAGCTACTTCTATGTTGACCACCTTGTTGCTTTTAATTGGAGTAAAGTGGCCTTTTATAAGACTCATTGATTTACAAACTGGTTCAAAGCCAGCCCGGGCACAAAAAGGTCCCTGTGAGACTTTCACCTCTACTCAGCCAGCAGTGCTAAAAAAAACAAGCAGAGTTGCTTTGGGACTCATAGTGACAGAGTGCTAGCCTTGAGTTGTAGAGCTGAGGGACAGCACTCAGGCCCCGAGTTCAAGTCCAGTGACCAGCTAAGAAAAATACAAATGAGGCATTTATCTCAGTGTAAAAAAAACACTCCTGGGACAAGAGCACTGGAGGAGCATCCAGAGGCAGTAAGCCACTGCTTGGATAACAAAAATGTCAGATCCTAGAGTCATTTGTGTGTGGCCCTTCAAGAATTGGTCAGAGCCAGGAGGTCATGGGAAGATAGTTTGTAAGCATGCCTTATGTCCATGACTATCTACCTTGTAGTGACAGGAACTTGTCAGTAATCTGTGATAGTACTAAAAAAGCTAAAGTTATAAAATGTGGGGGATGGTTTAAATCCCAACCCCTTTATGTGCCAAAATCCCTAATTGACAGTAACTTTTGAGCTAATACCAGCTACATAAAATTTATCTGCTCAAGAATAAAGTTTGTAAACCTGAGAGTGTGTTTCTATTAACATCTGTCTAAAGGCCTGCACAGGTGACTTAGACATTGTTAGAGTCACTAGAGGTCATATTCCTAAAGATGCTTTTACAAACCAGAGTGTAAAACAAGCTACACTGCTGTAGCCAGAGAAAAAGTCTATGCATTTGTCAAAAGTTAAAATATTGTTCTTAATGACATCTAACCCTGGTAACCTCTTTGTAAAATAGACTAAGGTTATAGGTTCCTGGCTAGGTAGGACAACACCCCTGAGTCAGCTTAAAGAAGTTACAGAAGATGAATCTTCGCCCATCATCCCCTTTTTAAAACAAGGGACCAGAGTCATAAAAAAAAAGGATGACAAAATACACACACACACACACACACACACACACACAAGACATGGAAAATAGTAGTACAGGCCTAAACCCTCTATATCTGCCTAAAAAATCAGCCTTATTAAAAGAACTATCTAGTTTAAAAAGTTGTCATCTTGGTAAATTGTCCTGGGCTATTGTCTATATAGTCTTAAAAACTAGTGGGCCCACAACCTGCCAAGCCTATATATTACTTGTATCCTTAACCAAAAATTTACAGCCCAGCACAAGGTGTAACACAGTCCCTTGGAGCCACTGAGAGACCCTGCTGCTGCTGCTGCTACAGCCTGACAGTCACCTGGAAAAAATTTACATCGTTATCCTGACCACCTCCACTGTAAAAAAAGTAGACTAAACTCCTGCCTGATTCCATCTTTTGGATGGCTTTGCTTTGTCCATGTTACCATATGCCTACTCTAATTTTATTATGGCTACTCCTCTTGCTGGGGAGACTAACAAACATTGTATTGCCCATTCCCTACACTGCTTTGCCACTATGGGACTTCCTAAACATAGTAAAACTGATAATGGTCTGGGATATGTCAGACAAGCTTTTCAAAATTTTTGTAAATCTTATCAGATTATTCACACAAAGGTATTCCCTATAATCCTCAAGGTCAAAAAATTGTTAAACGAGCTAATGGTTTACTCAAACATGAAATTTTTAAATTAAAAGGTGGGGAATTATACCCCATCTCTCCTGTTAATATTCTTTCTCATGCTTTGTTTGTACTAAATTTTTTAAACTTAGAATGTAATGGCCTTACCACAGAACAGCGTTTTTGGGAAAAAAGAGAGCAAAGAGCTTTTGCTCAAGTAAAGTGAAAGGATCCTTTAACAGGTGCTTGGCATGGGCCTGATCTGGTTTTAACATGGGGGTCGAGGACATGTTTGTGTTTTCTCGCAGGAAGAAAATGACGCCCGCTGGTTGCCTGAACGCTGCGTTAGGATTGTGGAGACTCATTCAGATGACACAAATGTTGACACATTGGGCTTATGTGCCAGATCCCCTGATTGTGCACCCTACAACTTGGGAGGGAGTTAAAGTAATCATTCACGTAAATAGATCAGCATTCAATACAGCCCCCGATCCCTTCATCCAGCACACCAAGATGAGAGATATCTCAGCTTCAGATATTGGAACTCCTTTTTGCTTTACCACCAGCTCTAAAGGGTCCATTCCAGGCTGTGTTATAATGCTATCCATGACTCATAAAATTTGATTCCCAGACAAAAATCAAATGTACAATATACAGATGATATCTTTGCCAACTGGGCACTTAGTTTATACAAATTCTGCTCCATCCTTTAGGATACCCCATTACATTAATTCTTCACAAGTAGTAAAATCTACAGGAGAGCCTCATCCAAATAGGTGTAGGCATGTACAGCCATTTGTTACCAATATTTCTGAAACTAATTCTCAATTAATGGACTGGTCTGGAGCTAATCTTACTAATAAGTACAATCTTGGACTGTGGTGGATAAATGGACATCCTCAACATCATGTTTGGATGCTGGTAGCTACACTCAACAACATAACCTGGCCCAATTCATCCCTTTTAAAAAAATATTATAAATTGTGTATCACCACCCCATGTCATTATGTATGGACCATTTAATATCTCTGTAGGAGCTAATTATTTTAATGTTACCTGTTCTAATTGTTCTTTTATTAATTGCTTGTATAACAACATAACTAAATTCATACTTATTGTTAGACAACCATCTTTTGTTATGCTTCCTGTAAATATTTCTAAAACTTGGCATAAAGATTTTAGTATTCAGGTGTTAAAACAATTGAAAAAACTAATGCGCTCTCTTTAATTTGTTGGGCTACTTGTAGCTGATGTTTTGGCCTTTACTTCGTTAGCTGCCTCTACAGCGGCAGCTGCTGTGACACTAACACAAAATGTACAAACTGCCTATTATCTTAATCAGCTTGCTGATAATACTACACAAGCCTTACCTCTGGACTCTAAAGTGACAAAAACTGTTAAAAAAAACTGTTTAAACAATTTCAATGCTATATCCCTTCCCTGACTTATGTTAAAGGATTGCTAATGACATTGCTTGGCCTAAAAATGCTTTTGTTAATGGTTTTCTATGCCTTCCTTGTATTACATACACTACAAAACTCTCTTATGAGTTTAGCCAGCCAGCTACATAAAATCAAGCTCCAAATAAATGAATTCCCCCCGAGAAAAACTACAGCCAGAGATGGGTAAGAGGGGGGTGCCAGTCTGACCAATCTAAGACAGGGCCTTCAGCTTTGCTCTGAAGAAGTTCCCAAAGACGGGTAAGACAGACAAGGTGATCCACCCAACCTAAGACAGGCGGGTTCGCTTCTTCAAAAAAGAGATGAGGGAGATGTTGGGAGCAGACAGTAAAACTCCAAGGTCATCTTGACCTTGTACTCACTTAAAGTCATGTACAAGGAACTGGCTTTCATGAATAACACCAGGTGTCCGGGTTTGCCTTGCTACGTCTGTAAAATTTGTTTTACTTTCTATCAGTTGACCTTGTCTTGTTTCTTTCTACACTCTTGTTTTTATTAAAGACTTTTCTTGCTTTTCTACACTATGGTGACCTTAGGTTACCTCTTGACTTCTAATAGTATAAATAAGGAGAGTTAAAAATAAACGGGGCTGCAGTCTTGAGCTGCAGACCTCCCGACCCCATCCTTTGTCTTATGTCTTTATTTTTCCATCCTCGCCCTCTAAATCAGGAGTCCCTTTCGTTGCCGGCTGGCTCCAGCACTTTCCTGCCCAGGCTAGCTTTGAGCCATGATCCTCAGATCTCATCCTCCTGAGTAGCTAGGATGATCAGCATGAGCCACAAGCACCCAGCTATCACTTCAGGTTTCTTAGTGGTGAATTGGAGATAATAGTCTCATGGGACCTTTTGTGTCTGAGATAGTTTGGAACCCAGATCCTCAGATCTCCGCTTCCTGAGAAGGCAGGATGACAGACCTCTGCTATAGAACCCTAGGCCGTGACACGCTGTTGCAAGAGGTTCCTTGGCTCCACGTGGTGAAGTGCTATCCATGAGCCCAAGAGGTAAGGGTCAGTGCTTAGGCCCTGAGTTCAAGGTTCACAAGTGAGAAAACAAAACAAAACAAAACAAAACAATTGTCTGCAGGAGACAACTCACTAGTCTTCAGTAATACATAATTTTGTCCCTCCCATGGGGACATATCTGAGTGTCAATATTCTTGTCTGCATAATCATCTCAGTTGTGGAGTTCATACAAGGACAAGATGAAAGAATGCACCCTTTGATGGACAAAACATATAACACCCTTTTTTTATTCTGTCATGAGGCTTGAATTCTTGGCCTGAGATCTGTCCCTCAGATCTTCAGCTCAAGGCTAGTGTTCTACCATTTGAGTTACAGCACCACTTCCGGTTTTCTTGTGGTTTATTGGAGAAAAGGTTTTCACCGACTTTCCTGCCTGGGCTGGCTTTGAACCCCGATCCTCAGATCTCAGCCTCCTGAGTAGCTAGGAGGACATGCATGAGCCACCGGTGCCTGGCTCCACATAACCCTCTTTACAGGGTTCAGCACACAGCATCTTGTGAAAGACTCAGCACCCAGCACCCAATGCAGGACTCAACACACAGAACCCAGTGAAGGACTCAGCACATAACATCATGTGCAGGATTCAGCACACGGCACCCTGTGAGGGACTCAGAACCCCAGGAAGGATGCATCACATAGCTGTATCCCACAAGCTGTCATTAGTATTAGGGTGCTTTCATCAGTATCACCATTCTTTCAGAAACACATCACAAACTGCACAAAGTTCACATGTAATAATTTAGAGGGGTGTTATTTGGGGGAGGTAGTCACCCACAGGGATTGCACTAAAATGTTGGGGGTACTATCCTAAGATCTTTTGCTCAAGGCTAGAGCTCTACCATTTTGAGCCACAGCTCAGAGTTTCACAGACATCCTGCCAGGGCTGGGTTTTAAAACTACCAGTGTCAGGTCTCAGCCCCCAAGTATCTTGGAGGCAGGGGTGAGCAAGCCAGCAGCATCTGGTTCCATAGCGCTTGGTTGCAGTGGTATACATCTGGCTATTCAGATTATATTGCAGCTGTCAGCACCAGACACCCAGCTTGCTCTGTGATGAGGTATTTGAAGTCATATTCTTATAGAGTTGCAGTCACAACATTCAATCTTTTTTGGTGCCCGTCCTGGGTCTTGAGTAAGGCTCTAGACACAGTCCCTAAGATTTTATGCTCAAAGCTAGTGCTCGACTGCTTGAGCGACAGCACAACTTCTGTATTTTTATGTGCATGTGGTAGTGCGGAATCGAATCCAGGGCTTTGTATGTGCTAGCCATCACTATAGCACTGAGCCACAGGAGTGACGTGAATAAACAGATAATTGTGTAGATTGGCATATATATGTGTCTACATATATATGTAGATGTATAAATATATGTATAAAACAAGAGAAAGATGACTGTATATTATGAAATTACATAAATTATATTACTGCCAATTATTGAAAAATTATTCCTTCCATTTTTAAGTATCATGGTTGAATACATAATAAAGTATTAATTGAAAATTAGTCAATGTAGTGTAATTGTTGTGTATAATTTTATAGTATACTCATATACTAACTACTAATTTAATTGTTAATTTTATAACATTTGTATGGATGTATATTATAATGCGTTTCTTAGAATCTCCTGCCAATCATTAGTGGCAGTCCCAGGATTTGACTTCCAGGCTTAAGTTGAGGTTTTGGCTATGGCTACCATAATAGCTAGCCAAACATCAGCATGTGAGGTCATGTACACTTTCTTGGCCTTGTCATTTAGACCCAGGATGGGCCTCAAAGTCTGACAGGAAAAAATAAATAAAATGACACAGAAAAAAAACCCAGCAACTTGCTGATGGCTGCTGGTTTAAATTTGTTTTCTTTTCATGGTGACCATCCTGGGTCTGAATTACATGACTGAAAAGTGTTGGTAACCTGGTATTGCTGAAGACTGGTGGGCTTCCAGGGAAGCCATAGGCCAACCCAACAACATAGGCCCTGTTTTTGAAGCTGGGTCCTGACCCCTACGAATAGAGGGAGATCCTAAGATTTTAGTTCATATTCATAGGAATACCGATGGAAGGTTATGAATGTCAAGGTTGACTTAGTTGTTCCTGAATGATACTAATGATAAAATTAGAGAGTGATTTTAGTAGGCCAATGGATTTAATGAATATTTTTGACACATTGAAAGAATACTATTAATTACCTGGACACAATATTTTCGGGACAATGGTTGATTTAATTAATAATTCATTAAGGATGAAAACAATCATACTAATTACATGGACGCATAATAAATACCAAAGAATTGGGAGGAATGTAGCCAATATAACAGAATAATATATCGAAATCTCTGGCACTCTATAAATATCTATATGTATTTGTGTACTACCATCTACATGTCAATCTGTTATTTTGTCTATCCCTGGGGCTGGATCTCAGGTGCTGGGAACTGCTTGTCAGCTTCATATGCCGCAGGCTGGCATGCTGACACTCACCCATTCATGAATTGGGCCTTGTAGGCTGTGAGTTTCGATGCCAGCACTTACAAAAATTGAATCGTGCAGTAAGAAGCCCATGATTACACATGGTTTCCTTTTCTGTGAAAGTCCTGGGTGTCAGGTGTGAAGTTTCATACATAGACAAATGTATAATCTATGTAATAAATATAGTAAAAATTCCATGTGTTATAGAAGTCAATAAAATAAATGGTTAATGAATAAAACAAAAAATAAAATGAGTAACTACAGTAAGCGCAATTTGCAGTCAACATATGGGGCTCCATCTCAGGGCTTGGGCACTGCCTGACAGCTGAATTGGCTAGAGGCTGCTGCGCTGGCAGTCACCCATTCATAAATTGAGCCTTCTAGGCCCTGAGTGTAGATCCCAGCACTGCCAAAAATGTAATCGTGGAGGGAAAACTCTAGCATGACACATAAGTTTTCCTTTTCTGTGAAAGTGCTTGGTGTCAGGTAGGATGTATAACTTGGGTGCAAATCTATATACTATGTAATAGGATGTAATAAAGGTAAAAAATGTCATAGGTGAAAGAATTGTCACTACAATAAATGATAAACAGATTGAATTAGTAGTGAATTATTCTAGAATAAAAATTAGACACAATAAGTATAGGATGTGCATTAAGTTTAATTAATATTTTATTAAGTATTAACAAAACAAATATTACATGGAGACATAATTAAATAACTAATAATTGGTAGTAGCACATGATGCAGAATTTAATATCAGCCTCATTCTATGAAATATGAAATATGTATGGATATATGTACATATGTGATAAAATAATAAGATATTGAGTAATTATTAATTAATGCTTTATTAATTGTTAACTGGGACACATCATTAAATGGAGATATAATTTAATACCTAATAATTGGTATTAATATCTATAATGTAATAATATGTAGAAATTTCTTTTTGTGTATATACTATTTATATACAACAATCTCTATTTATATCTCATTCACTCCTGGAGCTCAGTGGTTGAGTGCTCACCTAGTAAGCATGAAGCCCTGGGTTCGATTCCTCAGTGCCACATAAACAGAAAACCCAGAAGTTCTATTGCCTTTGAATCAATTGAGTGCTAGCTTTGAGCACAAACGCTTAGGGAGATTGTCTAAGCTCTTACTCAAGCCCCAGGACTGATGCCAAAAAACAGTAGTATGTTCTAACTGCAATTATAGAAGGACATAACTTCAAATACCTCATAACAGAGCAAGCTAGAAGTCTGGTGCTGACAGCTGCCACCTAACATGACTTACCCACATGTAAACCACTGTAACCCAGCTCCACGGGTTACCCATGTCATCATGGCATATGCCTATCATCCTAGCTGCTTGGGGGCTTTAAAACCAGTCCTGACAGGAAGTCTGTGAGACACTGCAAAATGTGGGTCCAAGTGGTAGAGCTCTAGCCTTGAGTAAATGTTATTAGAACAGTATCCCCATGCTTTGAGCTCAACCCGCAGGGTAGTCTCACTCCACAAATAAAAACACCCCACTAAACCATTAGATATGAAATTGTGTGGTTTGTGCAATGTTCCTCAAAGAATGGTGACACTGATGAAAGCACCCTAACTCTAATGACAGCTTGTGGAATAGAGCTATGTGCTGAGTCCTTCATAGGGTGCTCCGTGCTGAGTCCTGCACAGGGTGCTATGTGCTGAGTTCTTCAGAGGATGCAGTGTGCTGAGTCCGACATTGGGTGTTGGGTGCTGAGTCTTTCATAGGATGCTGTGTGCAAAGAGTGCCATGTGTTGTATCTTTCACCAGGTGCATTTTTACATCTTGTCCTTGTAAGAGCTCCAAACTACGATGATTATGCTGACAAGAATATTAGGGCTCAGATAGGTCCCCATGGCAGGGACGAAATTATGTATTACTGAAGACTATGAGTTGTCTCCTGCAAACAATTGTCATGAACCTTGAACGTGGGGTTTAGGCGATGACCCTTACCTATTGGGCTCATGGCTAGCACTCCACAACGTGGAGCCATGGACCCTCTTGCAGCAAAGGTCGTGGTCAAGGGGTTGGTAGCTGAAGTCTATCATCCTGCCTTCTCAGGAAGCTGAGATCTGAGGATCTGGGTTCTAAACTATCCCAGACACGAAAGGTCCCATGAGACTATTATCTCTAATTCACCACTAATCACCTGAAGTGGAAGCTGCGTGCTTGTTGCTCATAACTGTCATCCTAGCTACTCAAGAGGATGAGATCTGAGGATCATGGTTCAAAGCTAGCCTGGGCAGGAAAGTCCTTGAAACACTTAGCTCCAATGGACCACCAGAAAACCTGAAGTGGTGCTGTTGCTCAAGTAGTAGATCACAAGACTTGAGCTGAAGAGCTCAGGGACAACACCCAGGCCCAACTCTTACAACCGACAACAACAACAACAATAAAAAAGACAGAAATAAACTAACAAAACTGAAGTAGAGGGCTGGGAATGTGCCTTAGGGGTAGAGTACTTTGCATATATGAAACCTTGGCCTTGATTTCTTAGGACAACTTCACTAGAAAATGTCTGAAGTGGCTCTGTGGCTCAAGTGGGAGAGGGATATCCTTTTACAAGAGAAACTAGGTACAGTGCTCTAGGTAGTGCACTGTACTATGAGCTTAGGTGTTGTCTCTGAGCTCCTTTTGCTCAAGGGTAGTGCATTAAGCTTGACAGCCTCACTTCTGGGTTTTTCTGTGATTTAGAAATACCTGTGCCATGGACTTTCCTACATTGGCTGGATTCAAACTAATATTCTCTACATCTTAGCCTCCTGAGGAGCTGGGATTACAGTCAGCAGCCACTGGTACTTTCTTTCTTTACTTCTTCATTTTTTACTCTTGACAATCTGACTTCTTAACAGGGTCATTCCAATGGTTTGAATTTATAAGCAAAGTACACAATGCTTATTTTCTCTCCTCATCTTACCATCTGGTCACAGGTTTGAGACCAAAATTGAGAAATGAGTGTCACAGGATTTGGGAGCAAATATCCACAGGACATGCCAGTTCTGTCACTTAGCATTGAGCTGCTGTGAATTTACTGTCTCAGGATGAGAGGACTGAAAGCTGAAGCAATCCACATACTGTCTGCATTGCTCCTTTTCCCTATAAAATGATCTAATAATTATGAGTGTTTTGAGTCTACAACCTTAATATCTAGAACACACTAGTAGTATCTTCATGTTTCCTAGTACCACTCGAGATTTATACTTAGGGTTTGTGTGGAGTGGCTCCTCTGTGAATCCCTGAGGAAAGCCACTTGAAACCTCCACAGGAGATCATCATTTAACCTGGCCGAGCAGGAAAGTCTGTCAGACTCTTATCTTCAATAAACCTCCAGAGAACCAGAATTTGAGCAGTGGCCCAGAGGGTAGAGCTCCAGCTTTGAGAGAGAAAGCCTAGCAGGAGATGCAAGCCAGACCAGGCAGGAAATCCTGGGAGTTGCTTATGTCCAACTAATGACCAGATAGCTGGAAGTGGAGCTGTGGTGGTGGTAGAGCCTCAGCCTTGTACAAAACAGTTCAGGAACACATCAGGCCCTGAGTTTAATCCCTGGGATGGCTTCAAAAAATTTCAAAAAGAGAAGGCCAAGTTTATGTATCAGTGCCCTACCTACTTATGTGTGTATTTATATTACCTCCCCTAGTGCAAACAGACCTATGCAATGCTTCTGCTTTTATTTACTGGTTTATTTTTCAGATAATCTAGTTGCTCATACTGAATCATACTCTTCATTTCAGGCCCATAGCTTTTCTCTTCTAGGGTTGCAGGCCTGTTTCCTTATATGATGCACACTGAAGCTCTCAGCAGCCTTTATTTACATTTTATTATGAGGCTAAGGCAGGAACAGTCTCTAATTAGGCAGGAGAAGAGAACATCAGGTTTCGCATAAGTAACTCCTATTCAGAAAATTAAATTTGAGAACATAAAATGGTAGCATACTTATGTAAAAACTACCATTAAAAATGATGAAGGGGCTGGGAATGTGGATTAGTGAGAGAGTGCTTGCCTAGCATGCAAGACACACTGGGTTCTATTCCTCAGGCACACATACACAGACAAAGCCAGAATTGGTGCTATGGCTCAAGAAGCAGTGTGCTAGAGACAGTGCCTAGGCCTTGAGTTCAACCCAACAACTGGCAAAGAGATAGCTAGGTAGGTAGGTAGGTAGGCAGGTAGGTAGGTAGGTAGGTAGGTAGGTAGGTAGGTAGAGAGAAAGAAGGAAAGAAAGAGCAAAAGAGCGAAAGAGCAAGAAAGACAGAAAGAGAGAAAGAAAGACAGAAAGACAGAAAGAAAGACAGAAAGAAAGACAGAAAGAAAGACAGACAGAAAGAAAGAAAGAAAGAAAGAAAGAAAGAAAGAAAGAAAGAAAGAAA
Organism: Dipodomys spectabilis; assembly: GCF_019054845.1. Classification (NCBI taxonomy): domain Eukaryota; kingdom Metazoa; phylum Chordata; class Mammalia; order Rodentia; family Heteromyidae; genus Dipodomys; species Dipodomys spectabilis. The sequence goes on from NW_024870983.1 coordinate 3,754,879, forward strand.
GAAAGAAAGAAAGAAAGAAAGAAAGAAAGAAAGAAAGAAAGAAGCAATGAAACAAAGAAATAAAGAAATAAAGTTGATAGATGAATTTGGTCTTTGACCTCAGAAGGAAAGAAAGGAACACTTCCCAGTCATGAGGCCTTCTGCAGTGTGTCAGGACACCAACATCACCTTCACCCAAACACAGAGCAGGAAGAGTGTCTCTATCCCACTTCTCAGGCAGACAAGAGCCCCAGAGTCAAGAGGGCAGAGCCAGGTTCTAACTCAGGTGCTTGGAGACAGAAGAGAAAGGGCTCTGCCTTTTCTTGGACTGGGAATTTGCATTAATGATGTGGAGAATGAAAGGAGAATGGACTGGCAGAGATAGAAGGGCCTTCAAATCTGACAGAGGAGAGTCAAAAACTCACTCCCTAAGACCAGAGAGCAGGGTTTTTCTACTCTGTTCCTTTCCTCTCCCAATTAAACTGGCTCTCTATTGGTAACCAAAGATAGCCTGAGGCTCTCTTCACCTGAGGAAGGAAGGTTAATTAGTCATTGCTTGAAGCGGCTGAGAAAAGCCTGACCCTGGTGTACCTCTAACAAATATTTCAGCTTCCCCCCCCCCCCCATTGCTTGCTATGCCTGGAATGAATAAAATGGTTTTGCAGCTCACTTCCCTGTTGAGTATGTACATTCTTCCTCCTAATCCTGCAGGGCTAGGTCTCTGCACCTAGCCTGGCTTTTGCAACTGTTTTCTGTCCTTCAAATACAGCGTTGCACTGGAGTTCATCCTGCTAACAGGGCTAGGGCTTGGATCCTGAGAACTTCATTTGAACCCCAGATGGGTCAATAATGTTTCTGTCCTGCTTCTATAGCTCAAGAACTCTAACAACATTTACAGTTAAAGTAGCTTCTCATCACCAAGGGAAACACAGGAAGCTCTTGAACATCTGACTTTTAAGAAGTGATCGTCAGAGTGTCATAGACTTTCCTACCCTGGCTGATTTCACCCTGTGATCCTGAGACCTCAGCCTCCTCAGTTAGGGTGACGGGCATGACCTCTTGGTTCTCTGCTAGGTTCAGAACTGTAATGACATTGACAATACAAGTCAAATGCTTTTCACAAAAGGCTTGGGGAGCATATTAAGCCTTTCAACAATGGACCTTTCAGAACCCTGTAGGACACAAGTTTATAATGCTAGAGTCTGAGAGGCTGGGCATATGGATCTGCTACACTTGAACCTTGAGCCTTGACTCCAATTCTGGTGTACATCAACATTCATTTTCCAGAAAATCTTCTCATAATTAGCAATTAGGAAAAGTACTTTGATTATCCCTCTCTCTATTTCCAGTTTCATGTCTCAAACTGGAGCTGGGCTCTGTCCCTGAGCCCTTCAGCTAAAGGTGAACATTCTACCACTTGAGCCTCAGTGCCACATGGAATCTCTTGGTGGTTCATTGGAGTTAAGAGTCTAACAGGCTTTCCTTCCCTAGGCTGGCTTCAAATTGTGGTCTTCAGATCTCAGCCCCCTGAGAAGATAGGGTTCCAGGTGAGAGCCACCGGAATCTGGCCTATTGCTTTTGCCAGACCTGGGGCTTGAACTTAGGGCTGGGTACTGTCTCTGAGCTCTTTTTTCTCAAGCCTAGTACTTTACCACTTGAGCCACTCCACAGCTTCTAGCTTTTTCTGAGTATGTGGCAATGAGGATTCAAACCTGGTTTCATGCATGCTGAGCAAGCTCTCTACCACTAAGCCACATTCCCAGCGCCAACCTTACAATTTTAACGTTCCACTTGTCTATCCTAAGAAAAAGGCTTCTGAATATAAATCATCTAATGAAATCCCTATAGGAAGTTGTCCAAATATAAATAAGATAAAGCTCATACTGGGGATAGACTCCAAATATGTGATGGCTATGACAAATGGCTCCATTTAATTATGTATCATGTTTCAACACTTAATAAGTATTAATGAAAAAGAGTCAGTGTCCTAAATTATTTTGTATAATTTTATATTAGATGTGCAAAACGTAATAAATAGTATCTGTATAATAGTACTAAATACAATAAACAAAATGAATAAAATAAAAATAAAATTAATACAAAATCAATAATAATAATCATAATATGAAATAAACATATATATGTACCTATATATCATATATTACACATGTATACAAATTTTTTTTTCCATTCCAGGACCTTAATTCAGGCCCTGGGAACTCTAGCTTGAATTTCTTTTCCTCAAAGACAGTGAGTTTCCCCTTCACAAATGGTGTAAAAGAGTTACCAGGATGGTGAACTCAAATCCCATCAATGGCAAAAATACTGGTCCCAGTTCTGAGACAGTGACTTAATATTTGTAATGGAAGCAGTTATGTTTATTCAGCTCCATAATGAACATTAAAAAATATCAGTGTAGAATTTTGTACAGCTATTCAGACATCTTTCCTTTACCCCCAAAGTGCTTCTTGAGCACTACATTATTTTTTGTATGTTTTCTATTGTAAAAATGTTGTACAGAGGGCTCACAGTTGCATTAGCAAAGTAATGAGTACATTTCCTTTGGAGCATTGTTGCTTCCTCCTTTGTTTTCCCCCTACCACCCCTTACTTCCCATCTCCACAACTACATTTTCCTGCCGAGCAGTGACTTAATTATTTATTTTTGGTTTGGCATGGGGTTTGAACTCAAGTAGTGGCAACTGTGTACATTCCCTCACATTGCTACAGATTTACCAAGACCCTGAGTTCAAATCCCAGGCTAGGAAAGAAAACTGGCAGAAATTCCAAATCAGGGAATCTTCTTTTTAAAAATTTAGTTAATTAATTAATTAATTAAAACAACCACGGGGCTTGAACTCAGGTCGTGGCAACTCTGCCTCAGCTTTGTTCTCCCTGCATGGGGTGCAGTCTCGGGACCCATAACCAATCCTGGGCCTAGACCCAGAGGGCTTGCAGGAAGAAAAAAAAGTGGGACAGCACAAAAAGTGGGGAGCTGTATAGGGCTTGGTATTTTACAATTTTTTCTTGGCACGGTGACCATCTTGGGTCTGAATGACACAGTTGCAAAGTGGACCTGGCCTTCCAGTGCTGATGGCTGGCAGGCTATCAGGGAAGCCATAAGTCAACAAGTCAACATAGGCCCTGGGTTCAAATCCTGGTCCTGACACCAACCATTGGCAAGAGATCACAAGAGACTCGTTCCTATGCATAAGAATACTGATTGAAAGAGTAGTTCATGGATTTGTCTAGTCTAAAATTGGATGCAATAATCCTAGGATGCTGATTGATCTTCATTAATAGTCTATTAAGCATGAAAAGAATGTTATTTCAATTATCAATATAATAAATACCTAAGATTTGGTAGGAACGTAGCAAATGTCATTTAATCATAGATAGATGGCTCTGGAACTCCATAACAATATATATTTATTTGTATACCACCCTCTGCCTATCCATGTATCACTGTTTTGGCCAAACCTGGGGCTCAATCTCAGCACCTGGGAACCACCTGTCAGCTGGGCTGGGAAGGTGGCTCAGTTTTAGAGCGCATGCCTTGCATGCATGAGGCCCTGGGTTCGATTCCTCAGCACCACATAAGCAAAAAGAAAAAAGGGAGAAGTGGCACTGTGGCTCAAGTGGTAGAGAGCTAGTCTTGAGCTAAAGAGCTGAAGGACAGTGCCCAGGCCCAGAGTTCAGGACCCATGACCATACCCTCCCCCCTCAAAAAAAAGAGTTTCATTCTGTCGTCAGAAACCAGTCATTGCACATGTTTTCCTCTCCTCTCCTGTGAAAGTCCCGGGTCTCAACTAGGATGGAGAATGCATAGGCAAACCTATAACCTTGGGAACAGGTTGTCTTCCATGTAAGCTCAGTTATAGCTGTCACCATACTCAGTAAAATACACAATACCCCCATGAATTAGAGACAAAATAAGGAGAAGAAATACACTGAATACAAGATGCTGTCCACACATATATGTAAACATAGACCCTATGTTTAAATTATGAATTTATGAATATCTGGCCCTCATTGGGGCTCGATGTCAGGTCCTGAGAATGGCTTATCTCCTCCCTTGCTCATAGGCTGGTGTCCTCACCTAGACCCTTTCCCCAGTTGGTACTGCAAGGCTCTGAGTTCAAATCACAACACTGCCAAAAGATGAATCCTGATGTGAGAAGCCCATCGATTCACCTATCCTGTGAAAGTCCTGAGTCTCAGCTATGATGGAGAATGCATAGGAAACCCTATAGCCATGGCAATAGGTGTCATCCATGTAAGCACTGTTATATCTGTCACCATGCTCAGTAAAATACACAATACTTCCATGAATAAGACAGAAAATAAGTAGAAGAAGTACACCAAACGCAAGATGCTGTCCACACATGTATGTAAATATAGATCCTGTGTTTAAATAATGAATTTATGACTACCATGGCCCACCCTGGGGATCAATGTCAGATCCTTGGAATGGCCTAACTTCTTAGTCGCTCACAGACTGGTGTGTTCACCTTGAACTATTCGCCAATTGGTCCTGTTAAGCCCTGAGTTCAGATCCCAGCACTACCAACAATTGGATAATGTTGTAAGAAGCTGAGTGTGAATTTTTTTTCTCTGAGAGTCCAGGGTGTCAGGCACGCTGGAGAACATGGTCTAGAAATCTAGATGCCATGTAATAGCATGTCATCAATATAATAAACGGAATGGGTGTCATCATAGTAAAATCAACAGTAAATAAATGAAGAAAACAAAAAATAGAAGGAACAACCACACTAAATTTGTATGGACTGAACATCCATAGGTACAAATCCTGTTTTTACAATGTATATAAATAGTATCTTTTCCAGGGCTGAGGCTTGAATTTAGGCTTAGAGTACAATCCTGACTTTCTTATCTTCAAGTATGGTGAGCTTCCCCTTCTTCCACAGATCTGCACATGTACCCAGACCCTGAGTTCAAATCCAAAGCCTGGCAGAAAAAAACGGGTTGAATTGCAAGCCAGGGAGCTAATTTCTTTTAATATTTTTTTTGGCTCAACAAGGGGCTTGAACTCAGGTCGTGGCAACTCTGCCTCAGCTTTGATCACCCAAAGCTAGGGTGCAGCCACTGGACCCACAGCTGATTCTGTGATCCTAGATCCCCACGCCTTGTGTGGGAAAAAAATGCATAGAAAAAATGCAGCGAGATGGCTTTTTTACCTTTTCTTCCTTTGCACGATGACCTTCCTGGGTCTGAATGACACTGTTGCAAAGGTACTTCACCGTGCATTGCTAAAGGTTGGCAGACTATTTGGGAAGTCATAGACCCACGTGGCAATGTAGGCCTTGATTTTGAATCCCCCTCCTGACACCAACCAATGGCATAGGAAATAACAGTGGAATGATATCAATATTATGGTTGAATGAGTTGATTGTGAATGATGCTCCTACAAAATTAGACAGCATGATTTCAGGAAACTGATTTTATTTAATGTTTATGAAGTATTAAAAGAATACTATTGCTTACAGGAATGCAATAATTTCAGCACCCTGATTGATTTACTTAATAGTTTGTTAAGGATGAAAACAATAATATTAATTACATGGAGGCATAATAAATACCCAAGAATTGGTAGGAATGTAGTCTATCTAACTAAATATTGGATAGACATCTCTGGCACTCTGTAAATATATTTATTTATTAGTGTACTACCATCTGCGTGTCAATCTATTCTTATTTTGTCAACCACTGGGGCTCGATCTCAGGCCCTGGGAACTGCCTGTCAGCTCAATTTTCCACAGAATGGCATGCTGACACTCACCCATTCATGAATTGGGCCTTGGAGGCTGTGAGTTCAGATGCCAGCACTTCTAAAAAATGAATCATGGAGTAAGAAGCTGATGGTGACACGTTTTCCTTTTAAGTGAAAGTCCTGGGTGTCAGGTATGAAGTGGAATACATATGCAGAACTATATCTATGTAATCAATGTTCTATATTTCATAATAGTCAAAAAATGAATAGTCAATACATGAATAAAAAAATAAAATGAATAATTACACTGAATGCACTATGAAGTCAACATATGTGTGTAAATATAAATCACATATTTAAAATGTACACAAATAGGATGGTTTCCAGTGGTGGGGATTGATTTCAGGCCTAAGGAACAGACTTGAATTTCTTGACTTCAAGGAGGCAAGCTTCCCCTTCCTACACAGTCCAAAAGTGTGACCCAGACAATGAGTTCACATCCCATTCCTGGAAGAAAAAATGCCACCTTTATACTATGTGACGTGAAATTTTTAGGTATTTCATTATGCCTCCATTTAATGAATGTAATTTTTAAATGCTTCATAAAGTATTCATTAAAATTGATCAGTGTACCATAATGTAATTGTGTATAATTTTATCCTGGAATCATTCAAAAACTGCCCATTCAATCATGATATACATCACATTCCATTGGTAATCATATGGATAGGAATGAGTTTCTTAGGATCTCCTGCCATTTGGAGGTGGCAGGACCAGGAATCAAACTGTGGGTTCCAGCTCCTACCAATTAAACCCGAGGATAGAGAACTCACCGATCTGTCCGAGAATATCAGCAAGACCAATGATTAGGCAGGCACCAGTGGCTCTCAGCAGTCCTCCTTCATACTTACAAGGCTGTGATGGGAGGATCATGGTCAGTCACCCTGGCAGGAAAGTTGTTAAGACCCCTGTCCAATTATGCCAACAAAACCAGAAATAGAGCTGTGTGGCTCCAGTGGTAGACGGGTAGCCTTGAGCAAAAGCAGCTCACAGACTGTGCCTAGATCCTGAGTTGAAGGTCCAAGAGTGGCAACAAACAGACATACAGAAAAATCTGTGCAGCCATCCCGCTAAAGCAGGTCACCCTCTTGTCTCCAACTGGATTGGACAGAGTTTTCTGGGAAAGGCACTGCTGTCATCTTGACTCCACCCATTCTGCCTGGATCACAGGATCCAGACCCCCATTCTTTCATTGTTCTTTCTGTCCAATGGGATACAAGAATGGTGGCCACACTCATATTCCATTCTGCCCTGTAGCACCAGGATTCCCTCTGTTGGTTGACACCACTACCAGCAGTTGAGGGAGGTAGAGGTGACTGAGTGGTGAGGAAGAGATTTGAGGCCTAGGAGCAGAGGCCTTGCTCAGCCCCACCACATGCCCGCCTGTGCCCCAGCCCTCTACCACCCGTCCCCGCGGTGCAGCATTTCAAACCTTGTGCTGCCTGCTCAGACCTGTGGTGTCTCTTGTAGGCCTCAGGCAATTGTGCAATAGTGCACCAGTGGCTGGCTTGCGGCTCTGTTCTGGTCCTGGCCACCCTGTATTTTGCTCAGGGCCTGAGTGCCCACCATGCCTCTGCCATCGCTGCTCGCCAGAGCAGCTGCCAACAGCTTCTCCCTGCAGCACATGTGAGTGGCTGCCACCCTCCCCGCGACCCTATATTCCCCTTTCCCCTCTTCCTGACCCAGACGCGCACCTCCCTGGTGCCCCACATTCTGGCCAAAATGCGTCCCAGGGTGGAGGTGGGTGTTGACCCGAGGATCCCACCCCCATCCCTAGTGGCCAGTGTCCCAGGAAAAGGGGAGATGCAGGATTGGGTGAGGAATGGGCGCCACAGAGCCCCTGACTTGGAGCAGTGGGAGTCACACAGCTGCACATCTGCACTCTTCCTATCCCTGGTGGGAACCTGGTGGCTTTAGTCAGAGGGGAATAGTACCTCCATACCTGCCTTCTGGTGTCTTTTCGTGGGGGTGGAGGGTGTTGGATGCAGATGATAGAACCCCCTTGCTGTGTGAGCCCTTGTATTCTGTGCTTGGTCACATTTTTCAACTGAAGAGGGTCCCAGAAAAGCCCAGTAGGGAGGTGAGGGTGCTGGGGGTCAGAACAGAAGGTGAATATCTGGGAGGAACACCCACAGACACACACAAACATTGCACCCGGCCTGTCTCCACCCCCCCAGCTGTCAACAATTCTCATAGGCTGATCATATTTTCCAGCTCTGCCAGCTTCTGCTGGTGCTCCCGGGCCATCTGGTCTCCAACAAACTCAGGAGAGGCACTGCTCTGAATCTCTGTGTGTGTGTGTGTGTGTGTGTGTGTGTGTGTGTGTGTGTGTGTGTGTGTGAGAGAGAGAGAGAGAGAGACAGAGACAGAGACAGAGACAGAGACAGAGACAAAGAGAGAGACAGAGTCAGAGACAGAGACAGACTGACAGAGACAGAGAAAGAGACAGAGAGACAAAGAGAGACAGAAAGACAGAGATAGACAGAGAGACAGAGAGATCATCTTTCTCCTTGTACAGCCTGACTGTACTCAGGTGAGTGATAAGTTGGCAAATTACAGGTGCTGCATGGATGAGTGTTGTCACTGATCTGGATGTGTGTGTGTGTGTGTGTGTGTGTGTGTGTGTGCGTGCGTGCGCATGCGTGTGTAGGAGTGGGTTGTAACAAGGAGGCTGGATGCTTTGGTAACTTCTACCTGCTATCTTTGGGGGGGGGGTGCATGGGTTTCACAGCTGAAGTCTGGGGGCCTGGAAGGGTGAGACGTTTGTAGGGGACTCAGCACATTTAAAATACAAGAACAAGGGATCTCTTTTACCTGGAGCTGTGTACTCTCGGGTCTGGTAGTTGGCAGTGGGGAGCTTGGGAAGACCTGGGAGTGGCCCGCAGTGGGTGGCTTCCCAGGGGTACAGAGAGCATGGCCAACACTTAGTAAGGATAAGAGCCCTGCTAGTATGGAGCACAACAACATAGGTCAGACTCCAGGTCTTGTCATCATGATGTCTGATGGGCAAGGCCAACCCTATTTGGAATCTTGAGCTGTGATATTCAGATCACAGCCTCCTGAGTATCTAGGATTATAGGCATGAGCTTTGGGCAGTGGGCCTCTGGTTCTTAGGTATGTTAGGGATTGACCTCAAGGCCTTAGGCTTGCAAGTCAGGTCTTCTACCATGCAAGACAAGCTTTTCTGTCTTGGGTATTTCTGAGATGGAGACTTAATATATCCTAAGGCTGGGCTGGATTGCGGTCCTCCTATCTGTGACATGTGTGTGCCAGCAGGCCCTGTCTTCAGTAGTTGGGATGGTAGACATGTGGTGCTACACTCAGTCATTGGTTTAGATGGATTGTCGCAAATTCAGTCCATGGCAGCCGATTCTTAACCACAGGTTAAGCTCTGGGTTGGGCCCCCACCATTGGATTTCAATCTCCTCATGGGACAGTTGTGAGGAAACAAGGGATTAATACAGAGAGATCGCTGGAGCACGGCCAGGCACAGAGGGAGCAACCCTCAGATACGGTTCTCAGCAGTTCTGTGAGCATATGACAGAAAGATACCCGGAAAGAGCTCAAATGGTGTGTGTTAATGGTGAGACAGGCATGGGATTATGAACAAAACATGGGTCTCTTTCATTATGACCCTATCACTATGAGGAAGTGGATCCTTCACTTTTTTCAGTTTTGCAGATGTGGAAACTGAGGCACAGAGAAGCTGGGTGACTTACATGACTCCCACCTGACAGGAAGCTCAGCCTGACTTGCCGAGGCAGGCTCCCTAGGACAATGGGTGCTATTCACCACACTTCTTGTGGTAGGAAGTCCACTTCTTTTCAGTCGTGGGGCTTGAACTAAGAGCCTGGGTGCTGTCCCCGAGCTCCTCAGCACAAGGCTAGCACTCTACCACTTGAGTCACAAGGCCACTTCCAATTTTCTTGTGGTTCTTTAGAGATAAGAGTCTCACAGTCTTTCCTGCCCGAGTTGGCTATGAACCATGATCCTCATATCTCAGCCTCCTGTGTACTTAGGGTTATAGGCCTGAACCACTGGCACCTGCCTTAAGTGTATTTCTGAACTTCTTTCTCTTTCTCTCTCTCAGAAACTGATTGAATAGGTGCTGGAGGAGGTGGCGCAGTGTCCCCATGTGGCTGGAACCAAGGTGGTCCTCTCATTCTGGAGGTGGGCTGTGGGTCAGGAGCTGTCTCGCTCAGTCTGTTGTATGAGCTCCATGAGGTAAGCCCCTCTGTGCCTGGCTAGACCATGACAGTTATTCATTGTCCATCTAGCCTTACTTGACACAGTATTGTGTTCAATGTCCTTTTCTAGCAAAAATTTCTGGCCAAAATTATGATACATAGTTACAGAATGAAAATGTAATGCCATCCTAAGAAAGTCATTTAGGGTTCTGGGATTGTGGCTTCATGGTATGGTGATTGCTTAGCATGCCTGAAACCCTGGGTTCAATACTTCAGTACCACATAAACAGAAAAAGAAACACTGGAAATGGTGCTGTGCATCAAGTGGTAGAGGATTAGCCTTGAGAAAAAAAAATCTGAGGAATAATTCCCTATCCCTGAGTTTAAGCCCCACGACTGACAAAACAACAACAACAACAACAGCAACAAATATTTACCTAGTAAATGCAAAATAAAGAACCTATACTTGGAACATATAATTACTCCTTCCATAATGATACCTGACAATAGTCCCTAATTCATGTACTTTACCTATATTAGGATAATGTGTTGAAAAAAAGTTTTCTTTATAAGGTCATGGCAATTAACGCCAAGAATGTGCTTAGATGTCACATGAAGATTAACTCTGGAAATTCAAAGATTCCAGGCTTTTGAGTGACCACTGCTAATCAAAATGAGAAGGGTAGTCTAAGTGAGATTTGGAAACCTGTTTGGCCAGTCATGGCACCAAGAAGGCAGAGGCTAATTAATAGTTGTGACAGAAGAGAAGGAATAACTCCAGATGGAAGGAATAAATGATAGTAACTATGGTATAACAGAAACCGTTCTAGGGAACCATTTTTGGTTATTGAAGAACTAGTTAGCAACTAGGCTTATTCCCCTTTGCCTTTAGCATTCTAAATCTCTTAGGCTAATTCTTAATCTGTGTGATAAATGTATCTCCTTCTATGCTGTTCTTTCATACCTGATATCCTTTGCTGTCTAAAAACCTCTTTCCGTATTTCTCTATGAACATTTCCTGATACTGAGTACACCTACACAGATGGAAGAGAATGCTAATGTAAGGGTCCCATAGCTCATGAGTCATTAATGTAACAACATGGAAAAGTAGGACATATTTATTGCTACCTCAATTAATCTGAAAGGCTGCAATGTCACATACTTTGGTTCAGATTTCCATTCTTTGTATTTTGTCTTTTGTCTAGTGTCATTAACTGCACTAAACACAAATATGAGCCGGGTGCTGGTGGCTCATGCCTGTAATTCTAGCTATTCAGGAAGTTGAGACCAGAGGATTGTGGTTAAAACCAGCCTAGTCAGGAACGTCCATGAAATCCTTATCTGCATTAAACCACCAGAAACCCAGAAGTGATGCTGTAGCTAATGTGGTAGAGCGCTCAACTTGAGTTGAAGATCTGAAGGACAGTGCCCAGGATCAGAGTTCAAGCCCCACAACTAACAAAAAGTGCAAATATGACTTTAAGTTTCCCCAAAAGGAATGATGAAGTAAATATTAATCTTTCCAAGCAGAGATAATAATTCCAAAATGATTCAGTGCACCTACTTTTGCGAGTCACTTAAGTTATGTCTTCTTTGCTGAACATATTCTCTTCTTTTAAAAATTGTGAAATATTAGCTTAATAATAATCTTCATCTAATATTTCTTAGTTCGAAAGAGAAGTCCATTTTACTATCTTAGTTCAAAGCCAACCCAGGAGGCAGAGTCTGTAATTAAACACCGAAAAAGCTATAAGTGGAGTTCTGGCTCAAGCAGTAGAGTACCAGCTTTGGAGGCAGGTGGGCAGGAAAGATAACTGTAGAGAGACAGGGTCCACCCTCTGAGTTCAAGCTCCAGAACCAGCACAAACTAAACAAACAAGCAAACAAAACAAACCCCAAGTATTTCTTTGGGACCTTCTTTGAAGGAGTACTGGTCTGAGGAGAGGCTCCTTTTGCTGATCATACTCACTGGATCCTGCTTTTTTGAAATCCTTCTTGCTATTGAAAACTCAGGACCAGACTAAAGGAATTGATAACTGACTCCTGCAACAAGAGAATCATCTCAGGAGTGAAACATCCATTCATAAGACACTTTAAACCTCCATATTTTGGTTTCTTTGCAGTATAACACTTTTTTTTGAGGGGAGGTCCAGTCATGGGGCCTGAACTCTGGGCCTGGGCGCTGTCCCTCAACTCTTCAGCTCAAGGCTAGTGCTCTATCACTTGAGCCACAGTGCCACTTCCAGTATTATGGTATTTATTGGAAAAAAAGTGTCTCCAGGACTTTCCTACCTGGGATGGCTTTGAACCTCTGTCCTCAGATCTCACCAGCACTTGGCTTACGATCACATTTCTAGCAGTGTACACTCAGGATATGTAATGTGTATGTTCATCTATCTTTATATGAATTCTTGAGTTAAAAATCTGGGCTACAGCTTACACTTTACACTCACAAAAATATTTGTAGTTTAAAAGTTGATACTCCTGGAAAAATAAAACCTAAGTATGTAAAGGAGTCTGGGAAGTTCAGTTTGCATCCAGCCTGGGCAGAACAGGCTTTGAGACACTACCTATAATTAACCAGCCAAAAGCTGGCATATCAGTCATGATCAATATTGCTCAATAAGAGCTTGAGACTTTTGCATACATACATACAAACATACACAGACACACATAGGCACTTATATGTGCACACAAAAATACAAAATGAAACTATTCTCACAATATGTAGAAAAGTTAGAAAACAATAGAAAATAACTCCTGAGTAAGACTAGAATTAAGTGATATTTTTTAATATTAGAAAGCCCTCAAATGCACTATCTTCAAAAAAGTTGAGAATATTACATAGGTAGGGACCAGAGATAGTAAGAGAGTCAAGTAATCATTATTAATGGGATCAGATCCATGGAGGAAGGAATCAGAGACCCCTGCAGGTACATCTGAAAATGTTCATATCCTGTGTCAAATGTAAGAACATCTTTGAAAATAATACATAAACAGTCTGAGCAGTCAGTCTAGTGGATAAGATCATAAGAGAAGTTTAGAATTGCTAGTCTGTTTCTAGATTAAATAAACCAACAAACTATGGCAGAGCAATGTGATACAAGCTTGGAATTCTAGCACTCAGACTAAAACAGGAGTTTAGAGAGTGGAATTACATATCGATACCTTCCCTGGACGAGGTAGTATAATTTTGTCTCACAGCAGTTAAAAGATGCTTTTGTGAAATTAATGTGATACATTTTGTTGGTGTTGTTGTTGTTGTTGTTGTTTGCAAGACATAGGCATTGTCCCTAAGCCTTTTTCTGCTCAAGGACAGTACACTACAACTTGAGGCCCAGAGCTAATTTATGTTTTTAAGAATCTAACAAGTACTTTTCTGTCTGGGCTAGTTTCAAACAGAATTTGAAGATCTCATTACACAGAATAGGTTGAATTATAATAGTGAGTCACTGCCACTTGTTTTGATGTATTTTTTAATTTCAATTATGTTTTAAGATTTTTGTTTCACCATAGTGTATATCTTTCTACAAGTAAATTTAGACATATGTATATATTTCTGATGACAAATAATCTCTAAAAATGTATGTCACTCGAACCATAACATATAAATATATATGCATATATGTGTGTGTATATATATATATATATATATATATATCTTATCTATATATATATCTGAAGACAGACTCCCTCTAAAATTTTTTCTACTGTTTTTGACCTTTTCATTTCAAAGATATACAGTCTATTTTTCGAAAAGTTTCCTAGCATAAAATAATTAATATTTCAATAGAAAGTAGAGTTTATTACCTTCAAGGGAATTTTAGATATACACATGATATTGTAATAATATTTACAGTATATTACTTGAAAAAGTTCTGTCCAAACCCTTAAATATTTTTGTGTAGTGAGGGGGAAAGAGGAAGTTAATTTATACTGGTTAGGAATTTGCAATGCTTCAAAAATCTATTCCATAATTTGTTATCAGCACATAGTCAAGCTACCTGATATGGTTTAGTTTTTTTTGTTTCTTTATTTGTTCAAAATTTTAATACGGATGTATGCACAGTGGTAACATTAAAATTATTAATTAAAAGAAAAATAATCGCAAAATCATAGACATGTCTCAGACTTCCAATGATTAGCACTATGATGCTAATAATAATTTTGTTGAAGATGATGATGATGACCACAGTGTAGCCTGATAATGACAATGTTGTGATTGAAAAGGAAAAAAAAAACTTTAGACATCTTTGAAGGTAGATTTCCCACACTGAATACATAGTTATAAACAGTGTTGGATTACATACAAAAAGAATAACAAGAGGAGAGTTTCAATATCAATAAATAAAATCACAGAAGCAGGTACAGACAGTAAAAATACACTAACGTTATTCCTGCAGTTTCTGTAATGTGTACTCACTTTTCTTGGTGGTATTTTTTTCTAATAAATAAAATTGTTTATTTCCACATTTTGATGGACTAAGCTATAGTTTTCAACTAAATGTGATTAGTTCAAATAACATTCTCATATAGATAGTATTCAAACCAATGTTTCCAATGATATATTGAGTATGTTCTTCAGTACAGCTGTAAACACATGACCCAATTTACATAATACCACTTACATATCTGTAGTTACCATAAAAGGACACAGGCCCTAGGGCCCGTAGTTAAAATTTATTTTTATTTCTCCATGAAACTATTTGTGAATTTATACCAACAAATTGAATTTGACTCTTTATTTATAAGCTAAGGTGGAAAATGTAAGGACTCTTCACTTATCTTTTTTCTTGCTCCAGAAGTCAACAAATATATTCTTCAATATTTCTGGTAGATTACCTCCATTTACAGATGAGAAATGTAAGGCCAACAGTCAATATAATGAGTAAATAATGATACTGGAATTTGTATCTGAGCTCTTCACTCTGTGTGCTTACAAGGAGAATAACTTGGTGATTGAGAGGACCAATATGAAAAGACTATGTGGAAAAATCATACCTTGTAAATGGTTGATTTAGGACTAGGGGATCAGTAATGAGTATTTGAAACAGGCCGGTGTCAGGAGCATAAAAGGGAGTACATAGAAATTGTATTAGTGACAGAAACAGAAAATCTTGACCATTCATCTTATCTAATGGCAGGGAGTAGAAGGGTAAGAAGAAATCTAAAGTGCATCCACATCTCTGGCTAGCATTTGTGTTAGTTATATTCTTGGTGATAAGGACTACAAGTGGAAATGATAGATTTAGAGGAAAAAACTCTCAGAAAATTCTAAAGTTTATGTTAAACAGATGCAAAGATAGGTCTGTTTAGATATCATCAAAATATCCATGACCATGAATATGAATAAATAATAAAATCAGGGGTATTATTAAAGGGAAGAGGAAAAGGAAAATTCTGACACATGTGTGAGCAATGTGAGCAACAGTGTAGACAAGATTAGAAGAAAGAGATAAATAAGGAACCAAAAAAGTAATAAACACAGATTTACAGAAGTAAAGGAAGGAAAGAATTTGCAGGAATGTATTGAAGGAAATATGCTATTTGGATTTGAAAAGTAAAGGACATAGACAAGTTCAAAAAGAACAGTGTTTTGGTGAAAGTCATATTGATAAAATTTTGAGATATGAATGTGAAGACATGAAATTCTGGATCCATGAATTCAACAGATCCTGTTGATTTTAAATGCAGGCAACAAATGCTTTTATCCTGACCTTAGAAGAATTATACAGATATAACTCTCATTAACTACTTAGAGGTATTCTGTGAATATTTTTGAAGACTTTGTTTAGCCAGGTGAATAAAGATTGAACTACAGCACAGGCAAGCCTAATTTGTGCTACAGTTCCAAGGAGTGACCCATGTATCCACACCAGTTTGGGATTTTATTGAAATGTTTTTAGATGTGTTTGGATATCTTATCAGCCTAGTCATTATAAATGTAGGACAATAGCACCAAGTATTAGGTTAACATACAGCTTTACTGATGTGACTGAAGACTCCTCGAATTGATTCTTCTTTAGAATAAAAAATACCTCAATAGCCATTGACAAATCATAACTGTCATATACTCTACTTAAATCTAATTTTTGTTAGGAATATCTCCATGCTGTAATAACCCTGTCAATCAACCTGCCACAAATTCTTATATGTAGGAAGTGATCTTATAAACTTCAAGTTTTTATTGAATGGAAGAGTTCAGACATTACCCTCACCACTAGGATTAAATGCCTAAAAAGATTAGACATTTTGTGTTAATGCCTTTCTTTTATTTTTTCATACACATTGGCAAGTGGGGAAGGATTCTGATGTAACAATGATAAAATTTTGACTTGTATTAACGCAGCATCTAGGATCTAGTGTTAATTCAGATACTTACTAATTAGCTCCATATTTTGTAGATATTTATATTTCTCCTGGGAAAATTAATGAGCTCCAAGAAAATGCCCCTAAGGAGCCTTTCAATTCCAATATCACTGTTTGTCTCATAATGCTTTAAATTCTACATCCTCGAGTGTGGGCATAGGGTTATACTGTGGAACTTTTCTCCTCAGAGAGTGAGTACTACCCTATTGCTTAACATGGACAAAGTACCTTGATAAATAGACTGGGCGTGTGCAAACAAGAACTGGTAGTTGAACAATGTTCTTAGCAGTTTGTAAAGATGAAATGGAAATAGAGCAACCATGATCTCAAAAGGAATGTGCAAAGAAGACAAAGGCAAATAGTAGTATGTGCCAAGGAAATGCTGAAGTATAATTTCATGTGCTCAGGTGTGAAGATGTGTTCAAAGTACTGCTTCAGAGAATGTAGTTGAATATCATGGGGGAAAAACTGTTTTAAACTATTCTGGGATAATTGTACAAGTAGAAGCCCCTAACTCTGTCTGTAATCAGTCACAACATCATTAAATTAGAGATTATTTTCCAAGTGCAACGTGAGAAAAAGAGGGCTCATCACAGTTAGTGTTCAGGTTGAAGTAATGGAAATCACATAAGTTTTCTTATAAATCTTCATTTATTTTTGGAGCATTAAAGTAGGGAAAAGCCAAGTAAATATATTGCATGTTCCTAAATTAAATGGGATGTATCATTGTTCTCTCTTTTAACTTGGAAGTTGTAGATTATATCTTTTCATACTCTAACTTGGGACAGTGATTTGCTCTCAGTTATTTCTTCTCTTCCCCTTCTTTTGCCCATCCGCTCACATAATTTTTATTTAAAGAGACATACTTGAGCTTGCATTTCTAAATTCTTCAAAATTATCTGAATTTCTTCATACTTCTGGCAGCCTCTTAAATCTTTCTCAAGGAAATATTTTGTCACTACCATTTTTATCCTATATGATATCTTCCTGCCTAATTCAGTACAAAATATACATTAGACTCATCCAGATATCTCAACACTTGTACCAACATAAAATACTATCTTACTTAGAAATTATGATTTTAGGGGCTGGGAAGGTGGCTCAGTGGTAGAGCGCTTGCCTTGCATGCTCGAGGCCCTGGGTTCGATTCCTCAGCACCACATAAGCAAAAAGAAAAAAGCCGGAAGTGGTGCTGTGGCTCAAGTGGTAGACCGCTAGCTTTGAGCTGAAGAGCTGAAGGACAGCACCCAGGCCCAGAGTTCAGGCCCCACGACTGGACCCTCCCCCCCAAAAAAAGAAATTATGATTTTAGTATATCTGGGGAGGTGGCGTCTGTCATTTTTGAATGACCCTAAGTGATACTTACATGAAATCATGTTTTAAACCAATATGCCACTCAGAAGATGAATGAATCGATAAAATCGATGAAATCGATATTACACACACACACACACACACACACACACACACACACACACACACGGTGCAATTTTATGCTTCTAATTCATAAGGAAATGGAAAGACTTAAAAAAATCCTACTAAGTAAAATAAGCAAGACACAAAGAAACAGATTCCATGTAGGAAATGTCTAGGATGGTCCTAGCAGATGAGCAGAATGGCTGAAGAGCTATGTATATATGACCATATAAGTGGATGCTGAGCAAAATGAACTAGACATTGAAACAGAGGTTTTCCTTTGTGGTTGTTGTTTTTAATGTACTATGTGATTTCTTTTTTCTTTTGTGTTTTCACCTGTGGTTTATCCCCTGATGCCTATGATTTCAGTATCTTGTGTGTTGTATACATATTTATCTTACTTTGGCAAGGAAAGAGTAACAACAAAATGGTGACACAAAGAACAAAAGAAAACCAATACAATAGCAATACTCACAAGACAACATGTTGGAAATTTACAACTTGTGAGGGGTATCGTGAATGAAAAGTGTGAGAAAAATGAGGGAGGGGGTAAAAAGTTCGACATGTTATGTATTCACTACATTACAATTACTGAAACGCCTTCTATATATTAAATTGACAATTAAATTAAATTTAAAAATAAGCTACATAAAATATAATTTCACTGTATTGGTATAGTAAATATTATTCTATGTATATTACCTTTAAAAAATGAACAATATTTGGCTTCTAATTTGAATTAATTGCCCCTTTCTTTATCAGAGGGTCATCAACTGGAATGTTATCAACCTATACAAAATTTTCAGAATATACTTGCCATTATTTTGAAAAAAACATTATGTTAGTATTGTCTCATACTAAATAGAAAATCGTTCAATTCTCTGGAAACTCCTAACTTTTAAAACTGAATTTTTGTTAAGAGGAGAGAATATATGTTTTCTTCAAAATTCCTATGACTGCTAACTACTCATTTTCAAATTCTGAACATGCCATACCACAGACATTTAAAACAGTGCCTATATGCATTTTATTTAATT
Source organism: Dipodomys spectabilis (assembly GCF_019054845.1). Classification (NCBI taxonomy): domain Eukaryota; kingdom Metazoa; phylum Chordata; class Mammalia; order Rodentia; family Heteromyidae; genus Dipodomys; species Dipodomys spectabilis. The sequence continues at coordinate 3,773,657 of NW_024870983.1, forward strand.
CTGCAATAGATGCAGTTTCTAATGAGGACTTACATAATTAAAGGTCAAAAGAAAAACTAGCCACATTCTGGTAGAAGATAAAACTATGAAGTGTCTATAATAATTAATTCCTTTAGAGTAAAAATTTGTTCATCAGAGTAAGCTATTATTTCTATGACAATCAATCCCAACATTTTATGCATTGAAGTCATTCTAGCCCAACATTTTCCAACTTGTAAGGTGCACCTTAAAATTCCCTAAATTCACAGCATGACTAGCTTAACACTATTGTGAAAAAAATTCTACACTTCTACTAATGTAATGCCCTTTCTATTGTTCTAAGAACACTGCACTAAACTTTGCTGCATCATTTTCCCCCAAGTGGTATTCTTGAGATCAGAAAATTTGCAAATATTCTTTATACTTATCTTTTTATCTATAATAGATATTCAGGAGGCTAAGATCTGAATATTATGGTTCAAAGCACATCCAGGCAGGAAGATTTCTTAGATTCTTATCTCCAATAAACTGCTCAGGAAAAGCCAGATACAAGTAGCACTGAGGTTCAAGTGGTAGATCAGTAATCTTGACCAAAAACAGGCTCAGGGACAGTGCCCAGCCCCAGAGGTCAAGCCCTAGGACAAACAAAACAACAAAAACAAAATGAAAAAAAAAAAACCCGAAACCTAGCATATTTCTCATTGTATACAGAGGTACGTAATTGATGAAATTTCTACGAACTTTACAACTTTGTGTGGGGGGAAAGGAGAAGATTGGGTGGGGGGCGGGGGAGGAAGAGAAGTGATGGGAAGGGAAAACAAAGGAGGAGGCTACAATGCTTGATAAGAAATGTACTCATGATCTTGCCCATGTAATTGTAACCCCTCTGTACGGTATTTTCACAATAAAAAAAGAAATTTCTTCCTGTGTTATGTATAGTTAGAAGAAAAAAGATGTCTCACAATAACTCTCTTCATACCATGCTACACCAAAATCTCAAAATATTGCTCTTTTTGTAAATTTATAAATTACTATCACTCATTTGTTGACAACTCTTTCTAGATTATTCATATTATCACGTTATATATGAACTGTTGGAATTATCTATTAACTAAGTCCTAATTATAACTCTCTTGAAAGAATATTCTAGACAAATAGAATGCCAGAATCATTTGTGAATTTGTAAATTAAAACTTCTACTTAAAATGAATTTTGTAATATTCTGTAGAATATGAAATTACAAACAAAATATTTATTTTGAATCTAAATTCTCATTTAGCCAGGTCTACAATGTCGTACATTAGATATCTTTTCTATTTCTCCAGGCTTAAGCTTTTGTAATCCTTCATCATTTCTTTGGAATCCAACAGAATGATGCTTACTTTTTCAAATTTTTGGTTCGGAGTCATTAGCTATTTTGCATCTAGGAATATTCTGTAATGAAGAGAGCATGTACAACATGACTGAGGATGATATATGAGTTGCATTTCAATAGGAAACTTGACTTCTCAAAAACATAATCACAAAATTACCCCAAACTTCCAACTGTGAATTCCTTTCTTGTCCTTTGGTTTGTTTTATTGAGCAAAATTATAGTACCTAGCCCAAGGAAGGTATCACTATGCAATCCACTCTCTAATCTCCAGTCCTAATCTGAGTGCTAGAATTTCAGGTTTGTATCACATTGCCCTGCCATAGGTTGTTGGTTTATTTAATCTAGAATACTAGTAATTCTGAACTTCTCCGATGATCTTATCCTTTAGACTGACTGCTCAAACTGTTGATATACAATTTTCAAAAATGTCCTAACATTTGACATAGGATATGAACATTTTCAGATGCACCTGCAGGTGTCTCTGATTCCTTCCTCCATGGATCTGATCCCTTTTTTAATGATTACTTGACTCTCTTACTATCTCTGGTCCCTACCTATGTAATATTCTCAAGCTTTTGGGGGGAAAGTTCACTTGAAGACTTTCTAATATTAAAAATTATCACTTGATACTAGTCTTACTCAGGACATATTTTCTATTATTTTCTAACTTTTCTACATATTCTGAGAGTTGTTTCATATGTGTGTTTGTTCATATAAGTGCTTCTGTGTGTATGTGAATGTTTGTATGTATGTATGCAAAAACCTCAACCTCTTATTCAGCAATCTTGCTCATAACTAGTATTACATCACTTGAGCCATTTTTCCAATGCAACTTTTGGCTGGTTAATTATAGGTATTGTTGCAAAGACTATTCTGCCCAGGCTGGATGCAAACTGAATTTCCCAGGCTCTTTTACATTCTTAGTTTTTATTTTTTCCATGAGTATCAAGTTTTAAACTAGAAATACTTTGTTCATGTAAAGTCTAAGCTGTAGCCCAGATTTTTAACTCAAGAATTCATATAAAGATAGATGAATATACACATTACATATCCCGAGTTTACACTCCTAGAAATGTGATCTTGAGCTGGGTACTGGTGGCTCATGCCTATAATCCTCTCAGGAGGCTGAGATCTGAGGATTGCAGTTCAAATGCAGCACAAGTAGGAATGTTTTCTGAGGTACTTATCTCTAATTAACCACCAGAAAAAGGAATTGACACTGTGGCTCAAGTGGTAGAGCTCTAGCCATGAGTTGAAGAGTGGAGGGACATCACCCAGGCCCAGAATTCAAGACCTATAACCATCAAAGAAATAAAAAGAAATGTGATCTTAGCCACCAGTTCATTGCTAGTATAATTCCTGCTCTGTCAACATAGCCTGTTTTTTCAATTAAGTCCATGCTCTTATATCTGATTTCTTTGGAACCAGAATAATTCTTCCCTTCTACTTTTTACAAACTTGCATGATTAGCTACCATGATTTAGATTAAGTAGAAAACAAGAGTGGTCTCATCATTCATGTTCCACTTAGTAATAATGCTCTCTATATCCCATAGATCTACATACTGGAATGGCTTTAATGTTTCAAAGTTTTCTTATTTGCAGAGTCTTCTGTAGTGTATTGAACCATTATACTTAAGCAAAAACTTCTTTTTCTTCTATTATTCCTATTGTTTCTCCTAATGTTAACTTATGTGCACTTGGGAAATAATGCACAACACACACACTCACAAAAATATGTTTCTGAGAACCTTCCCACGTAAAATTGGTCTTAATTAAAGTGCACATAGGAAATTTGAACTTAAACTACTCCACGATGTTTTTTTCATGTTTTTTTTTATTATAAAATGGTGTAAACAGGGGTTAGAGTTACATAAGTAAATAAATGAGTACTATATCTATCAAGGTCTGTTACCTCCTCTTTTGATTTTCACCTTCCATTCCTTTCCTCCCCACCGCCCCAACTCCCTTCTCCCCTGCTCAAGTTGTAAAGTTCATTTTCTACATAGTGCCTTGTACAACTTATTGTTACAATGGGTCATACTGTATTCTTTTTTCAGCTTTTTGTTATTTCCCCTCCCCTCCCCACATTAGAAAAATGTATATGCAAGATGCAGGTCGCCGACATCAAATATAGTGAAAACAGGGTTATACCATGGAGGAAGAAAAAAATCACATAGTAGATGTTAGATACATTAAAAACAATAGCAAGAACGAAAAAGCAAGTTGTGTCCATATCTTGGGGTACATTTCACTTAACATCATCTTATACAGCCATGTGTACATGGATAATGTTTTATAAAACATTTAAATTACATATTTTCTCATTATGAATTTATCTCTGAAATACGTTACCTCATGTCCAAAGATGTGCTTGTGCTATTTAAATGAAGCCAGAAAATATTCATTTTACCTGGGGCATCACCACAGATTGTTACAGGAAGTATGTGGAAGGAACTGTTACTGCAAGTGGAAACTGATCCCAAAAGAGGAATTGAACATAGAGAAATGACAAACTTCAAGTTAATTTGTGCTGTCCTTTTTTACTATACAAGAAAATAATCCAAGGCCTGAAGGAAACTCTGTCCCTGATCTTTTGTAGTGTGTCCTTTACTCATATAAAACTTGTTTGTAAACTTCCAGTTGAGAGTATAACAAAAGGAAACAATATGCCATTTACAGGCAAGCATAGAATAAAAGAAATTAACTTTATTTTAAAAGTGTCCTATTGCAAAGAAAGAAAGACATGCAGGTTTTAAAGTGTCCTATGCACGGATATTTCTCTCTTGAGATGGTTCTCCTATTGCAGGAGTCAGTTATCCATTTCTTTAGTCTGGTCCTGAGTTCTCCATAGCAATAAGGATTCCAAAAATCAGGATCCAGAGAACATGATCATCAAAAGGAGCCTCTTCTCAAACCAGTGCTTTAAGGATGGTCCCAAAGATATATGTGGGTTTTTTCATTTTCTTGTTTGTTTGTTTAGTTTGTGCTGGTTCTGGGGCTTGAATACAGAGGGTGGACACTGTCCCTGTACAGTTGTCTTTCCTGCACACCTGTACCCTAACTTAGTACTCTACTGTTTGAACCAAAACTCCACTTCTGGTTTTTTTAGTGTTTAATTACAGATAAGAGTTTGACAGACTCTCCTGCATGGGTTGACTTTGAACTGAGACAGTAAGAAAGCCAAGTGACATCAACTGTATGGACTTCTCTTTTGAAACAAGAAATATAATAAAGCTAATATTTGACAATTTTTAAAAGAAGAGAATATGTCCAGCAAAGAAGCCATAACTTAAATAACTCAGCAAAAGTAGGTGCACTGAATCAGTTTGTAATTATTTTTTCTGTTTGGGAAGATTACTATTGACTTCGTTGTTCCTTTTGGGGATACTCAAAGTCCTATTTGCAGTTTTTTGTTGATCATGGGGCTTTAACTCTGATCCTGGGCTCTGTCCCTCAGCTCTTCAGCTCAAATTGAGCGCTCTGCCACTTTAGGTACAGCACCACTTCGGGATTTCTGGTGGTTAATTAAAGATAAGGGTCTCATGGACTTTCCTGACCAGGCTGGCTTTGAACCACAATCCTCTAGTCTCATATTCCTGAGTAGCTAGGATTACAGGTTTGAGCCACCAGCTTCCAGCTTATATTTGCATTGATGTGCACTTAATGACACTATGTAGACAAAGAATCGATTTTTCAATCAATGATGACATTGCAGCTTTTCAGAAAAATTGAGGTAGCAATAAATATATACTCCTTTTCCATGTTGTTACATTAATGACTCATGTGTTTTGGGACTCTTACATTAGGATCCTCTGCTGTCTGTGTATGTGGACTTAGTATCAGAAATTGTTCATAGAGAAATAAAAAAGACTAAGATTTTTTGAAAGCAAAGGAAGTAAGATATGAAAGAATAACATAGAAGGATATTTATCACACAGAGATTTATCACACAGAGATTAAGAACTAGCCTAAGTGACTAGAATGCTAAAGGCAATGAGGAATAAGCATAGTTGATAACTAGTTATTCAATAACCAAATATGGTTCCCTAGAACAGTTTGTGGTATAACTTAGTTATTATTATCATTTATTTTTTCCATGGGGAGTTATTCCTTCTCTTTTGTCAAAGCTATTAATTATCCTATGCCTTTTTGATGCCGTTACTTACCAAAAAGTTTTCCAAATCTCACATAGACTACCCTTCTAATTGTGATTAGAAGTGACCACTCAAAATCCTGGAATCTTTGAATTTCTAGGATTAATCTTCATCTGATATCTAATCACATTCTTGGCATTAATTGCCATGACCTATTAACAGAACATTTTTTTTGTTTGTTTGGTTTTGTTTTTTGGGGGTCCAGTCGTGGAGCCTCAAATCTGGGCCTAGGCATTGTCTCTCAGTTCTTCAGCTCATGGCTAGTGCGCTACTACTTTTGCCACAGTGACACTTCCGACTGTTTTCTTTTTGCTTATGTGGTGCTGAGGAATTGAACCCAGGGCCTCATGTATGCAAGGCAAGCGCTCTATGGCTGAAGCACCTTCCCTGCCCTTTTTTAAAAAATACTATTCTAATATATATAAAAGAAATGAATTACAGACTATTGCTAGGTATCAGTTGGAATGAGCAATTTTATATTCCAAATATGGGTTATTTGTTTTTCATTTACTAGCTAAATGACTTTTTTGACAGTCTTGGGGCTTGAACTGAGGTACAAGGAATTGTTCCTGAGCTTTTTTTTTTTTCTGAATGCTAACACTTTACCACTTGAGGCACAGCTCAATTTTCAGTGTTTTCTTTTTTCTATTTATGTGGGACTGAGGAATTAAACCTAGGGTTTGATTCATGCTAAGCAATAACTGTTCCATTTAGCCACATTCCCAAAGCCCTAAATAACTTTCTTACTTTTTTATATTAATACGTTTTCTTATTGTGAATATACCGTACAAAGGGGTTACAATTACATGAGCAAGGTAAAGAGTAAATTTCTTAGCAAGCATTGTTGCCTCCTCCTTCCCCTTACCATCCCTGCCCACTGATTCTCCATCCTTCCACCGCCAAAGTTGTAAAGTTCGTTTTTCAACATAATGTTTTATACATCTCATTGTCACAATGGGACTTGGTTAAGATGACATTATTTTTTCATTCCATTACTATGTATTATAATTTAGGCCAGGTGGTAGAAAAGGAAGTGGAAAACAATACTAAGTCCAGTAAAGCTGACATTCTTATCACATCACTAAGGAAGTACAGTGTTAAGGCCTGCTGGACTCATAAGGCTGTTGCATGTGACATTATTATGTAAACCATTATTGACCATCATCTCCGACATCCCTAATATTCTGCTTCCACTTTCAAGGTCACGAGCCAAATATCTAAGTCTTTTTATTGATAGGGTGTGTTTCCTAGGAAGGAAGAGGAGGATGTGGAAGGTGATGGTGGAAAAATATGTATATTGGCTCCCTGTCCACATTTTTTTGCATTTTTAAAAAGTGCTACTGATGAACTCCCACTTACATCTAATTGACTATACTGTCTGCACAAGATGCAGATAAATGATGACATTTATTGTGGTGGATAATCACATATAATAACAAAATCCATTTCTGGAAAAAAAAAAGATACTAGGTAAGAAAGTATAAAGTATTGTCTATAAAATGGTTTCTTTTTTTGGAGAACAAAAGGTAGAATTGAAATACTTACTCCAACTTTCTTTGAGATTTTATGCTGTCTCAGGATCAAATGTTCTCTAATTCCTGTAACATCCAAGCATAAAAGACATGATTTGAAGATCTCAGTAATTTTAGAAACAAAGGAACATAATAGCTTCCTTCCTGCAGAGACTTGTGATAGCAAGTATGATGGATTGTAGTGTAGCTCTCTTTTTTTTTTCCTCTTTATAACAAGTGTTGCATATCTGGGCATTTTACTGTATGTCCTGCATCAGCTTCCTGTAGGTGAAATTTACCTGTACTCTGCAATGTCAAGATGGGTCATGTTACTTACTTCAGTTTACAAAAATGAAACAGAAGTGATGAAAGACTATTTCTAGGGGAAGATTTCTGTCTCTTTGTGTTTAATAGCTGACTTGTTTTCCCTTAGCTATAAAAATAGAATATTTTCAGAAGGAGTCTTCTTTCAACTTATATACTGGAAGAATATAACATGTGAAATTGAGGCAAAACTCAAATACAGCCTCATACAAATAACGCAGGCAGAATTAAGCTAATATTAGAATATGATAGTAAGATGTTAGTTTCCTACCATTCTTGTATACCTTTTATGATAGTTGACTATAGCACGTCAGAATCTAACCAATACTAAACAAGAACTAAGCAAATATATAACATTTCCTGTTCGAAATTATTACAATTTTTATAGATAAGGATTCTCCATGTGATCACTTATGAGGTTATTTTTTTTCTATAGATGGGGCTAATCACTCTAAACCATTGTATATAATATCCACAATCATTATCCAGACCTTGTGATTGAGATGAGGAAGAACAAAATATCTAGATTTCTATTTCTCTTTTCCTCTTCCCCTTTTTCTAGTGTGAAGTCTCATCCTTTCTCCAAATTCTTCTATTAATAAAGGAAGAATGACACGTTGTGAATATCAAGCAAAAGGCTTCAAATCAAAAATTTCATTCTTTTAGAATTAGATGAATAAATAAGAGTGCCTCAAGGAAGAAAAAAAACATGATGTTTTTCTCTTTCTGGCTTCCACCATAGAGTCTGAACATGACTCTAAATATCTAATAAACCATTTGCCTGGGCTAACTTTTTAAAAATATAGTTTGTTAAAGAAAAATTTTAAAACTAAAAAAAATAAATTTTAAATAAATAGTAATTTGTGGTTTGCTTTTGAGAGGCATGAAATAAAACTGCATTAACACTTTGTGAGTTGAGAGGCTAAATTCTATCAGAATCTAAACATAATGAAAAATAGATGATTTTAAGGTAAATAGCTTGTAGGTACATTTTTAATGTGACATACCTACAGAGACATATATTTTCTTTTCCTCTCCACACTGATTCAACTTCAATAAGCAGTTCATGTAATTCAAATAGCTCTGTTTCAGAAATAGATTAGACACAAAATGTTACAAAAAGAGAACCAGAATTGGGTGGTGCATTCTTTAAAAATAGCAGTCAAATAAATATTAACCATAATTCCAAAATAATAACAATCAACTCCTATTGAAAAGAGAAGATTGTAGCAGAATGTATAAAAAGTGATAGTGCCAGAACTGTTTCAGGAGCTGCTCTCTTGCATTTAAGATTTCTAGTACAGGACATTGTTTTAATCAGGATTAATTGCTTTCAGGAACTAACTTTTTTTCTAGTTATATTTCATTGAAGAAATATGTTGTTCAAAATTAATGAACGGATAACAAGTTATAATAGAAAAAAGTGCTAGACATTCATTGTGGTTGGCAGTAAAATACCTTCCAATAATGTCTCTCATCCCACAAATGTTTAATCCCTCAAATGTAGATATGCACTATATATATATGTGTGTGTGTGTGTGTGTGTGTGTGTATACATTTATAAAATATTCATCTCTCATTACCCAAGGAACACGAATTTGAATAATTACCAGACGGGGGAAGTATAACTCAAATGGGTACTTAAAATCCCAGCTGTAGTTCAAAGGAGAAATGATCAGGTAAGAACCATCAGAAAGATGTAAAGATACTACATTAGAAGATAAAGGAAAAGACAACAACCCAGATCCTGAATTTCTGAAAAGTGGAACAGGTTGTAAATGCCTTTCCACTAGAATCATCTAAAAAATCTTTTAGCCCTGTAGGTGGCTTGATTTTAATGTGGTGAGACTTCTTTTAGATTTCTGTCCTTTAGAACTGTAAAATGATGAATACGGATTATTCAAGCCAATTAACTTGTAGAAATTTGTTACAGCAGATTTGGTTTAGTACACTAACTCAGCTATAGCCTTTTCCTGATGCAACTATAAAGACATCACATATCCTAGTTTCTGAGAATAAGAAAAATTTGCCACTGGCTTTGTACACATGTATGAAGGATATACTACTAAGGGCCTTGCATTAATGAAGTCTTCAAATTCTAAACAATATTTAAATAAGAAACTCCCTATCTTTATTTTCACGTTTGGGGATCAAAGTACTAAAGTTATGTATAAGGCTAGGGTAAGAATATGGAAATGAAATCTGTCTCCTAATATTATAAAGATAATTTATGTCATTTTGAGTTACAGTTTCTAAAGTATTATAGAATAAAGTAAAACAGAAACAGAAACTCAATTTTCCATCCTTCCTAACTTTCCAACAGAAATTAGAGAATCCAGTAAAGATACAGCAATCCCAGGATGGTATAGGATGATATAGGATCACTAGACAGTGACAAAGAAGATAACAAAAATGGGTCCCCTGGAACCATGGGTAACAAAATCTACACCTACAGGTTGTGATATAGCTACAAAATAGTTTCCACTATGCTAAGTCTTTGATATTTGATGTTTGTTTTCACAACAACTTTCCTCCCTTAGAAAACGACTCTTTATTAATACTCAAGGGTTTGCAGCTTATAACCCAGCAAAAAATAATGCTTCTAAATGTAAACAAGCATGATTCTAAGAGTAACCAAGGCTACTTGTGTTGCTATAGCTGATAAATAAGAATGTTGTTGGGGAATAGTCAAACAATCTTGAACTTTTTCGTATCTTTCCTCTTCTCCAACACGAATCATCCTAGTCAAGATATGTAAAACATTAATAGAGGATTTTTATATTTTTTCTTGTTCACACTAAAACAAATACACTTTTCCTCTTTCCAAGCCTGACTTTGAAAGAGTTAGACCATCACAATTATTTTTTTTTTTTGGGTCCGGTCATGGGGCCTGAACTCTGGGCCTGGGCGCTGTCCCTCAGCTCTTCAGCTCAAGGCTAGCGCTCTACTACTTGAGCCACAGTGCCACTTCTGGCTTTTTTCTTTTTGCTTATGTGGTGCTGAGGAATAGAACATAGGGCCTCAGGCATGCAAGGCAAGCGCTCTACCACTGAGCCACCTTCCCAGCCCAATCACAATTATTTTACATACAAAAGCTTATTGATTTGGCTTAGGTGTTTTCCTGCCTTTGGGTGTTGCTCTTTATTATTTTGGTAATTACATAGAAAAAACAAGACAAAGCCATTATGCTTATGTTGAATTGTTCAAAGTGAAGCTGTCTTCAAACACAGTTTTCTGTTCCTTTCTTCACTGCTAATTAAAGTTTAATTATTGCTCTTTAATGATTAAAAAAACGTGACACTTTAAGGTATATTCTCATGGAAACTGATTAAAACAGGAGTGTCTGCGATTACTTTTTAAATTTTTTTCAAGTATGTTCCTTGGCTATTTTTAATGATAATGCTCTAGTTACTATTCAGTCTCACATTTTTGCTTCTACTTGTTAGTAAAAACTGAATTTTTTTTTGGTCGGTCATGGGGCTTGAACAATGGGCTAGGGCACTATCCCTCAGCTCTTCAGCTCAAGGCGAGTGCTCCACTGCTTCAGCCACAGTGCCACTTCCGATTTTCTAGTGGTTTATTGGATATAAGCGTCTCACAGACTTTCTTTGCCCGGGCTGGCTTTGAACTGTGAGCCTCAGATCTAAGCCTACTGAGTAGCTAGGATTACAGGCATGAGCCACTGGTGCCTGGCTTGAAAACTGAATTTTATACTAGAAACTTTCCTACTCATAACAATAATCATAATCAGAGCAAAATACTGACCCTAATCTTAATCCAAATTATATATCAATACTAACGTTAACACAAGCAAACTAGTTTTCACTCATCGTAATTGATTCAAATAAGCCTTGCAAACATAGGTTTCAATTTTTTTCCCAATATCTTAGTCATTTTCTAACCATTATGTAATCTTAACTGGAACATTGAGAATAACCATAAGCCTAAGTGTAAGTAGATTCTAATATTAATAGTAATTCTCTAGTTCACATTCGTTCTAATTCTTACCTGGTTTAATCTGAAATTTACCTTCAATTTTACCCTCATTTTTTTTCTCCTACACTCTCACCCTAACCATGGCTAGAATCCTAACCATAACCTTGACACTAATGGTATCCCAAATCTAAAATTTATGAAAAATGCTTGTTTTGTGTCATCCTAACTGAAATTCCACTTGTAATTCTTGAAATAAATTGCAGGTTTTCCTAAACCCTATAGATTTTCTCACTCTTAACTTTGAACCTATCTTATTCCATATGAGGAGTCATTATACCCATTTATCTCAAATCCTGATATTATGAAATACATTGTACTTCCATTATCCCAGCTTTTCCTGAATTCCTAGAGCCTAAAATAAGTTCAAATTTACTTCACATTTAACCCATTCCTTTTTTTTTCTTTTTGTTGTGCATGTGGTTTGGTCTCTGGGCCTGGGCACGATCCCTGAGCACTAGGCATGGGCAAGATCCCTGAGTTCTTTAGCTCAAGGTGTGCACTTTACCACTTGAGCCACAGCACCACTTTCAGGTTTTCTCGTGGTTAATTGCACATAAGAGTCTCACAGACTTTCCTGCCAGGGCTGGCTTTGAACTGCAGTCCTCAGAAATCAGATTCCTGAGCAGCTGTGATAATAAGTGCAAGCCACCAGTTTAACCAAATTCTTTACTCTTTCCTCAACCCCCTTTAATCAGAAACCTAATACTAATCACAATCTGAATTAACAACAAATGGTTAATGTAAGGAAAATTGTCTGGATTCCATTCAATCACACATTTTATTGCTTCTGCTTCTTAGTGGAAAACTAAATTTTAGCCTAATGCTATCCTTCGCTAACCCTAATAAGAACTAAAACAGCAATTCACAATTTAAACCAAATCATATCTGAATGTTAAAAGTAACACAGACGTTGGTTTTCATTCATTCTACCTTTGATATCATTCATTCTTCTTAAAATATATTGCAGTTTTACACAATACCTTACATCTTTTTCTCATCCTAACCCCAGCTCTACCTGAAACAGCTTGCTGAATCCTAAACCTACAGGTAACTGAATCAAAATGTTAATAGCAAGCCTCTATTTCACATTTATCCCAAATCTTGCTAGGCATGTAGGTCAAAATTTTACTTGCACTTTTACTTGCATTTTGAACCTAAAGTTTTTAAGTGTTTTTCTATTTCCTGTCAGGTTTTATTTTACATTTTTTTTTTAATTTTCGTTATTGTAAAGAGGCTTACAGAGGGATTATAGTTATATGTGTAAAGTAATGAGTACACTTCTTGTTGAACATTGTTACCCTCTTCTTTGTTGTTCTCCCACTATACCTTCCCTCTCCCACCTCTCTCACTCCTCTGTCCCCATGGTGTAAAGTTCATTTTCAATATAGTGTGTTGTGAGTATCATTGTTGCAATGGGTCATCTTGTGTTGAACCTAAATTTTCTTTTTCTCTAACCCTAATTCTAATTCTGTCTGAGATCCTAACCCTAACCTTAATAAAAATAATAGCCAAATTCAGAAGATAAAAAACAATATTCAAGTTTTTATTCATCCTGTTAATCCACTGTACATATTGAATTAAATTGCAGTTCACCTTAAATCTTCCAATTTAGATTATATGTGCATATTTAAAAATGTAATTTTATGTAAAAAACAGCAAACTTTGGAGGAAGGAGTAATGAAAAGGAAATAGAGGGAGTATAATCAAATGCTTTAAATATATTTTGGAAAGAGCACAAGGAAACTGCCGCTTCTGACAATTAATAACCATTAACAAAATAACTAAAAATTAATAAGTAAATAACACACTGCCATCTAGTGTTCTTTAAGAGAGCCATAATATGTCTTGTGAATAAAATACTTGTGTTAGATAAACTTTGTTCATGCATAATTCATATTGCTATTGGCCAATTATTTAACTTAATCAATAAAAATATATCAAATAAAATTCCATGATAAAAATATAAATCAGTTAGTAATTGAGAAAAAGTAGTCCTGACTTTTAATAAACTAAATTTCTATTTCCCTACAAAGCAATGATTTAGGTTTACTAATCTAGTATTTCTAGTAAGTTTAGAGAACATGATTGGCAAAAAAACAGCTAAATGTACATCTTGTTTCTTGAATGGGTGATGTTTTAAACATTGTCTTTTATTCAAATGAATACATATGTTTACTTTTCAAAGTAAATGCAATTTTATCTCCTTTTTTCTCCCTGCAATTAAATGTATTACTATATTCAGGTATTTAAAAGCTAAATTTTCTGTTTGTTATGTAACCCTACATATTCAGAATGACATGGTTTTTCTATTCGTAAATGTCTAACCTCTGGGATTTTTGCATCAGTAACATAACTTATCTAATGAGGTTGTTGTGAAGGCTCCAGTAAACAGTGTGGTAAAAAACATTTCCTGAATTCTAAATTTTAAATCTAATCTTTCTTAGGTTTTGATTATATCATTCATTGTCTCTTCAAAGCAATTAACCTAAAATAAATACTACTTTTTAAACATTTCACTCACATTGTAAATAATTTTAACATAGTGCACACAGAGTCTAATTATTTCAATCTTACCATATTTGATGATCTTAGTGTGATGAATGTTGAGAGTAAAAGGTCCTTATACTCAATAATATTTTTGTTTAATTTAAATCAAATCATTTATCTGGATTTCTAATTTGGAGGTTAATGACATGGAAACAGGAAAATAATAAGAAAAATAATTACTTTGGGAGCATTTTCTTCTTAAAATTATGCAGCAAAAATATCTTAAAATATCTTAAATATATATTTTATATATTAAATATATTAAAATATATTTTAATAAAATGTTTCAATCCTTAGGTAAAGTGCATTATACTTTAATATAAAGTTTATCTCAAAACAGAAATTCTGCAACTAATCTAAACTAATTTTGTTTTCATGAACAAAATGCTGTGACTTCTAGTCTTGTTATGTGATTTTAATTATATTTTTAGTTGTGACATGATTCCTATTTACACTTAATACTAACTTCTGTAAGCATACAAATCATGCCTGTACACACTAACTTATGTAAGATAATATTCAAAAATTATCTTTTTTCCTGTCTCCAAAAGGGAAGGATGAGGTGCTGAAGTATATTAAATAAAAGCATTCTAAAAGAGATTCTTTATGCAATGGAAATTTGTAACGTGAGGATGGGATCATGAGCTCTTTCTACTTGGCTAACAGGAATTCTCATTTCTACAGTACTTTCTAACCTTTTAGTCACACAGGGTAATCCACAAAATTTGAAGTGCATATGAAGGAAATACATTTCTAAAAGATGTGACAACCCTGCTCAAAAGTTCGGCCTCATCACTAGTTCTTTGTATTTGCTGGCTTATCTAATTCTCTATCATATATTTCATATTATTAAGCATATTAGTAATTCAGCTGTAAATACATAGCAGGAGACTCCTGAAATCACAGTTATTGATCTCCAATTCCTCCCTTTGGCCTTCAATATACCAATTAATTCTCAAAGCAGTCATTTAAGATGTTAGTTTATTTTTCTCTTTTTAAGTACAGATTAAGCTAGTGTTTTTTTTCAGTAAAAAGTGATGAGTGGTATCAGAGCTCTGATATGAGCACCTTCTCCTTAACAAGTATTGCTCTATGGGCTGTAAATATGGAAGCCACACTAAAATTTTCTCTACACACACAGACACAAACACAGACACACACAGACAAAGACACAGAAACAGACACACACACACACACACACACACACACACACACACACACACACACACACACACACACACAGCTACCACCCAGACACATCAGAGGTCAGTTCAGTTACTTTGTAATGATAGTTGATTGATGTTTGCTCCATTGGTTTTTCTTTTCTTGAAGATCTTGCCTGGACCTAAATGTTTCTCTGAAATCAAGTCCCTTGCTCTTAGTATACTTTGTCTATATATTCATTGTATGTTCCTGGCTGTTTCAGGCCAATTAACAGTGTTCGGAATACAGTATCCTCAAACTTGACATTCAAGGCAAACTCCATGAATTCATACTACTATTCCAAAATACTAAAATTTATTGGATCTAGAAACCAAAATATACCCACCTTTTTATATTATTAAGAATTGACATCATGAAAGTAGAAGAACATTGATCAGGAACTGAGGTAAGGGAACAGGAGTTTGTGGGAAAATGTAGAACACTGAATGTGTGTTAGAGATACAAAATCATCTTCTGTAGACTCATTTATTGTAAACTTGTCTCTCCTGATCACAACTTCTCTTATGAATTTCTATAGTATCTTCGAATAAATCACATGATTTGCAAATATTTATCATCTTAAGAAAAGACAGTCTGTTTCTACATTTGTCTTTCTATGTGACAAACCCTTATATTTTGTTTCTCTACTGAATAAATGTATTCCTGGAAACAAGATATTGACAGCAAATCTGGTGGTCATTTTAACTTTTTAAATTTGAAATATAACTAAACTTTGTTGTGACTAGTCATTTTTTAAAAATCAGTAATATTCATGAACACTAATATTTTGGTGCCTTTAAGTAAATAGAGACTTGATGTAATATGGTAGTTCTGGTTTCTAATTGACTCAACCATTAGATGATTCATATATAAACATGTGCATTGCACTGTTATATTTAATATATAAAATAGTCCCCAAAGATTTACTTTAAAGTGTAAAGGGGGACTTGTCTTCATGTTCCACACATTTTATTTATTTCAGTAAAAGTCCTAGAAATACATGATGTTTACTTGAGCAATATAAAAGATGAGAACATAGTTCTAAAGAAAATGGATTTATTGATTAAAACAGAAACGAATAAAATTGTCAGGTTTTTTGCTTGAGACTGCATAAATTTCATATCAATGTAGCTTAAGATGGGACTCAGAGGAAAATTCATATTAATATTACTTTTCTGCTTGATTCACATTTATACTAGTGATTGCAATAAGGGAAATGGTATTTTCACAATAAAAAATCTGTAAGTAAAAAAATATTACTGAGATTTATATCACATTATAAGCAGTATAGTTATTTTAAGGAATTGGTCATTCAAAGCCCTAGAAACCTAATGGATGAAGAATGGAATTGAAAATAGCAGAGAAAAACAATTCAACATGCAGATATTATGATTTTATAATTTTTAATATGAAAGAAATTAATCTTTTGCCTTTCTGAAGAAGTTTAGCCAGTTATATCAATGTAAGACATCAGTTGTAATGAGTCTAAAGTCTTTTCCTCCAAGATATCCAAGAGTAATATATTCATCCTCTGAAGAGTAAAGAAGGAATTATTTTAATTAGCTTTGCTTATTATTAATTTACTTGTAGTAAATAGGTTAAAATGTCTGCTATCTTTCTTTCAGTGTAATAACATGCATTTAATATTATTACTGTCTCTTCATACAAGCCTGAAATGACTATGTCAATTTAACATAAACAAAAAACGAAAATAACCTGATACCACCATCACAAATCCTAAATTATGTGAAAAAAATCAATAATAAATAAAATAAATCTCAGGAAGAGGAAAACCAATGGCACAATAACAACAGAAAATTACCCTAGCTATCTCTAATGAAACAGATCTTTAGAGTCCTACAGGGTACTCCACTTCTAGAGGGCCACACCAAATCAGCTATAATTACATATAGATATACAATTCAAAAGAAGATTTTGTATGACTTCCAAGCAAACAGAAATATTTGAAAAGGTGCCCAGCCAGGCAGGTGCCTGCTGTGAAGGTGGTGGCCAATATATTGAAAAGTACAGCTGCAGTGTGGAAATAAAAGGTCCACATGGGAAAAAAGCAGGAACAGAAGTGTACAATGGAAACAGCCAAATCCATATGCAGAGACAATTCAAGATACCACTGTAGAGCCCGAATTGTCACTGGAGCCACAAGTATTAACATCACATCTTCCCATAATTGATTTCTACTCCTACACTTAATGGTCTAGACAAAAACCTAATTCCAGAAAAACAAATCACAACAGAAGATCAAAACAACACCTGGCAATTCAACCAAGAACATAAAAAGTCACCTCTTAAGATCATAGATGCCCCAAAAGAAATCCCCCAAGTGAACATAACAAATCAGAAAAATACAAGAAAAGTGATGTCAAAGTAGTATAATTCACTCAGTAAATAACCACGCATTAGAACAGACCATTAAGGACGTAGAAGATAGTTTTCAAAATTCATTACAAATACTGCTGAAAAATGTGATTAATGAAAAGATACAAAACCAACTATAGATAAGATAAGACCAACTATAGATTAGCAAAATAACTCATGGAGACTACAAACAGAGAAATAAATTCTGAAAAGGCAAGGGAGTCCAAGGAAAAAATGGATGCCTAGTTAAAAGATATGAGAGAAGACATAGCTAAAAAAACAAACCTTCCAACCGCCCCGCCACCCAAAGAAAGGATGTAAGGAAAGTCCATACCAAAGCTTTAATAAACAGATAGAAGCCAGAAAAAAATGACCAATTAGAAGACAGGGAAATCAAAAACAAAGTAAAATGTCTCCACAGCAAATAGATGACATAGAAGATAATCTCAGGGGTCAAAGACCAAATAGCTTTAATAGGAAAGAAGAAGTAAGCATTTAGAACAAATCCAAAGAATAAGAAATGATCTTGCCAGAACTTCAAGACTGAGAAGATCAAATTTGGGTTAGATTGGTATCAAGGAGAACAGCAGGACACAAAATGGATGGGAAACATGAAAAATTTTAAAGAATTCTAGCAAAGAACATTCCAAACATCCAAAGAGATAGGTTCATTCAAAGAGAAGCCTTTAGAACACCAAGCAGAGAATTCTAGAAAAGAACAACCCACCACCACATCATAATCCATTAGAGGATCATTAGAAATCAAGAAAAGGATTCTTAAATCTGCCATAGAGAAGACTGATTATTTATAAAGGATATACAGTCAGAATAACTACAGATTTCTTAGCTGATATGGTAAAAACAAAAAGAAGAGGTCAGCATGATATATAACACACATTAAGGGCAAACTATTATGGACCATGAATATGGTCCCAAGCCAAATATTCCTTTACAATTAAAGGATATATAAAAATATTTCATGACAAAGAAAACTTGAAACAATGTATCTCCACCAAATCAGAAGGATGGAAATTAATCAAAGATATCCTCCACAGAAAAGATCAAGAAGAACAAGAACTGGTTATATGACATGCTCCCTACCAGAGAACAATGTAAATATATTGAATAGATGATTCACAGCTCCTAACAGCTCCTAAGAGGATTCACCCAAATAGATAAAATTAGAGGAAAAAATGAGACCACAACATAAATTAGCAAAATTGAGATGGTTATATGAGAGTACTTGAAAACCATATGCCAATCACCTGGAGAATCCTGGAAAAATTTATGCTTTCCTATACTCTACCTGAACCAAGAAGTGATACATAAGAAGTAATGAAAATGAAATTTCAATAAAAACAATTTCCCATAACAGAAAAATGTAGGACTCAATGGATTTACCATGAAATTAAGGCCTGCAAAGAACTTACAATACTCAGATCTCTCTCTTCAATGGAATAGAAAGGGAAATGGAATTATCAAACACATTCTATGAAGCTGGAGTTAGACTCTTCCCCAAATCAGATAGAGGCTCATCAAAGAAAGAGAGCTATGAACCCAAGTCTTTGATAAACATTGATAGAGAACTTCTCAATAAAATTCTCACCCACCAACTTCAGCAACTAACACACAAAAAAAGTATGCTATGATCAAACAGTGTTCATCCTAGGATACAATTGGATTCAATATACTTGTCAATAAACATAACAGAGATCATCAGCAGAAGCAATGAAAAGAACCACATGATCGTCTATGTGGATGTAGAAATAGCTTTTAAAAAGATCCAATACCCCTTTATGGTTAAAAGATCTGAGAATCTAGGAACACATGGAACTTTCCACAGTATAATAGTATATGTATATGACTAAGAGAGAATAAGCACATACCTAACAGTGGAGGCATGAAGACACTAAAATCTGGAATGAGAAAAAGATGACCACTCGCTTTATTACTCTTCAATATAGTAGTGGACTTTCTAGCAAGGGCAATAGGCAAGAGAAAAACAAAAAGGGGATCCAAATAGGGAAGAAGAAAACCTATCCCTTTTCACAGATGAAATGATCCTGTATTTAAACGACACTGTAGCTTTCTCAATCAAGTTAGTAAAGGTGATGCTAACCTTCAGCAATGAAGCAGGATATAAAAAACACAAGAATCAGTAGTTTTCCTGTGTTACCAACAATGGGAAGATCCAGACTGAAATCCAAAAAACAACCCACATATATATTAGCCTCAAAATCAAATCAAATTTAGGAAAAACAAAACAACAACAAAACTAGGAATTAATTAATTTAACTAAAAATGTTAAGGACCTCTACTGTGAAAACTTTAAAAATCTAAAAACGAAAAATTGAGGGAGATTCAAGGAAAAGGAAAATATTTCAATGCTCCTGGTTGGAAAAATTAACATTCTGGAAACTGCAATTCTGACTGCCCCCAAACAATTGGCAATGTGATACCCATCAAAATCCCAACAATATTCTTCAAATCAGTAGAGAAATTAATCTGAATTTAATATGGTATTACCCAATTTCAGTTGAAACAGAATGCTTAGAAATGAACTCATGGGCATATAGTCATGTTACACACACACACACACACACACACACACACACACACACACACACACACACAATGGAATTCTATTCACCCATCAAAAAGGATGACTTTTCACCAGTCATAAGGAAAATGAAAGGCTTGAGAAAATTATACTAAGAGAAAGGAATGCACACTCAGAGCAATAAAGGTTTCATAGATTCATTCATTTATGGTCGCTCAAAGCTGCCTATATATCTACAAGTAAACAAGACAGATTCTACCCCGTCCCAGTTAAATGGCCATTATCAAGAAAATTAACAATAGCAAATGCTGACGTGGATGTAGCCAAAAGGGAACTCCATTACACTGTTGGTGGGAAATTACACATGTTCAACCCCTCTGGAATGCAGTATGCAGATTCCTCAATATTCTAAACATAGATCTCCCTTAAGAACCAGTAATTACCATCATGGGCAGTAATCCAATAAATAAAAAAACTAACTCACATTAACTATGCCAGCATGACAATGTTCAGGGCCCAGAACCAGAATTCAAGGACTGGAAAAAAAGTTACTACTGCTGGTGTTTGTTTCCACAAATATGAACTTTTTGACCAAAGATACCAAATAATTCTATTTGCAGCAGCTAGGACAGGTGGACCCTTTTAACAATGAGATATACTAGATGTTAAGTAGAAAAACAAAATTTATAAATTTGGCTCCGGGTGGGGAGGGGTTTCAGGAGGGGAAGATGGGAAGGGATAGTAAGGGGAAACAAAGGAGGAGGTAACAATGCTTGATAAGAAATGTACTCATTACCTTACCCATGTAATTGTAACCCCTCTGTACGGTATTTTCACAAAAAAACCTTAAAACTTACTAAGGATATTTGTAAAATATATAATGAAGGAAGAATTTTCATCCTTTACAAAAATCTATGCTAAACTATTGATATTTTACTGTACTTTTCCTAAAACCAGTTTGATTTAGTTTAATATTTGTCAGGCCAAGTTTTTCTATATTCTACTGGAGATTTAATTTTTCATGTATGTATGTATATGTATATTTACCTGTATCTGTATATGTATCTATCTATGTATGTTCCAATGTGGATCATCAGACTTGAAACTTTGCTTTGTTTTGCTGTTCAGCAATTAACGTAGTCGGCTCATTCTGTGACAATATCTGTGCTCATTCTCATCATTCCTTTATTTCACACACTATCAGGCTTCTAAAATCAGCTTCATTTCCTGGAGAAGATTACCAATCAGTCCAACCAATATTCACCCAGGGTTTTAATAAAGCAAGCCTTAAGGAAGGAAATTAACATGAAGTGACAACTACAGAATTTCTACAGAGACCTGACATCTTTCACATTTCTGCCTTCTTCCTTATACTTAAGAAAGCATTGACTAACACTATAAATATACTGCATTTATAACTTAGGGTTCAGTTTTTTTTCCAAACTGAAGCCTTCTTTTCCATGATTTTTGACATGGAGATTTTTTTATTTTGGTCGATCGTGAGGCTTGAACTCTGGGCCTGGGCCCTATCCCTCAGCTCTTCAGCTCAAGGCAAGCTCTCTAGCACTTGAGCTACAGCGCCACTTCCGGTTTTCTCGTGGTTTATTGGAGATAGGAATCTCACGGTCTCTCCTGCCGGGGCTGGCTTTGAACCGCGATCCTCAGATCTCAGCCTCTTGAGAAGTTAGGATTACAGGTGTGATCCACCATCGTCCAGCTGGGAGATTTTTTTGATTGTGATGGGTTTCCATCCCAAAAAAGCTATGTGTATCAAGAAAGCCAACGTTTCCAGCTCAGAGTACTAAACAAAAGAGGGAGAAAATTAAGGTTAGCTCTAATGTTTAGCACAGATATAGGTAATATCAAGATATTTTGAAATTGTATACTTTTACTAAATAAAGTGGCTCAAAGCTATAATATTATCTACTTGGAAAACAGAGATTAGAGAATTCCAGTTCCAGGCAAGCCCAGACACACAAAGAAGTTTCAGAAACTCTAACCATTTGCTGGGTGCAATGTTTTATGCTTGTGTTAGGAGGACCACAGTTCAAGAAGGCCAAGGCATAGCCATACTACCTCAAAATAATCAATCCATTTATAATCTGCAAGTTTGGTAGTAGTAGAGATGTTTTTTTCACAAGTACAGGGTTTTGGGTTTAATCCTCCAGTACCCCCAGGAATTTAAGTGTGTGGCAGGGTAAGAATTTGGCATGTCTAAAGTCAAGACTTCATACTCATTTTACAAGCTCTAATGAAACCTTTACCTCTTTTGCTATTTTTTAAAAGTATAACCATAACTTACATGTCCAAAACAATTTCCTATGAGATTTTATTCTATGCATTAAGTAATACATTATGTGTTGGTTACTGTCCCACTGAAATCATGCTAAAGAACAAAAACCCATTGTCTTAGAAAGTGACTGGATATGGAAACAGAATCTCAAAGGTAGCATGTAAGTTGAAAACTCCTCCAAGAGATGTAAAAGTTTTGGGTCTTCGTCTGTCCTGCGGAATATGGACTAGTTGCTAGGAAAGGTAAGTGCTCTGCTCGCCCATTGCCCAGCCTCCCTTAGCCTTGGAGACAGACACAGCAGGGAGTCAAATCAAGCAGGAACTTGTTGATTACCACACAGCAAGCAAAACAACCATGCGGCATGTAAGGGGAGGAAAAGGAACCAACCAATCATTGCAGAGTTCACCCTATCATGCGTGGTGCTATTGATGATTTCTCCATTGCCATTGCTGATCACTGCCCAGGTTATCTGTTGAGGTTGATGTGGATTCTGCAGGGCCATTGCTGGGACTGGGAGTGTCAGGACAGCCAACAGCTGGAGTATCACCATCTGCAATTGTTAGGGAAAATAAGAGTTTCTCCAGGGCTGGTTGCCCTTGGGGATGGTTAGTAGTTATCATTTTAGCTTTCCCATTTTAAACACGAGCCACAACCACCATAGCCATTTTCTTTCCTTGTTGTTTAGTTTATCCTTGGGCATCCTCGTGTATAGAGGTAATGGGTAAAAACTTAAGGTTCCTGGCCGGGATCCAAATGGGGGCTGTCTACTCTATGGGAAAAATGCATCCAAATCCCTTGCCCATGGTCTCTAGGGGGTCAGGTCCTCTTCACTGTTGTGTCAGAGGGTCCTTCCACCTGACTTTCCCTTGGGGCTTAGGGTTTAATTGTCCCCAGTGCTTCTGAAATCTGGATTCATTTGCATCTTTGAAAAATTTAAAAATGTTAATGGTAAATAAAGCTATCTGTAACTGTATATGGGTGTTAACTCCCCCTTTTTGTTTTAATAATTGTTCCTTAAGACATTGGTGCTTTCTTTCTAGAATTGCTTGTTCTGGGGGATTATAGGGAATTCCTGTAGTTTGATTAATATGCCATCTGTCAAAAAACTGACATTGCTATACTAACAAAACAGGGTTCATTATCGGTTTAAACGTGTGGTAGTAGACCCAAGGAGGCAAAGCATTGAAGAAAAGGTGTTTGTGAATGTTTAGTTCTTTTCTCCTCTATGTGCTGTGGTCCAACATGTTCATGAATAGGTATTTATAGAAACAAAAATATATTTAATCTTACCAAAGCCTGGGAAACGAGTACAATCTGTTTGCTAGAGGATGTTGGGTTTGAGGCCTCTGGGTTTTAACCCTGGTGGTTGTAAAGGGAGTACTTTTAAGAAGGGCTAGCATGTTTTGCAGGTATGTCCTATCCTTTTGAGGTCCTTTACAGGAAACTGAGGGAATTTATGTTGAAGACCTCTCCAATTGATGTGGATTAAATCATGTAAACGGGTGGCCTCTTGTAACATTAATGCTTGTGGGCCAGTAGCTAACTGGTCTGCCCAATTATTGCCCATGGATAAAAACCCAGGAAGTTTTGAATGCCCTCTCAATGTTGAATATGAATAGGGTCTCCCTGTCCTTCTAATAGGCCCTTAAAGGTAACCATAAGGGGGAAAATAGGGTTTCCATCCCACTTAATATGTGTCTGGGGAATATGAGGGAGCAAAATAATTACATATAGGCCATCAGAATACAAATTAAAGGGTTTTTGAATGTCCTGAAGGGCCATTATTACAGTGAACATTTCTTTATATTGTGCCGACCCTTGACAAGGTTGAAATCTTTGTTGGCTCAGAGTTTTTTGTTGCTCATCAAACGGTGCATAGGCAGAGCCTGTTTTATACCTCCATCAGTAAAAACATGGAGGATGCCAGGAAAAGGTGTAGAAGAAAATAGAGAAGGCATTTTGAGGGGAAGTCACCATAACATGACTGGATAGCCCATAATGGCAGTCAATATGGCTTAGAAACCCCTTTAGGGAGAGAGCAAGATGAGCATTGGCTCGAGTGAGCCACTCAACGTCTGTCATTCGAAAAAGAAAAACAATGGAGTGAGGGTCAAGGGTATATTTCCTTTGGGCTTGGGTCCTTCCCTTGATAATAGCATCGGCAATTTGTTTTGCCTAAGAGTACATCCAAAGTGTGCCCACCAGGGGAGTGTGAACCCACTCTAATGGCTCCCCCCTTTGAGTTAAAATTGCAGAAATCAATGTGTCACCCACAAACAACCAGTGGGAAATGGGCTCAAGAATAGAATACCTCTTCAGGGAAACTTCATCCAGGGCTTTTTGGAACTGTAAAAATACTGACCGATAGCTGCTTGTAATTGTAATAACTTCTTGGGGCGTCATGTCTTTTAGTAAGGCAAATAAGGGCACAAGACAATCTTTAGGGATGGGAACCCATGGTAACAGCTAATTGATTTCCCCTAAAAGACTTTGAAGTTGGGCTAGGGTCAGAGAGGCTGGAATATCCAGCAAAGATTTATGGGGGCTGACCTGAGACCAGGTAAGGTGGGATCCGAGCAGCTTAAAAGGAGGTACTTTTTATTTTATTGAGGGCTATAGTAAAACCTCCCTTTTTTAATATGACAAGAGCCTGGGCCAGAAGGCCCTCCAGGTGGACCGGGTCTTGGTGCCTCCGAGTAATATCATCCTTGTAGGCATAGGCAAGGGAGGTATCTGAACCCAGCACAGGCCCTAAAATTGTGACCAACTATTGTTGGCAAAAGGCCAGGCTATTGGCCATTCCCTGTTGCAACACCGTCCATTTGAACCTCCAATCATGCTGGGAAAAATTAAGAGAAGGGATGAAGAAGGCAAACTTCTTGCAGTCATACAGTTGCAGTGGGATAGAGAAAAAAAAAACAACAATCTTTAATATCAATCACAACCAAGGCATATTCTGAAGGTATAGCAGGAGTCCAGGGCATAGCTCATAGGGGCGTTCCTACTAGTTCCATCTTTTCATTTACTTTACATAGACCTTGGAGCATGTGCCAGGCCCTGGATGCTTTTTGGATAACAAATACGGGTGTTCCAAGGACTCATAGAAGGATGTATGTGCCCAATGTTTATCCGTTCCTCCACCAAAAGGTGGAGGGCCAGAAGTTTAAGTTTTGTCAATGGCCACTGCTCCACCCAAATAGAGATTCCCAGCTTCCACCTAATGGGAGGTACTTGGGGGGAAGTGGCCTTTAGGTTTGGGGGTGCAACCAAGTGGGTACCATATGTTCCTCTCTATAATTATGAAAGTTAAAAAAATCTTTTTCCTTAAGTCCCTCTAGATCCCATTTAAGCCTTTGTGCTTCTTCTCCATCCAGGATATCATCATAGAATGCTCGATGGTCTGTAGTGACCATAGAATCCATTTGTCTTAGCATGTCTTGCCCTAGTAAATTGGCGGTAAGTTTTTTTTTTTTTTGCCACTAAAGGGCATATCTTTCCCTTCTCTCTATCTGGGCTAGTCCATTTCATAAGGGCAACCATCTCTTTGGACTGGGAGTTGCCCCTTACCACCAATATTGGGGACCTGGGTGCAAGCTTCCAGTCCAAGGGCACTTCCTCCTCCTTGAGTACGGTTCGGACTGCCCCCATGACAATTAGGCATGAAACCGCTTCCTGCCTATAAAAATACTCATTTTAGGGCTGAGTCTTTTTACCAGGGGGACAGTCCAATGGGCCTGGGTTGTCTTGCCATGAGGCTGCCTGGACCTTACAGCAGAGGGGGTTCCTCCATGAATTAAAAGGGTTGGAGGATGCCCCTCCTCTAGTTTAAAGGCTTCCCATCTAAATCAAATTTGAATCGACGATCCTTTTCCCCATGGTACCCCTTCCTGCACCCCCCAGGGTGTAGGGGGCAGTTTAGACTCCCTCTGCTGGTTGGCGGGGGATTGTTGTGAACAGTCCCTCTTAAAGTGCCCCTCTTGCCCACATTTAAAACAAGTCCCTCTCCCCAATGGTCTTGGAGTTCCTTGGCTCTTGGTTGCCAGTGCCTGGGTGATAGCCTCAGTCATTACAGGTTTCTGAGCCTATAAAACTAAAGCTAGTGATTGGGATGGTACTGTTGCATTCCCACATCTTGAGAGGCCACCACCCATCTGCTCAGAGAACTCTCTCTCAATCCAGCGCAGGCCACGCAGTGGTCTGCATTCATCCCTTCCCAAACCATTAGCTTTACAAATTGATCCCGGAGGTTCCCTGCTGTCAGCTTGTTGAACACTCTGTTGGACGGGGTCTATAAAATGAGGTAGAGGTTCACTATGTTTTTGTCTTTCCTGCTATGTGGGATTCAGTGGGCCCTTCATCCAGTTTGTACCATGTGGCAAGTCCTGCCTGCCTCACTTGGTCACAGTACGTGCCAGGTATTGCAGCCTTTTGGATGCCAGTGGAGTACCTTCCCCTGCTCCTGTTAATATGGCATAAATAATAGATATTGCAGGTTGAGCCTGCTGGTTATTTTCTGCCTTAAAGAAGGCACACCACTTGATAAACTGAGAACTGGTGAGGACGGCTTTGGCCACATCCATCCAGTCCTTAGGGACACATGTGTGATAAGCAATGTCCTGTCATAGGGTCTGGGCCCAAGGAGAGTTCAGGTCATCCTCCACCACCACCTTCTGGAGGTCTTTAAGATCCTTAGCTTCCCATGGATACAATTCCAAGGGTCTGTTAGCTCTTGGTGCAAGATTGACCGGATACTCTTTGGGAAGCAAATTCTGTGGCCCAGGGTCCAGGCTCCCCTGTGGCCCTTCCTTTACAAGGTAGGCCTCCACATAGGTTACTTCCCTGGCCCTCGGCCCCTCTGTGGAATTTCGGTCATCGGGATCCATCTCACAGGTCCTTCCGTAGGGTGTTGTCCCTTCCCCAATTTTGGAGGCATAAGGTGGGGGCCTAGGACTGTCAGGGGCACCCGAGTCGGGGGAGGGAAGTAACCTTCACACTCGTGTTGACTTCCACTGAGTGTGCTTATGTCTGATAAGTGCATTCTCAGTCAAATTTGACCATTCCTTTTCTTCTTCACTTCCCAAGTTCTCCTTTTGTGAGAGAGAATTACCCATACTTAATGGTTTCACTTACCCTGAGAGACTGCTTAGCTTCGAGCGGTATATTTTCCTTTCATGCTCAATGTTAAGCACCAGATGTTGGGTTTTCATTCATCCCATGGAAGACGGACGGACTGCTAGGAAAGCTACATGTGCCACTTGCCTGTTCCCCAGCTTCTCTTAGCTTCAGAGACAGATGCAGCAGGGAGTCAAGTCAAGCAGGAACTCATTTATTACCACACAGCAAGCACTTTTTAAAGCAAAAAAACATGTGGCATGGAAGGGGAGGAAAAGGAACCAACCAATCAATGTAGAGGTCACCCTATCATGCACTTAAGCTTTCTATACTTTCCCTGCTGTCCACGAGCTTTTTATACACTGATGTCACTTCGCCTGATTGTGGTATCCAGTCAGACTTTAACATAAACAACTCGGACTCTGCCCACTCAACTTCCTCTCAGCAATATCTTTGCTGCCCATGTGTCCCACACAGAAGGCCTTGAATTTGCCAAGGAAAGAAGACTCAGAAGCCAAATCTGATATTGGAGTTATAGATCCACCAATTCAGAGGCAATGTATTTACAGTGTTAATACCAAACAATCTGTGGTAGTTTATTATTAAAATTACTAGCAAATATGGGGAATCTATAAAATCTGAAAAGTCATTGAATATTGGGGTTCATGATTCGTCTTTATAACCTAGTGATTAAGAAGGATGAGACTTGGGGGATAATGGTTTTCAGGCTGGTAGGAAGTTCATGAGGTTCTATCTCCAATTAACTATAAAAATTTCTATGCTGTCTTCAGTAAATGGTGCTGGCAAAACTGGTTAACTACATTTAGAAAACTTAAGCTAGATCCTTATAAATCACCCTGCACCAGAATCAACTCCAAATGGATCAAAGACCTTGAACTCAAAGCAGACACTCTGAAAACATTACAGGATGGAATAGGAGAAACCCTGGGTCTCCTCGGCTCAGGCCGAAATTTTCTGAATAGAGACCCGGAAACACAACAAATCAAAGAAAGGTTGGACAAATGGGATTGTATAAGGTTGCAGAGCTTCTGCAGGGCAAATGACATAGCTAGCAAGATCAATAGAAAGCCCACGGACTGGGAGAAGATCTTTACTAGCCATACAACGGACAAGGGTCTCATATCTAAAATATACTTGGAACTCAAAAAATTAAACCACCCAACAACAAATCCTCAAAGAAACAACTGCCCAATAAGTAAGTGGGCGAAAGACTTAAAGAGAAGCTTCTCTGAAGAAGAAAGAAGGATGGCCAATAGACACATGAAGAAATGTTCAACATCCCTAGCCATAAAAGAAATGCAAATCAAAACAACATTGAGATATCACCTCACTCCAGTTAGAACGGCAAAAATCAAGAACTCTAACAACAACAGATGCTGGAGGGGATGTGGACAGAAGGGAACCTTACTTCATTGTTGGTGGGAATGTAAACTTGTTCAACTACTTTGGAAAGCAGTATGGAGGTTCCTCAAAAGACTTCACATAGAGCTCCCCTATGACCCAGCAATCCCACTTTTGGGCATTTACCCTAATGTTTACAAACAAGACCACACTAAAGCTACCAGCACAACTATGTTTATTGCAGCATTATTTACCATAGCTAAGATATGGAACCAACCCAGATGCCCCTCAGTAGATGAATGGATCAAGAAAATGTGGTATATATACACAATGGAATTCTATGCCTCCATCAGAAAGAATGACATTGCCCCATTTGTTAGGAAATGGAAAAACTTGGAAAAAATTATATTAAGTGAAGTAAGCCAGGCCCAAAGAAACGTAGGTCCCATGGTTTCCCTTATTTGTAATATCTAGTATATGTATGAGTCAAGCGGAAAAGGTCAGATAATGTGATGTCAGGAAAATGAACCCTTAGATGTGTATTTTAATGTTTTTTTTCTTTCATGCATGTGTTTCTAACACATTTATAAGATTATCTCTTTGTTGCTTTGTATGTCCCTCCTCCACAGTATAACCCCTGCTTTCACTATATTTGATGTCAGTATAACTTGTGGAGGAGATGGGGAAAAACCAGTTGTTTAAGGATACAGGTGGACCTGTTGCAACAATGAGAAGTACAAGTTGTCATGTCCAAAATGAGCTTTACAACGTTGGTGCGGGAGGGGGGGGGAAGGAGAAGGATTGGTGTTAGGGGGGGAGGGGGGAGGCTGGGAAGGGATGTGAAAGATAAACAAAGGAGGAGGCTGCAATGCTTGGTAAGAAATGTACGTATTATCCTGCCCATGTAACTGTAACTCCTCTGTACAGTATGTTCACAAATAAAATTAAATTAAATTTTAAAAAAAAAATTTCTATGCTGGAGGGATGGTTCAAATGATAGACTGACTACCGTTAGCAAACAAACTGAGAACATGAGGTAAGTTCAAGCCCCAAACTGGGAGAAAATAAAGGTCCTTAGGAGAATACCATGAGAAGCAGAATTATGAACAGGAAAGCAGAAACAATAGAAATAAACTTAGTGATATAGACAAAGCTTCCCAATGTAAAATATGGCATAAATTGTAATATTTAGGGTTTTCCTTCCTATACAGAAAAATAAATGGTATTTTTACTTGACGAAACTAAAATGTAAAACTGTATGGAATAAATAATCACATTACGTTTATGTTTCTGTAATTTAACATGTTTTCCTACAAATTTCTAGAATAGTGTAATTTTGGAAATCAATACATGTTGCATTTTAATATAGGATTACATATCCTTGCAAGTGTTGTCTAAAATTTATCGACACTGAAATTATTGCCATCGAGATCTTTCTCAAGATTCCAAATGTTTATACTTTCAGCTGACCTTCCACAAAACTCATACCCGAAACATTACTTTTTAGTTTGTTCATGCAATCATAGGAACATAAATATATGTCTGAAAATGTTAATTACCTTTATTTGCTGTCATTAATTTAGTATAACAAATACAATTAAGTAAATACCCTGAGGGAAGTAAGATACTTCCTTCTAAATACAGATTTGCAGACACACACACACACACACACACACACACACACACACACACACACACACACACACACACACACACAATCACCACTCTGACTCAGGTTAGGTTCCTGACATTGGGTATCAGACCATGATCTAATAATCAAACTTTCCTGCCTAGACATAAAATATATTCATAATTCCACACATAAACAAACACCAGATCATTCAGAATAATGAGAATATTTAACAGAACCAATAAGCCATCTTCTCCCTGATGATGCATTTTCACATCATATTTAAAAATCTTTTTGAGTCTTTCTGATTAGCAAAACAACATATGCTATCATATAATACCAAATGTAGGTAAAATTACTTGTCCCTAGGTAAGCTTTAATATATCTTATCACAGACTTCTTTTTTCTTCTTTCAGATTCTGTTTCTGGCATTTTGCCCTAATTTCTAATATTAAATTACAAAGGATATTCCTAATTCCTTAATTCATACTTCCTAAAAGTTATGCTATGGAGTTGAATCTGATTTGTTTGCTTATTCAAAATTAAATTTTCTTAACAACTTGCATTATTATTTATGTTATTCCTAAGCCATTTGAAATATCAAATAGAACTGGAAATTGCCCTCAGCAATGCTTTGTGAACGGCATTAATGTTTGGGGAGGGATGAAGGACTTGAATTATCTAGAGTGCCTTAAAATTGGCACTGTTATGCAAAGGGCTCATCATTTAGTCATCTTTTAAAGTGTGGTCTTCTTATTTCATATAAGAATATGTAAGTATGCTTTTCATCACATTCTTGCCTCAAAAGCAGTAGAATTATTTTCTTTGTACAGTTGGTGTCCAGCTGCAACTGTAGTGAAACCCCAAAACAACTGCAGAGCTGTATTGGCCTCTCTAGATTTTGAAATTTTCTTCCAGTAGCCCTTGTGATTTGAGCCCAGATTCATGGGATAGGCACATAATCCACAATTGCAAAGCAGCACAATCAACTTCAATTTTTTTTATTGTTTCTTGTTTTTCTTATTGTTGGTCTTTTAAGGAGCTAGGGGATCTTCTTTTCTCATTGTTGTTGATGTGACTTAAATTTTCCAGATTTTTCAAATGCAATAAAGAGATATAAAGGAGACATATTTAATCACAAAATGCAGCTAAACCTTTGCATGATTTTTTTTATTCTAGTCCTGCTTTCATTTATCTTCAAATAACTTTGAGATGAGCCAAGCATATGTGTTAATTGACATGTATCAAGCATACAGAACTCTGGAATCATTGGATATTGATTTTTCTATCAACTTCACTTAAAAAGAAAATTATCATTTGCTTCATATCTTAAGTAATCTACTTAAAGAAGTTTTATTAATTTTATCAACAGATCTCATAATCTATAGAATTGATTCATTGAATAAGTATTTGATTCCTTATTTCCACTGAATTAATATTATATTTATTTTACTTTTTTACCCATGAAATAATAACATTCTTGAGGATAAAACATGCCTATCTTTCATTTTGTTTGCCAAAATGAAACTATTAGACATTTTGAAAATTTAACTTTAAATCTGAACCTTCAAATTTCACTAGGACTATAATTGTGTTACTTACAAATTTAATATTAAAATAAAAATCATTATTAAATAGAAAGCAAGATTATGTTATCATACCTTAATCCCTGAATTAACTTCATAATAAAAAACATTTATATTTATATAACAAGATATAAATACTGAAACAAACTATGATATATGGAAACAGAAAAGTCCTTTTTTGTTTTGTGATTGTTGTTGTTTATAGTTTGTGATGATTATTTCTTCTTTACTTTATGCTTGGTATATTTATTGTACATCTTCAGGAATGTGAGGGGTGGGCACAGAGCTTTAGGGAAAATTGTGAAAAATTGCAGCAGTGGAGTTCATTGAACATTGATGAAAGTGAACTATTTAACACATGGGTGGAGACAGGAGAGTTGGACTGGGAACAATTAAGGGAACTGAAGACATTTCACAAAAGGAAATGTACTCATTACCTAACTCTTGTAATTGTAATCCATCTATAAATCGCCTTAATAAGAACAACAGAGTAAATTTATTTTAAATAGGCAAACAAAATGTTGTTTCTTAGAATCCTAGGAGTTTGTTTTGTTCTCTGGTTTGAGCTGGTTGAGATTATCTCTGAAAATAGCTACGTTGACATTCATTGAGTGAATTTGTGAACTAATAGTAGGTAAAAGTCAATTATGATTGTATGGTTTTTTAAGACTCTGATTCATTTATTTCTTCAATCTAATATGTATTATTTCTGTCTACTATTTTTTGGTTTGGCTTGTTCTGTTTTTTAAGGACCTAGTGGTGCATCATTAGTGCTGATTCAAGATTGTTCTAATTTTCTGATGTACATACTCAAAGTTATATATTTTCCTGAGTATCAGCTGTGCTGTTGTGTCCCAGAGGTGGTAGTATTTTGTGTGTTCACTTATATTGAATTCCATAAAAGTTGTTACTTCCCTCCGTATGTCTTCAGTGACTCACTGATTACTTAGCAATGTCTTATTCAGTCTGTGAGTTTCAGAATTTTTTGTGATGCCTTTTGATGTCGAGATCTAATGTGGCCCCATTGTGATCTGCCAGGACACAAAGACTTATTTCATTTTTATTTTTGAATTCTGACAGATTTTTTTTTTGGAGGGGTCCAGTCATGGGGCCTGAACTCTGGGCCAGGGCACTGTCCCTCAGCTCTTCAACTCCAGGCTAGCGCTCTACCACTTGAGCCACAGCGCCACTTCCGGCTTTTTCCTTTTTGCTTATATGGTGGAGAGGAATTGAACGCAGGGCCTCAGGCATGCAAGGCAAGCTGTCTACCACTGAGCAATCTTCCCAGCCCTTTCACAGATTTTTCTTGTGATATAAAATATGATCTATTTTGGAGAACATTCCATGGACTGCTGAGAGGAATATATATTAAGACACTGCTAGGTCAAATATTCTGTAGATATCAGTTAGGTATAGCTTGTCAATGCAGTTATTTAACCCTGAAGTTTCTTTGCTAATTTTTTACCTGTATGGCCTGTCCAGAGGTAAGAATGTTGTGTTCAATCAACCAACAATATATCTGGATATGCGTGGTTTTAGGGTAAGTAGTATTTGTCTAATGAATTTGGGAGCTCTAGGATTCAGGAAATTGATATTTAGAATTGTTATATCCCTCTGATGGAGAGTTTTCTTTATCAATATTTAATGTCCTTCTTTGTTTCTTTTTACTTTCATACCACTTTTAATGTAAAGCCTATTTTATCTAATATTACTACAGCTACTCTGGCCTGTTTATGAGGTCCATTTTTAATTTGTAAAGATAATGTACAGAAAGGTTACAATTACTTAAGTCAGATAATGACCACATTTCTTTTTGAACAGTGTCACCTCTTCCCTCATGTTCTTCCAGTTTTTCCCTTTCAAGCTCCCTCTCCCATAAGTTGTATAGTTCATTTACAATGTAGTGTCTATTGAGTAGCACTGCTGCATTTGTTAACCCTTTGTCCCACCTTTTCTGTGCTCTCTTGCCATTTCTAAACTTACACATAAAACAAAGGTGCACAATTTAAAAAAAAAAAAACAAAAACATGAGACCACAGACATTATTTTATATGATAATATTTATATAGCTATTGAGCCTTTGTGATCCTCTCCACAGGGCATCCTCCTTTGATCTCACTGTATAAAAGTTTAGAATCCCATATAATTTATCATGTCCAATTGTAATGTTTTCTCTTTTACCATCCACATGTCTTTACTTGTAGAAATAAAGGCACATTCTAAGGCAACACATGAGGGAAATCAGGCAGCATATATTTCTTTTAGTCTTTCTTCACTTAATATAAGTTTGTTCAAAGTCTTTCCTTTTCCTTATGAATAGTGTAATATCATTCTTTCTGGATCAATAGAATTGCATCATACTGAAGCGTTTCTTCAGGCAAAGGAGAAAGTTAGCAGGATATATAGTAAGAAAATGGAATGGAAGAAGAATTTTACTAACTAAGCATCAGACAAGGGTATTCATAGCTAACACATATTTAGATATCAAAAAGTTAAACCCAATAAAAATAGACTCTCAAATAAACAAGAACCCAATCAATATATGGGATAAAGATTTAAAGATAACTTCTTAGAAGAAGAAGCAAGAATGACAAATAGATACATCTCTCTCCATAAAAGAAATGCAAATTTAACCAACACTGAGATTCATCTCACCCCTGTTACAATGTCATTATGAAAAACTGAACAATCACAGATACTGATATGGATGTGGCCCAAAGGAAACTCTATTACACTGTTGATGGGAATGTAATCTTGTTCAACCACTTTGGAAAACACTATGGAAATTGCTCTCACAAGTGAATAGAGAGCTACCTACCTATGATCCAGCAACTCCCCTTATGGCCATTTATCCAATAGAGCAGAAACAAGGCCACACTGAAGCTACCAGCACAATCATGTTCATTATTGCATTATTTTCTGTAGCCAACATATGGAATCAGCCCAGATACCTTTCATTGTAAAAAGAGGTCGAGAATTATATATGTATATATAAATTATATATATATATATGTATATATATATATATATATAATCTTATTGATCCCAATTTACAAGTATATGTATGCATATATGTATATAAACATACATATATACATATATACAAAAAATATATATATATATACATACATACATAATGGAATTCTTCTCATCCTCAGAAAGAATAATATTGCACCATTCTTAAGGAAAATGAAACACTTGGGAATAATATTAAGTAAAATAAAGCAGACTCAGAGAAACTTAGCTTGCATGATTTTCCTCATTTGTGTTAGAAAGAAGGTGCCTAAAAATGTAAAAGTAAACACACTGGATGGTATTCAAGGAGGTACAAATGAATTATCTGAAGTGGCAGAGTCCACGGAGACTAAAAATACTATAATTCTCTTAAAAGACTAAGTCAAAGCCCAACAAAATAAATACCAGTAAATGTGTACTGCAAGAGAGGACAATGGGGGGCAATATGAGATGGGTAGGAAATTGAAGGGGAAAAGGATGTAATACAGGCAAGAATCCATTGTATACTTCCCAGAATTGAAATATGCAAAGCAAGGCGTAGTGTGAAATAGGGGGTGAAGATATTGATGTGGTAACACAATTCCAGGTGCTTCATACACATAAACTGCTTTGTTAAATGGCAAGTAATTCCAGAACATAATATTGAGATACATAAGAATCAGGGTTGATTGGGATGGGTGGATGAAAATGTTGAATGGGGTGACATTGATCAAGATGTATCCATACACTGTTTCAGTGAATACCAACTATTTTTACAGATAAAGATAATAAAAATATTCAAAAAATTAATTATGATAGTTGAATATAGAGTTGAACCTCAATTAGATTCCCATTTAAAATTTTTGGGGGGTGTTGCCAGTTGTGGGGCCTGAACTCCGGGCCTGGGCGCTATCCCTCATCTCTTCAGCTCCAGGCTAGTGCTCTACCACTTGAGACACAGCATCTCTTCGAATTTTTTTTTGCTTATATGGTGCTGAGGACCTCATGCATGCAAGGCAAGTGCTCTACTACTGAGCCACCTTCCCAGCCCTTAAAATATTTTAAACCTGGAGATATGGAGAATAAAATTCAAATAATATAACTTTATTAATCTTTTTTATCTGAATTTGTGAAATTTAAATCAAAACTACTTTGCTTTTTGTCAGCCCCTGGGCTGTTAGAATATTTCAAAGTAAGTGGCTTAAAAACATCAGGAGTGTATTATCCATACTCTAGAAGCTTAAACATTGATTATAAAAGTGGTAATTCAAAGCAATTCTTTGTCTAATAGGGGTCCATTTTCTGGTTCATTATAATCTATTTTCTGGACGTTCACATCGCAGAGTAGTTATACTGGGCTTCTTTTATCAGGATCATTACTGCAGGGTAATCTCTGAAACGTTCATTCTAATGTGACCAGGCAGAGGAATAGAATTTCAACATGTTTACCTGGAAGGAGTTACATCATCCAATACGCTTTGCAACTTTTTCTTTAACTCAGTGTGGTATATCATTTGGATATTATTTCATAGAAAATAATAACTTAAGGACAAGCTTATATCATGTGAATTATGTGAATGATTATTCTTACAATGGGGATAATTATAGTGATGACAAAGTGAAGTATGATTGTTTAGTGGCTCTTGAATCACATCATAGGTAAACATGTAAACGTGGTACAGCCTAAAGCCCTTCTGATGTATTTGAACAATCTCTGATGTGTTAATTGCTTTCAAAAATATTCGTTTAGCCAACAAATACAGATCTCCTTTGATTTTAACTAAGGTCTGCTATTAGAACTCTCACAGACACCAAAATCAGAGGCTAATATCTCTCATAAAATACAAAATAAAATTGTTACAATTAATAAAATATGAAGACTGTAATATTAATAGAATTGTACATACTAGTATTCGCGTTATATAATATATTGGCATCCTTTGGATACCTCAATTTTTAAAATACTTATAACTAAGTGTGAATTGTTTACAAATAATTATTTGATTATGTGTAGAAATTGAGATAAAATTTGCATACATATTTACTATAGATGCAAACAGATACACCTGGTTATTTCTGATCCTTCATTTGTTGGTTTCATTCATGCATGGGGAACATGCAAATGAAAATTGCAAAATTGCATTGACTAAAGTGTTAATTACATGAAGTTTATGTTGGGCTAAATACCTGATTTTATAAATTGAATCGTTTTTGTCCCTTCCTTCCTCCGCCCCTTCCTTTGTTCCTTCGTTCCTTCATTCCTTCCTTTTTTCCTTCCTTCCTTCTTTCCCTCCTCCCTCATTGCCTCCTTCCTTACCCCTCTCTCTCTTTTTCTTTCTTTCTCTCTCTTTCTCTCTCTTCGTTTCTCTTTCTTTCTTTCTTTCTGTCCTTTCTTTCTTCCTTCCTTCCTTCCATCTTTCCTTCCTTCCTTCCTTTCTTCTTTCCTTTCTTCCTTCCTTCCTTCCTTTCTTCCTTCCTTCCTTGCTTCCTTCCTTCCTTCCTTTGTTCCTTCCTTCCTTCCTTCCTTCCTTCCTTTCTTTCTTTCTTTCTTTCTTTCTTTCTTTCTTTCTTTCTTTCTTTCTTTCTTTTTTTCGTTCTTTCAATCTTTCTTTTTCTTGCATTCTTCCTTTCTTCTTTTACTCAGAACATATCTTACGGCTATAGAAAAAACACCAACTGTTTTACTTCAAGGTGTTATGAGTAATTATGAATAGTGTAGAATAATATTAATTTTAATAACCTATGTTATATCTTAAGAGAAATTGTACTAAAAACAACTTCACAAAAGTTGCAGGATATGTAACAAATATCACTTTCCATGATATTGTTTATTTCCTCAAAGTAAAATAAGAATTTAGGCATAATATTGTGTGTGTGTTGTTTTTGTGATTTGAATTCTCAAGGATATTGGTTTAACGTTTGAGCAACAACTCCACTTCTGGCTTTGTGTGTGTATGTGTGTGTGTGTGCGTGCATGTATGTGTGTGTGTGTGTGTGTGTGTGTGTGTGTGTGTGTTGATGTGTGTGTGATTAATTGAGATGTGACTCATGAACTTTCTTTCCAAGGCTGGCTTTTTAAAACTTTTTAAATTTTTTTTTATTGTGAAAATAGGGGTTACAATTACATGGGCATGGTAATGAGTATATTTCTTATCAAGCATTGTTGTCTCATCCTTTTTTTCTACTTCTCAACCTTTCTCATCTCCCCCCTTCCTGCCCCATCCACCCCCTGTCAAAGTTGTAAAGTTCATTTTTCTACATAATGACTTGTAAATCTCATTGTTGCAATGGGTCCACCTGTATCCTTATTTAAACCATATGATTTTTCCCTTGCTCTCCACAAATCATACCAACATCAAATACAATGCAAGCAGGGGTTATACCGTGGGGGAGGGTCACGTCTGTGACAAGCAGAATAGGTCAGATAAGTTGATGTTAGGTGAAATGAACCTCACGATAAGTATTTACATGTTTTTTTTTTCTTTCTTGCAATTGTTTCTAACATATTTATAAGATGATTTCTTTGTTGCCAAGGCAAGCTTTGAACCCCAGGTCCCTGAGTAGCAAGGATTACAAGCTAGAGAAACCCATATTAAGCACAGATATACCTAAGAATAAAATATATTTCTTATCATTTTAATTTTAGAGGCTCAATTTAACAAATTAACATTTAGATATTTATTTAGTTATTAAAGCTGAACATGCACTGTGAAAAATAGTTTTCATTTTTATAAAAAAATACACTCAAAGGTTTAAATGTCAGAATCTTTGCACAAATCGAAATACTCTATTATTCAAAGTGACAAAGGGATCCTTAATCAAATTTCTCACTTAAGCTAAAAGCAATAGGCTCTGTCAGGGTGAATGAAGCAATTTTTCATTAAATTAAATATTATCTACTGTAGTCACATGATTTTTTCTTCTTTTAAACCTAAGCGGTTTTGACATAATGTATAGATTCATACGTTTTTTGGGTATATAAATATTTTAGTTACTAGTCATGTATTTCTGAAGTTTGATTACTAAGACATTTCAGGGAAAAACTGAATTTCATGTACTATGTCAACTGTGATTTTTAGAAATTGAATCAATCTCAATATGATATAAAGCAAGATATTCCATGGCTCATGCAATTATTCCTAGAATTGAATATAACTTTTTTTTGAATGGTAGGAAATTCATATTATACCTACTCTATAGAATAATTAAAAAATAAATGATCGTGATAGTATTTATTTTTTCTTCC
Organism: Dipodomys spectabilis; assembly: GCF_019054845.1. Taxonomy (NCBI): domain Eukaryota; kingdom Metazoa; phylum Chordata; class Mammalia; order Rodentia; family Heteromyidae; genus Dipodomys; species Dipodomys spectabilis. Next base: position 3,812,907 of record NW_024870983.1, read on the forward strand.
ACTAGAAAGAAAGATCCTCACAATATATGACAAAAACTTGAATGGAAATGTCATAAAATTATGAAAAATTCAAGTTATTATGAGTTAGATGAAATAGTCATTTTTGAAGGTCAAAAAATGAAATCTCTTGAAGCTTTTTTATCTGTTAAATAAAATGTATTTGCACTCAAAATATTTCATTCATCTCTTCAGTAATGGTATAATCAACCTCCTCGATTTCAAAAAGCTTCTCTGATCAATTCAAGTAAATAGTTAGGAACAGAAGTTATCACAATTTATAGAAATATCTACCCATAACTCTAGAAATTAAAACTGAAATCATAAAGTGTTGGGATTAATAATTAGCTTTCACTATGTTGCCATAAAAAGGTGAACCCTTTCACGTGGGCATAGTTGTAGAGATTTGGTCATTGAGAACTTATGATCAAAGAGAATGTTAAGATCAAAGTCCTTTCCTCTTCTTCCTTCTTCTACTTCTCTGTCTCCTTCTCCTTTTGCTTTTCCTTCTCCCTCTCCCTCTTCCCCTCCTCATGTTTCTCTCTTTCCCCACTCTTATTCCTACTTTTCTTTACTTCCTGGCTTCCATGAATACACATACTCCATCACATGTTCCTGACATGGGGTACTGTGCCACCACCAACCCAAAGCAATGAGGATAAGAAATATAAACTGAAATGTGTAAAATCAGAAGACAAGATTAATCTCTCCCCCTTTTAAGTTAATTTTATAAAATATTTTGTCATATTAATAGGAGACTGACACAGCATCCTCACATTTATTATAAGGGATAAGATTTACTGGAAAAAATCTGACCAATATCGCCCTAATGAAATGATTGATTAAATTAATATTATATTAAGACAAATCTAGTTTAAAATATCAGATATACTACAATAAGAGGCAAAAAAAATCACCTCTATGTTTTCCTATGAGAAGACAGCAGAATAAAATCTGTTCCTTAAGGAAATTGGCCTATAATTGATAGCATTGTCAATTTCATAAATGATGTAAGAAGACTGTAGAACAAATTACAACCTAAACTGCATGTATTAAAATTTACTTCGTCCCATGTATTCTATCTATGTCTGGTTCACAAAATGACTTACATTTTATCATATTTTTAATTAACTTTAAGTAGTTGTATGGGAGTTGCTGTTTGGCAAAGCAGCTAATGAATAGTGTTTAGTGAGGTTTTTTTTTTTTTTCTCTTTTCTCTCCTGAGGTTTGAACTCTGGGTCTGAATGCTGTTCCTGAGTGCCTTTGGATGAATGCTTTAATTCTATCACTTGAGGCACAGCAGCACTTTCAGATTTTTCTGAGATTTAATTGGAAATATGAATCTCACAGACTTTCTTGCCTGGACTGGCTTCAAACCTCAATCCTCAGCCTCCTGATTATATAGGATTACAGGTGTGATCCACTACTGCCGATTTAATACAATGCACCTTTTTTTTTTACTCGTCCTGGGGCTTAAAATCAGGGCCTTGGCAATGTCCTTGAGTTTCTTTTCCTCATTCTAGTCTTCTATGACTTGTGTCATAGTGCCAATTCCAGATTTTTTGTTTATGTAGTATTGAGGAATCAAACCCAGGGCTTCACACATGCAAGGCAAGCAGTCTACCACTAAGCCACATTCCCAGCCCTATACAATGCCTCTTGATAATCATTATCCCTCATCCTTCACAATCCTATCTCATCCCTCAATTTACATAATTTTGTAGAATATTCACTGACTCACAATAGCATGTATAGTCACTCAGAAAATATACCACGGATCATATTTTCTTGATAGTCTTAACCATCAACATACTAAAGTTATGCATTATAGAATTCTGTGATTTTAAATTCTATATTATCACTTAGATTCACCCACTACTATTCTAAAAATTTTCCTAAGGTTAATGCAAATGCAATTTGTAATTTTTTGATAAAGTAAAATGATTCTTAGAATGTTAAAGAGTTGGAGTAAGAATGTTACCTTCAGTTCTAGATCATTTTATCCTTACTACCCTCTCAAAATATTCCCATATTTATTATTAGTCACTTCCTGTCAACATTCCAACATACCTCTCTTGAGCAGCTATTATTTCATATTCTTCCTCTACAGATGAGCCAATTTTAAAAAGCTCATATAATTAGAAAATGTAGTCTATTTTATCCATTTTCCCCATGTAATATTACTGTTTTTACAGTAAGTCCATGTAAACTTTTCTCATGGATAGAGCATATGTATAATAGAATAACATCCTCAATGGGCATTTAAATTCTTTATTACATGTTATTGTAAAAGGTTTTGCTCTGTATATTCTTGTACATGTGTCTCATTGGACATATAACATTATGATTCAAAATGCTGGATCACAGAGGCAACTCTATATATAATATCTTAAAGATTGCCAGTATGTTCAACAAACTGACTATATCATTTTAAATGTCAAACACCAATGTATAAGGTTTCCAATTTCTACATAATGGTTGTGCAGGGCTATCTTATTATTTCTATTTCCACTAATCTCTATATGTATGCAATTTCTATGTATGTTATGATCTTTCCATATGTTACTTGGTTGTTATTATATTACTATAGAGATATGTATTTGGATTTTTTATAACTTATTCAGGATGGTTAAAGTTTTTCATTGGCATTAATATGCTATTAATATATTTCTGATTCAAGTCTCTTTAAATAAATTTATATGTATACACACTATATGTACATATGCATATATTCATACTTATATGTGTATATATACTAATACCTATATAAGGATATACAGATGTGTATATACATGTATATAGACATATATGTATATTATTATTTTCATTTGTCTGTAAGTTATCATTTTACTTTATTTGCCAAACACGTCCTTTATTGATTTTACTTCATTTTATTTTATGGTTGATGTTGTACAGAGAAGCCAATTGAGTTGCTGGTGGCTCACCCCTGTAATCCTAGCTACTCAGGAGGCTGAGATCTGAGTATCATGTTTCAAAGCCAGCCTGTGCATGAAAAGTCCATGAGACTCTTATCTCCAATAAACCACCAGAAAACCTGAAGTGGCCCTATGGCTCAAGTGGTAGAACTCTAGCCTTGAGTTGAAGAGCTGAGGGACAGCACCCAGGCCCAGAGTTCAAGGCCCACAACCCCCACAACCACCATGACCAACAACAAAAAGAATACTGACTGAAAAATCAATAGTATTAAGCAGTCTTAAAGATAGGCTCAAGTCTAAAATTTTAGTATAATCTTAGATTCCAGCATTGTTCTAGTCCAATGAGCTAAGAGCCCTCAGAAAGTTGAACGAATTTCTTAGTTTATTTTCACAATCACTGTAAGTATGTATTTTCTCATCTCTTTCTTTCATTTCACAAGAGAATCTGTATTTATCCTTTATGCCAAAGATCTTCTTAAGATATAGGATGTTAGGTAGAAAAAATTAGATGTATATTTAAAGATTTTCATCTCTTAAGAGACTAAAAAGCTCAGAAGACATTTCGCTATTACTGGCATATTTCAGATGACTTAAATGTTTTGGTTCTTAAACTAAGTGAAATACGTGTAAAATATTACAGTTTTTCCAAACAATGATTATGGCTTATACTTTTCTACTCCAATGAGTTGAAACTTCTGACAAGATTGGAGGGCATATCGATTTCAGGGGAGAAGTGTTAATGTTAGAATGCCAAGGGAGATTCCTAAAACAGCACTGCCTATCACATATCTGTTAGTTATACTTGTGGCATATAAGTGTATATACCTACAAATATGATTTGAATAAGGAATGTGTGATCTACACAATTCATTCAATAACAACTAAAACCAGAAAACACTTCTATTTATTTATATAAACTAGTATATCTAGTGAGGATTTAAAAATTTTTAGAATATATATTTTAAGATTTATTTCAAAGTACTGTTTATTTTTAATGGTTTATTTTTAATTGTCAGTTTGGAGGCTTGAAATCTGGACCTGGACACTGTCCCTCAATTCTTCAGCTCAAGATTACTGCTCTACCACTTGAGCCACTCCAGTTTTCTTTTGTCTCATTGGAGATAATATACTCACAGACTTTCCTGCGTAGGCTGGCCTTGAGCCATGATTCTCAGTTCTCAACCTCCTTAGTAGCTAGGGTTACAAGCATGAGCAACTATATCCATTAATTTCTGCATGTAACATTTCTTTTTAGTGAGAATGCTCAAAAACTTACCTTCTCATTGTGATGAAATATCTATTCTTAACTATGATCACTTTTCTTCTTGTAGTATAAAATTAATATATTAACATTTAGTCATGGAAGTCTGCTAATTAAAGTTACATAAAACATTAATTGTAAAGTGAAAGAAATTCATGGTTCTGTTTCTTGTTTTAAGTAAACCATTTTGCGTTTTGTTTTCAATTATATTTCTTTGGAAATGTGTAATATTCATTGATTTAACTGTTAAAATTGATAGCAATTACATTATATCAAGTTGATTCAAACTTGTATTTGAAAATTGCACCCTTACCACAAATATACTTCCACTTTCCTCTATCACATAAATAAAATAACAGTAAAGCAAAGATTGGCGTTAGCCATTCATGTGTAGAATCCTAGAAACTCAGGAGTCTAAGACCTGAATACTTTAGTTCAATGTCAGTCCAAACAGACAAAAATGTGAGAAAACTTATCTCCAATTATCCAGCAAGAAGCAGAAGGTGAGAATGTGGCTCAAGGAATAGAGTAAAAAATTAGAGCAAAAAAATAGAGCAAACAAAAAGCTATGAGCAAAACATTCAAGGAAGACCATAAAACATTGAGTTCCAGCCTTAAAAATGGCATATACACACAAGACAACAACAAAAAGTAATATGAACATCAATAATGAAGACAAAATAGTAGAAAAGATCATGAGAAATATGTAAACATCTGGAAGACAGAAATCATTTGACAGAATTTTGATTCATGAAAGGGAAAAGTGGCAGTCTCATTTGTACAATCTCATTGTAGTCATTTTTATTGAAACCTGGTTATTGGGTAACCTGTGAAAGAGTAGATTGGATTACCTGACTTAGCAGACCTTGCTTGTGACTATGCACCATCCCACTATGCAAAATCTAAAATAATGCTTGGTAATTTAAATAAAACCTCATGTTAGAGACTGTTTGGCCCACATAGACTGAGGTCCTTATATTGAGGCTTCAGACCAGTGCTTTTGTTTATAACCACTCCTGTTTTAACAAGTTGGGACAAATAGAAGTAGTGGGTTTAATTATAAAAGGGAAGCATGCTACAGACTTATTTTTGTTGCTAAGGCTCTAACCATTTTAGATTATTTTTCAGGCCAAGCCACCCTTGAGTAATTATCGCTTACCTATGGCTTCCACAAACGTGAGATAGCAGGAAATTTCATTATATCTAGCTTTCTTTGTTTTTGTAGTTCCTCACGAATTTGTGTTTTTCAGAACTGGCCCTCATATCAGTCTCCTAAATCTCCGCCTTCTAATTAGCAAGGTATATTTCATCTCAAGCTTGGACCCACATTATTTTCAATGTAAACATTCAATATTGACTTCTGTTTTCTAGATATTAAATTCTATAGAGATTAGTATGGATCTTTATGATCTTATAAGAACATAGATAAATCCCTTGAATACTTTTTCCAATTTATTTAAATATTTCTATTATGACATCACAAATAGGACATTAGTATGTCTCAAGTATCTTATGCAGACCAGTTAATTTAATTATTTTGTGCACATATTAAGTCCAATATAATTTTATCAAATCTATATTAATATCCAGTATTTACAGATACGTTTCTTTACCAAAAATAATTGTCTCATGTTTGCCTTTTATAATTAAACCCACCACTTGTCTTTTTTCCATCTGAAACCTCTTTTATCCTGGCAACCAACATATTTTTTTCTCCAACATTTAGATCATGCAATAAATAAACCTGATTGCCATCAAATCTATGGTAGATTATTCCCAGTTATTGTATGCCTTAATTTTTTATTGCATTAACTCGAGTTGCCTTTTAGTTCTGTTATAAGAGAATGTAGCACAATTCGTTTCCCATTCACTTGAAGAAAGCCTGAATTGATTTCCTTTTCTTTGACTAGAGGAAATAATGCTGCTATAATCCTCTGTGTTTTGGCGTTTGGGTGAATGTTATATTTTATTTCTATGAGGCAAAGCCTGGAAAGATCAATTCCTGTGCTATACAGTGGGTATTTGCTTATTTCATATGCTAAGAACTTGTCAAATGTTTTCAGAAGTGGATTTCCCATTTGACATTTCTGCCAGGATCCATTTTCTCTGTTTTTTGATAACATTTAGTATGGTCATTATTGTATTATGTGAAGTAATTCTTATACATGTTTTATGATGTCATTTTGGGTTTAATGTGCATTTATTTGGCGACTGATGATGATTTTCTTGTGCTTATTTTTCACAAGATATACTTTGCTGGTTTCTAATTGATGTTCTTTTTAACATTAGGTTTTGAGAGTTCTATGTAGAATCTAGATTTGAGGCATTCTTCAGGTATAAGATTTATACATATTTTATCCTTGACTATGGGTACACCTCATCATCATTATAATCATCACAATCATCATCATCATCACTATCATTATTACTACTATTGCCTTTCTACATGTATGTATGGTCCTGGGGCTTGAACTCAGGGTCCCTGAAATTTCTGGCAATTTAATAAAAATTTAACATTTCTGTCACACCTCACTTCTGGCTTTTTGCTGATTAATCAGAAATAATATTCTCAAGGACTTTATTTTGTGGGGGGCTGGCTTCATATAGCAAAACTTAAATCACAGGCTAGCAAGTAGCTAGGATGAGACACATGAGCCACCTACTTCCAACTTCTATTCACTACTTGTATATGAGCTTTCACAGACCAAATTATTTTACACTTTCATTAAGTTCTACTATATTGTTTTCCTTGCCTATAATTTTAATGCCAAATTTAAGAAAGTTTTATCTCCAAAATTGTCAAGACATCTTTCTTTGTTTTACATTTGCATCACTAGTTTTGTTTTATATGCCATGTTTTAATCCTGCTTGACGTTAATATTTGAATAAATTGTTATGTTTAAGTCACTGTTTACTTTTTAATTCTCCCCAATATTGTCTAACCTCTCACCACTTATTAAAAAGAATGTCATTTTACAAATGTTTGGTTTTACATCTTATTAAATATTCCTTGATAACATTTATGTGGAGCTAATCTGGTGCTGTACAGACCCATTGAGCTGTACATTTTTTCTCTACAAATATAACAATTTTATACTAACAGCTTTAATATTGGACAGAGAAATATATTCCAGTTTATTTTCCTTTGTGAATGAGTCACAGTACTTGTCAGGTGTTTTTAGAAGTTGTCATAAACATAAATAAAACTGTGAAGCTGGACGATGTTGGCTCATGATTGTAATCCTAGCTGCAGAGGAGGCTGTGATCTGAGGATTGTGGTTCAAAACCAGCTGGATTGGGAATGTCCGTAAGACTCTTATGTCCAATTAACAACCAGAAAACCAGCAGTGCCAGAGATTCTCAATTGGTAGAGCACTCATTTGAGCTGAAAAGCATTGGGTCAGTGCCCAGGACCAGATTTCAAAACCCACGAATGACCAACAAATAGGGGAGGAGACAATTTATATTTGGCTCAATTGTATCCTCCAATCCACAAAAATTATATGTCTCCATTTATTTTGATTTTTTCTTTTTTTTAAATTTATTTTATTTTATTTGTGAACATACTGTACAGAGGGGTTACAATTACATGGGCAGGATAATGGGTACATATCTTACCAAGCATTGCAGCCTCCTCCTTTGTTTATCCTTCACATCTCTTCCCAGCCTCCCCCCCTCCCCCCCCAGTCCCAATACTTCCCCCCTCCCCCCGCACCAACATTGTAAAGCTTGTTTTCGACATGACAACTTATACTTCCCATTGTTGCAACAGGTCCACCTGTATCCTTAAACGACTTGTTTTTCCCCATCTCCTCCACAAGTTATACTGACATCAAATATAGTGAAAGCAGGGGTTATACTGTGGGGGAGGGACATACAAAGCAACAAAGAAATAATCTTATAAATGCATTAGAAACACATGCATGAAAGAAGAAAACATTAAAATACATATCTAAGGGTTCATTTTCCTAACATCACATTATCTGACCTTTTCCGATTGACTCATACATATACTAGATATTGCAAATAAGGGAAACCATGGGGTCTACGTTTCTTTGGGCCTGGCTTACTTCACTTAATATAATTTTCTCCAAGCCTTTCCATTTCCTAACAAATGGGGCAATGTCATTCTTTCTGATGGAGGCATAGAATTCCACTGTGTATATATACCACATTTTCTTGATCCAGTCATCTACTGAGGGGCATCTGGGTTGGTTCCAGATCTTAGCTATGGTAAATAATGCTACAATAAACATAGTTGTGCTGGTAGCTTTAGTGTGGTCTTGTTTGTAAACATTAGGGTAAATGCCCAAAAGTGGGATTGCTGGGTCATAGGGGAATTCTATGTGGAGTCTTTTGAGGAACCTCCATACTGCTTTCCAAAGTGGTTGAACAAGTTTACATTCCCACCAACAATGAAGTAAGGTTCCCTTCTGTCCACATCCCCTCCAGCATCTGTTGTTGTTAGAGTTCTTGATTTTTGCCATTCTAACTGGAGTGAGGTGGTATCTCAATGTTGTTTTGATTTGCATTTCTTTTATAGCTAGGGAGGTTGAGTATTTCTTCATGTGTCTATTGGCCATCCTTCTTTCTTCTTCAGAGAAGTTTCTCTCTAAGTCTTTCGCCCACTTGTTTATTGGGCAGTTGTTTCTTTGAGGATTTGTTGTTGGGGGATTTAGTTTTTTGGGTTCCAAGTATATTTTAGATATGAGACCCTTGTCCGTTGTATGGCTAGTAAAGATCTTCTCCCAATCCGTGGGCTTTCTATTGATCTTGCTAGCTATGTCCTTTGCCATGCAGAAGCTCTGCAACTTTATGCAATCCCATTTGTCCAACCTTTCTTTGATTTGTTGAGTTTCTGGGTGTCTATTCAGAAAATTTCGGCCTGAGACAAGGATACCTAGGGTTTCTCCTATTCCATCCTGTAATGTTTTCAGAGTGTCTGCTTTGACTTGGAGGTCTTTGATCCATTTGGTGTTGATTCTGGTGCAGGGTGATATATAAGGATCTAGCTTTAGTTTTCTACATGTAGTTAACCAATTTTGCCAGCACCATTTACTGAAGAGGCTGTCTTTGTTCCATTCTATTGTTTTAGCTCCCTTATCGAAGATTAGATTGCCATAGGTCTGTAGGTTCATTTCTGGGTTTTCAATTCTATTCCATTGGTCCTGAGGTCTGTTCTTATGCCAATACCAAGCTGTTTTGATTACTATGGCTTTATAGTAGAGTTTGAAATTTGGTATTGATATTCCTCCAGCAGTGTTCTTTCGGTTGAGGAGAATTTTTGCTATTTGGGGTCTTTTATTGTTACATATGAATTTTTGGATTGCCTCTTCTATTTCCTTGAAGAATGAGGTTGGAATTTTGATAGGTATCAGGTTGAATTTGTAGGTAGCCTTGGGAAGTACTGCCATTTTCACGATGTTAATCTTTCCAACCCAGGAGCATGGGAGGTTTTGCCATTTTTAAAGTTCTGTGTTGATTTCCTTTTTCAAGATTTTAATGTTTTCATCATAGAAGTCCTTCACTACTTTGGTTAAGTTAATTCCTAGGTATTTTATTTTTTGTGGGGCTATTATGAATGGAGTTGCTTTCCTAATTTCAGCCACACTTTTCCCATTATTGGCATACAGAAAAGCCATTGATTTTTGGTGGTTGATTTTATACCCTGCTACTTTGCCAAAGTTTTGAATCAGCTTGAGTAATTTGGGAGTGGAGTCTATGGGATTCTTTAAATACAAGGTCATGTCGTCTACAAAGAGGGAGAGTTTTATTTCTTCTTTCCCTATTTGGATCCCCTTTATGTCTGCATCTTGTCTTATTGCTGTAGCTAGGCATTCTAATACTAGATTGAGGAGAAGTGGAGAGAGTGGACATCCTTGTCTTGTTCCTGAGTTAAGAGGAAATGGCTTTAGTTTTCACCATTAAGTATGATGCTGGGTGTTGTTTTCACTGTAGAGTTCCTTCACATTTTTAGTTAAATTAATTAATTCCTAGTTTAGTTGTTGTTTTGTTTTGTTTAGATTAGATTTGATTTTGAGGCTAATACATATGAGGTTGTACTTTGGATTTCAGGTTGCTTCTTCCCATTGTTGGTAACACAGAAAAACTACTGATTTCTTGTGGGTTTTATACCGTGCTACATAGCTGAAGGTGAGCATCACCTTTACTAACTTGAAGGAGGAAGCTATAAGGACTTTTAAATACAGGATCATTTCATCTGTAAAAAGGGATAGTTTTACTTCTTCCCTATTTGTATCCCCCTTTTTTTTCTCTTTCCAATTGCTCTTGCTAGAAAGTCCGCTACCATTTTGAAGAGTAGTAGAGAGTGGACATCCTTGTCTCATTCATGATTTTAATGTCTTAATGCTTCCACCGTTAGGTAAATGCTAATTATCTCTATCATAACCATACACTGTATTATATTGAGGAGTGTTCCATGCATTCCTAGCTTCTCAGACTTTTTTAATCCTAAAGGGGTATTGGAGGTTTTTAAAAGCTATTTCTATATCCATATAGATGATCATGTGATTCTCACCCCTGCTTCTGCTGATAGTTTGTGCTATGGTTATTGACAAGAATATTGAATCAAATTGTATCCTAGGATGAATCTTATTTGATCATACCATATGGCTTTTTTGTTAGTTACTGAAATTGGCTGGTGAGAATTTCATTAAGAAGTTCTGTATTCATGCTTATCAAAGAGTTTTCTTTCTTTGGTGAGTCCCTATGTGATTTGGGGAAGTGTCTAATTCTATCTTCATAGAATGTGTTTGATAATTCCATTTCCCTTTCCATTCCATTGAAGAGTTAGACCTGCGTATTGTAAGTTTTTTATAGGCCTTAATTTCATTGTAAATTCATTGAGTCCTAGCTTTTTCTGGAAGTGGTTTATTGACATTTAATTTTCATTACTTCTTATGTGTAACTTCTTGCCTCAGATTCAGTATAGGAAAGCATCAATTTCTCCAGGATTCTCCAGATTATTGGCATAAGGTTTTCCAAGTACTCTCTTATAACATTCTCAATTTTGCTTATATCTGTTGTGCTGTCTCATTTTTGTCTCTAATTTTCTCTATTTGAGTGAGTCCTCTTATTTTTTTATTATGAAAGTGATATACAGAGGGTTCGTTACAGTTACATAAGTAATGAGTACATTTTTTTGTGTTAACCCTTCCCTACTTTTTCCTGCTTCCCCCAACCCTCACATCCCACTCCCCCAAAGTTGTAAAGTTCATTTCTAACATAGTGTCTAGTGTACATCACTATTGCTTTGGCTAATCTTTGTCCCACCATTTCTGTGATTTCTCTCCCCTTCCCCAAATCAGATAAACATGTTTAAGACAAAGGGTACAGAAATAAAAAAACAGTGAGTACAAGGAATAATCCAAAGGGTAAAAACTAAATAGAAATAACCAAAAACAGCTCACTATACGATCATCTTGTACCCATTTCTTGGAGCTCATTTCAATAAGCATCATTTTATATGTGATATGCATATTGCTTTTGAGCTATTGTGAATATTGTAGACATATTCTAGTGTTTCCAAAGGAGTGAAAATCGGTGGCCTATGATTCTTTGGGTCTTGCTTGTTTGACTTATTATATTTTCGAAGTGATTGCATTTCCTTACAAATGGGGCAATGCCATTCATTCTGATGGAAGCATAGAGTTTTGTTGTGAACGTATATGACATTTTCTTGATCCCTCATTGCAGGCTCATAGGGGAGCTCTATTGAGGAACCTCCATACTTCTTTACAGGGTATTTGAACAAGTTTACATTTCCACCAATACTGTAGTAATGTTCCTTTTTGCCCACATCCCCACTAGCCCAGCATCTGTTATTTTTAGTTTTCTTCATAATGGTCACTGTAACTGGGGTGAAGTGGAAGCTCAATGTTGCTTTGATTCGCACTTCTTTTATGGCCAGAAATGTTGCATATTTCTTCATGCGTCTATTGGCCATGCATATTTCTTCTTCAGAGAATCTCTCTTTAAATCTTTATCCTACTTATTAAGAGAGTTGTTATTTCTTTGAGGATTTGTTTTTATTGGGGGGGAGTTAACTTTTGGGGCTCTAAATATATTTGAGATATGAGGCCATAGTGTGTTGCAGAGCAAGTAAAGGTCTCCCAATCTGCTGGCTTTTTTATTTACTTATTTATATAAGTTCTCTTCTTAGTCAGATTTGGTAAGGTTGTGTCAAGTCTGTTAATTTATTTAAAAAACCAGCTCTGTTTTTTTTATTCTTTCTATGTTTATTTTGTCTTTATTTATTTATTTCTGATTTTTAAAAATTTGTTTCCGTCTCCTGCTTTGGGTTAGGGCTTGCTCCTGTTTTCAAGGAGTTTGCGGTACATAATTAAAATATTTATTTGAGATTTCCCCAAATGCGTGATGTAGGCACTCAGAGCTATAAGTTTTCCTCTAAGTACTGCATTTCCTGTGTCCCAGAGAAGCTAGTATTTTGTGTGTTCATTTTTGTTAAATTCCAGAAACTTTCAGTTGTTTTCTAATCCTCTCAGTGTCCCACTGGTCATTCAGCAACGTGTTATTCAGTCTTCATGGGTTTGACAATTTTTTTTGCTTTAGCTGTTTAATTCTGTTTATTATGTTTCAGTCTGACAAGCTATGGGAATTCAATTAATTTTTCTTTCAATTTGGACAGAATTTCTGAATGACATAGGTATGTTCTATTGTGGAGAATCTTCCATGAACTGCTGTGAAGAATGTATATTCTGACGATGAATGTATATTCTGTAGATGTCTGTTAGGGCTAGGTGGTCAATGTAGTTATTTAGGTCTGCTGTTTCTTGGTTGAGTTTTTCCTGGATAGGTCATTCATGGATGACAATGATGTGTTGAGATGTGTTTTTAGGTTAAGTAGTATTTGGTTGATGATGTGGAATGCTCCAGGATTCAGGGCATTGATATTTAGACTTGTTATATCCTCCTAATTAAGCGTTGTCTTTATCAATATCTAATGTCTCTTTGTACTAATTTTTATTTAATTCTATTTTATCTTATGTTAGTAATTCTACTGCAGCCTGTTTATGGCGTCCATTTGCTTGAAAATTTTCCTTCCAGCCTTTCAATTTGAGTATGTGTTTGTTTTTGTCAATAAAATATTTCTCTTGTAGATGCTAGATGGATGCGACTTGTTTTTTGATACTACTATTTAATCTATGTCTTCTATTTGGAAGTTTAAGTCCATTGATGTAGAGAGTTAAGACTGAGAATTGCCTGATAAGTCCTGCTATGTTATACATCTGCTGTTAGGAGCTGTGCCTCATCTACTCTTAATATATTTACTTTGTTCTCTGATAGGGAGCATTTTACATAATCAGTTCCTGTTCTTCTTTATATTCTCTATGTAGGATATATTTGATTAACTTCTATCCTGCTGATTTGGTGGAGATACATTGTTTTAAGTTGCTTTGTAATGAAATATTTTTACATTTCCTTTAAATGTAAAGGAGTTTGGCTTGGGACCGTATTAATGATTGGTAGTTGTTTACCTTTAATGTTTGTCATATATCATGCCAGGCTCTCCTTTTTGCCATATCAGCTAAAAAATCTGTATTTAATCTGACTGTATATTCTTTATAAATAATCAGTCTTTTCTCTGTAGCAGCCTTAAGAATCCTTTCCTTGATCCTTAATGATCCTCTAATGGATTATGATGTAGTGGTTGATTGTTCAGTTCTAGAATTCTCTGTTTGGTGTTCTAAAGTTTTCTCTTTTCTGAATGAGCCTATCTCTTTGGATATTTGGCATGTTCTCTGCTATATTTCTGTAACATGTTTCCCATCCATTTAGTTTCCTGCTCTTCTCCTTCTTGATACCTATCTACTCGAAATTTGATTTCTATGTGATTCTTGTACTTCTGGCAATATCATTTCTTATTTCTTGTATTTGTTCTAAATGATAATTTCCTCTTTCCTGTTAAACTTATTCTGTCTTTGCCCCTGAGATTATCTTCTATGTCATTTATTTGCTGTGAAGACTTTCTATTTTTTTTTCGATTTCCCTGTCTTCAAATTGGTCCTTTTTTAGGGCTTCTATCTCTTTATTAAAGATTTGTTTTAGGTCTTGTATGGAATTTCTGTACATTTTTTCTTTGGGTGAGGGGGTTGCAAAGGTTGTTTTCTTAGCTGTGCCTTCTCTGATATCTTTTAACTAGGCATCCATTTTTATTTTGGACTCCCTTTACTTCTCAGAATTTATTTATCTTTGTTTCTTATCTCCACGAATTATTTTGCTAATCTTTGTTTGGTCTCATCTTGTTCACAAATTTCCTTGTATAGGTTTTCTATCTTTTCATTAATCACACTTTCAGCAGCATTTGTAATGTATTTTGATATATCTTCTAAGTCCTTGATTTGCTATTCTAATGCCTGGTTATTTGCTGTGTGAATTGAAGTACCTTGACATAATTTTTCTTGTATTTTTTTCTGATTGGTTGTGTGCATTTGGAGGTTTTCTCTTGAGGAAACTATGATGTTAATAATTGACTCTCTATGTTCTTGGTTGATTTGCCAGGTGTTGGTTTGGTCTTCTGTTTTGATTTGTTTTTCTGGAATTAGGTTTATGTCTATACAATTAAGTGTAGCAATATAAATCAATTATGGTGAGATGTTGTGACGTTAATACTTATGGTTCCAGTGACAGTTCGGACTGTCCAATGGTATGTTGAATTGTCTCTGTGTATGGATGTGGCTTTCTCTGATGTACACTTCTGTTTCTACTTTTTTCCATGTGGCCCTTTTAATTCTACAGTGCAGATGTCTTTTGAATATGTTGGCCAATACAGTCACAGCAGTCACCTGCCTGCCTGGGCACGTTTTCATAGATTTCTGTTTTCCAGTGAAGATAGTATAAAATGTTCTTATGAATTTTATGTCTATAATTATATCTATAATTACATCTGTATATCTATAATTATAGTTGTCTTGGTGTGACCCTCTAGAAATGGAGTACTGGCCAGGACTCAAAATCTCTATTTCATTAGAGAGAGCTAGGGAAATTTTCTGTTGTTATTCTGCCATTGTTTTTCCTCATATCAGGTTATTTTTGTTTTTGTGCTTGTGTTATTTTGAAGTAGTTATTTCAGGCTTCTATGAAGAGACACAAAGAGACAGAAATATTTGTTATTACATTGAGAGAAATAAAGAAGACATTTTAACCTATTTGCTACAATTAAATTAATATTAAGCAAAGCTAATGAAAATAATCACTTCTTACTCTACAGAGGATGAGTATAGTACTCGCGAATATCTTGGAGGAAAAGACTTTAGACTCATTACAATTGATACCTTATATTGAAATTACTGGCTAAACATTCTTCTTCAGAAAGGCAAAAGCTCCATTTCTTTCATATTAATATTATAAAATCATAATACCTGCATGTTGAATTGTTTTCCTCTGCTATTTTCAATTCCATTCTTCATCCATTACATATCTTTGAATGACCAATTCCTTAAAATACCTACATTTCTTATATTGTGTTATAAATCTCAGTAATATTAATACGAATTTATCTCTGAGCCTCATCTTGAGCTACATTCATATGTAATTTATGCAGTCTCAAGCACGAAACCTATTTTACTTATTGTATGTTTTAATCAATAAATGCATTCTCTTTAGAAATATGTTCTCATTTTTTATATTGCTCCAGTAAACATCATGTGTCTAGTACTTTTAATGAAATATAAGGTTTGGAATTGGAAGCCACCCCCCCCCCCATTATCACTTTAACGTAAACCCCTGGAGACTATTTTACATATAAAAATATAAAAGTGCCATGCACATATTTATATATATAAATAATATAATGGTTAAGACAATAAGACACAAGGACTCCACATCAATTTTCAATTGACTTAAAGGCACCAAAATATTGTGTTCATGAATATCACTATTATTAAATAATGAATACTCAATACAAAGTTTATATTATATTTGAAGTTTACAAAATGAAAATTACACCCAGATTTGCTGTCAATATCCTGTTTCCAGGAATACATTTTTTCAGCAAACAGGGAAATAAAAATAAGGGTTTGACACAGAATGTAAGATGTAGAAGTAGACTGTCTTTCCTTAACATGATAAGTACCTGCAAACCATGTGATATATTCAAAGATACTGTAAAAATTCATAAGAGGATTTATGATCAGAAATGATAGGTAAGCAAAGTAACTGGAAAACTGTATATTTAAATTGAGCTTTCAATATAAGATGGCAAGTTTTCGATAAATGGGCTTATAGAAAGTGATTCTGTATTTCTAACTCACATACAATATTCTGCATTTTCCCACATATTCCCGTTCTCTTACCTCAGTTCCTGATCAATATTCTTCTATTTCATGATGTCAATTCCTACTAAAATAACAAGGTGGATGTTTTTTTGGTCTCTAGATCCAATACATTTGAGTATTTTGGATTAGTATGAATTCATGGAGTTTGACTTGAATGTCAAGATTGTAGATATTGTATTCAGGTTACTGTTAATTGGCCTGAAGCATACAAAGACACACGGTATACTAAAAAGAAGGGACTTGATCTCAGGGAAACATACAGGTCCAGGCAAGATCGTGAAGCAAAGAAAAATCAATGGAGCAAACACCAATCAACTATAATTACAAAAGAATGGAACTGATCTGTGATGTTTCTGGGTGGCAGCTGTGTGTGTTTGCATGTGTGTGTGTGTGTGTGTGTGTGTGTGTGTGTGTAGAGAGAGAGAGAGTGAGAGAGAGGATTTTAGTATGGCTTCCAAAGTTATAGTCCATAGAGCATTACTTATTAGGGAGGAGGTGCTCATATCAGAGCTCTGATACCATTGTCATCACTTTTTACTGCAAAAAACACTTGCTTAATCTCTAATTAAATAGGGAAAATAAACTAACATCTAACGCGATTGTTTTGATAATTAATTAGTATATTGAAGGCCAAAGGGAGCAATTGGAGATTAGTTTAAACTTTTTCCTCTCTTCTAAATATTACAAGCAATAGATGTGATTTCAGGAGTCTCTTGCAATGTACTGACAGCTGAATTATTAATATGCTTAATAATAGGAAACATATGATGGAGAAATAGATCAGCCAGCAAGCACAAAGTACTAGTGATAAGAGCAAACTTTTGAGCAGGTTGCTACATATTTTGGGAATGTAATTCTTTCATATGAACTTCAAATTTTGTGGCTTTCCCTGTGTGATTAAATGGTAGGAAAGTACTGTAGGAAAATACTGTACTGTTCAGCCAAGTAAAAAATGCTCATGATCCCATCCTCATGTTACAAATTTCCATTCCATACAGACTCTCTTTTAGAGTGCTTTCATTTAATATACTGCAGCACCTCATCTTTCCCTGTGGGAGACAGGAAAAAACATAATTTTGTTTGAATACTAAATTACATAAATTAGTGGGTACAGGCATGATTTGTAAAATTATAGAAGTTTGTAATAAATGTAAGTAGGGAACATGCCACAAACAAAAAATATAATTAAAATCACATGACAAGACTAGAAGTCACAGCATTTTGTGCAGGAAAACATACATTAGATTAGTTGCAGAATTTCTAATTTGAGATACATTTTATATTAAAGCATAATTCCCTTTACCTAAGGATTGAAACATTTTATTGAAAAATATATTTCTTGGAGATATTTTTGCTTCATAATTTTAGGTATACAGGTGAACCCATTGCAACAATGAGATGGACAAGTCATTATGTCGAAAAACGAACTTTACAACTTTGGGTAGGGGGGTGGAGATGGGAAGGTATGGGAAGGGAAACAAAAGAGGAGACAACAATGCTTGATAAGAAATGTACTCATTACCTTGCCCATGTAATTGGAACCCCTCTGTACGGTATTTTCACAATAAAAAAAAAAAGAAAATAATTTTAAGAAGGAAACAATCCCAAAGTAACAGTTTTTCTTATTATTTTCCTATTTCCATGTGATTTACCTCCAAATTAGAAATCCAGATATATGATTTAATTTAATTTAACCGAAACTATTATTGAGTATAAGGTTCTTATACTCTCTACATTCATCACACTAGATCATCAAATATGGTGACTTTGAAATGATTAGTCTCTTTTTGAACTATGTTAACATTATTTACAATGTGAGTGAAATGTTTAAAAATAGTATTTATTTTAATTTAATTACTTTGAAGAGACAAGAACTGATATAATAAAAGGCTAAAAATGATTAGTTTTTAAATTTAGAATTTAAGAAATGCTTTTGAACACACTGGTTACTGGAGCCTTCACAACACCCTTATGAGATAATTTACATTGATGAAGCAAAAATCCTAGCACTTAGACATTTACAAATACAAAAATCATGTCATTCTGAATATTTAAATCATATATTAAACAGAACACTTAGCATTCAAATATCTGAATATAGTAATACATTGAATTGCAGTGTAAGTACTTGTTCTGAAAGGAGATAAAATTGCATTTATTTTTAACAGTAAACCTAAGTATACATTTGAATAAATGACAATGTTTAAAATATCACTCATGCAAGACAAAAGATGTACAGTTCGTTGGTTTTCATGCCAATTATGTTCTCTAAACTTACTAGAAATACTAGATTAGTAACCCTAAATCATTGCTTAGTAGGGAAATAGAAATTTAGTTTCCTAAAACTCATTACTATAACTTTTTCTCAAGCAATTTCTAAGTAATTGTTTATATTTTTGTCATGGAATCTTATTTGATTTTTATTCATTAAGTTAAATAATTAGCCAATAACAATATAAATTATGCATGAACAAAGTTTATCTAGCATATGTATTTTTTTCAAAAGACAAATGGCACTCTTAAAGAACACTGGAAGGGGACTGGGAAGGTGGCTCAGTGGTAGAGCGCTTGCCTTGCATGCTTGAGGCCCTGGGTTCAATTCCTCAGCACCACATGAGCAAAAAGAAAAAAGCCCGATGTGGTGCTGTGGCTCAAGTGGTAGAGTGCTAACCTTGAGCTGAAGAGCTGAGGGACAGCGCCCAGGCCCAGAGTTCAGGCCCCACCACCAGACCCCCCCCCCAAAAAAAAGAACACTGGAAGGCAGTGTTATGTATTTATTAATTTTTAGTTATTTTGTTAATGGTTATTAATTTTCAGAAGTGGCATTTGCATTATGCTCTTTCCATAATATATTTAAAACTTTTGATTATATTCCCTCTATTTCCTTTTTATTATTATATTCTCCAAAGATCTTCTGCATTTCACATCAAATTACATCTTTTTATATGCACATATAATCTAATTTGGAAAATTTAATGTGAACTGCAACTTAATTCAAGATGTACAGTGGATGAACAGGATGAACAAAACCTTGAGTATTTTCAGTTAACTTCGGAATTGAGTTATCATTATTATTTTGGTTAGGGTTAGGATCCCAGACAGAATTAGAATTAGGGTTAGAGTAACAGAAAATTTAGGTTCAACAAAGGATGACCCATTGAAACAATGATACTGACAACACACTCTATTGAAAATGAACTTTACACCATTGGGAGGGAAGATTGAGGGAGGTGGGAGAGGGAAAGGATAGTGGGACAACTACAAAGAAGGGGGTAACAATGCTCTACAAGAAAAGAATGAATTACCTTACACATGTAATTGTAATCCCTTTGTAAGCCTCTTTACAATATAATAAGGTTTAAAAATTAATGAAAAATAAAACCAGACATAGAAATGTAAAAGGAAAGTAAAAATAGAAAATGAAATAGAAAAATGAAATAGAAAAACACTTTAAAACTTTAAAAATTTAGATTCAAAATGCAAGTAAAATTTAGACCTACACGCTGAGCAAGAGATATGATATTTGTGAAATAGAGGATTGCTATTATCATTATGATTCAGTTATATGTAGACTTAGGATTAGGCAAGGCGTTCCAGTTAGAGCTGGGGTTAGGATAAGAAAAAAGATGTAAGATATTGTGTAAAACTGCAACATATTTTAAGAAGAATGAATGGCATCAAAGTTAAAATGAATGAAAACCAGTGTCGGTGTAATTTTAAACATTCAGATATAATTTGGTTTAAACTGTGAGTTACTGTTTTAGTTCTTGTTAGGATTAGGGAAGAATAAGCTTTAAGGTAAAATTTACTTTTGCACTAATAAGTAGAAGAAAAGTAAATATTAGTGATTCAATAAAATCCAAACAATTTTACTTACATTAGCCATTTGTTGTCAACTCAGATTGTGATTAGGATTTGGTTTCTGGTTAAAGGGGGTTGAGGATAGAGTAAAGAAATGGATTAAACTTGTGGCTCAAGCCTATTATCCTAGCTACTCAGGAAGCTCATTTCTGAGGATCACAGTTCAAAGCCATCCAAGGCAGGAAAGTCTGTGAGAATTTTATCTCCAATTAACCACCAGAAAACAATAAAGGGTTGCTGTGTCTCAAGAGGTAAAGTACACACCTTGAGTTAAAGAACTCAGGGATTGTGCCCATGCCTAGAACTCAGGGATAGTACCCAGGCCCAGAAATGATGCCCCACTACCAACAAAAAGAAAAAAAAAGAATGGGATAAATGTTTAGTAAATCTGAACTTATTTTAGGTTCTAGGAATTCAGGAAAAGATATTAGAAATACATTGTACTTCCATTATCACAGCTTTTCCTGAATGTTCCAGTTAGGGTTCAGATGAGAAAAATAACAAAATATTGAGCAAAACTACAAACTATTTTAAGAAAGATGAGTTGAATCAAAGAAGGGATTAATAAATCTAATATATTTGTGTGGCTTTTAGAATCCAAATGCAATTGGTTCTAGGGTTAGGATTACTTTTCTAATTTATGAACTAATGAATTAAAGGCACAATTCTTTCATTCTTACAAACCAAGATAGTCACGATTTTGAAAATAAATTCAATTTTCTACCTGAAAATGTGTCTTAAAATATTTTCCAACCAGGATCAAAGAATAGTGAGCAGGGTGTCGTTTATTAAAATTAGGTAAGTTGATGATAAAGCTTTCATAAATATCCAAACACATGGGATAAAAACTGAGACATGTTATTGGGAAAACAGATATTCTACTTGCTCTAGCTGGGAAATTGTTTGTGTGTGTGTGTGTGTGTGTGAGTGTGTGTGTGTGTGTTTGTGTGTGTGTGTGTGTGTTTGTGTGTGTGTGTGTGTGTGCACCCACCACAGGTCTTCAACGTAGGCCTGGGTCTTGTCATCAGCTTATTCTGTGCAAGTATGGCACTAAACCTCGTAGCCATAAGTTTTCTTCTGGCTTTTTAGTAGTTAATTTGAGATACATATGGATTTTCCTGTCAGGACTTAATCTCTGATCCCCAGCAATCATTGTGTTAGTGTTTCTATGGGTGCTACCACAAAGTGACAGTTCATTAAACTGGGAACAATATGTAGTACTTTTACTAGATACAAAGTAACCAGTTCATTAATGTGGGACTAACAGGATCACATTAGATTGCCTTCAAACACATTGTTTCTAATGAGTTTAACTGAAGACCAAAACATAATCAAAACCTATTAGCCACAATGTATGAAGTAGCACATATTTATGATGTAGAATATGTACAATGAATTAAATCCTGAATCAAAAGTCTTTGCTGGGTTTGCAGCAAAGAAATAGTCATTGAAATGAAGTCCAGACTGGAGGCCTGTAGTAAGCAGCAGAGCATCTGCTTAGTGTGTGTCCAACCCCCAGGACCATAAAGAAGTAGAAGAGAGTGAAAGTATAGGAGAAAGAGGAAAGGAAAGGAGAAGGAAGTGGTAAGAAAGAAGGAAGGGCATAGCAGGAGGGAGAAAAGGAAGGGAGAGGGAAAATGTAGAGGGAAGGAGAGAAGCAAGAGGGTACATTACCCTGGGGAAGAGGAGCAGGAGAGGAGGCAGGAGGAGGAAGATAAATGCAATATAAAAACAAGAATTGTTGGAAAACATTTTGCATAAGTGATCTGCATGTGCATGGCAGGATTAATTTCTAATCAGAGAGAGATAGCACAGTGACAATATGCGTGTTACCTGTTGCTCGGTTGTTTTATTCATTCTTCAGTGAGGAATTCAGATGAAATCCTGAGTTTGGTGTTTTACAGAACACTTCAGGATTTCTTTTAAATGAATCAAACATGGGAAAGAACTAAATGCAACCTCCCTTAATTCAGAAAGAAAGTTTTAGTGGATGCTTTTCGTTTTTTGTTGTCTTTTCTTTTTTCTTTTTTGCCAGTTGTTCAGTGCTCCAAGGCTATGCCCTGGAGCCCTTTCCAAGTCCCCATGTGAGCATCCATTCCTGTCGTCTCTGTGGTTGTGGGTGCCTCCTCAGATCACCCGTTGAGAAGTGTGGCCCCTTCCCTTGCAGTGGATGTGCAGTGAGTGTATGTGTGTGCATACTCCCCACCATTGTCAGATGAACCCTGCCCACCTTGCCCATCTAACTTCCCATCTCAGTTTTTCCATTTCACCCAGGAGCTGGCAGCCATGGGGCTGGAATTGAGTCCACTGATGCCCTCCCCTCCAGTTGTGCTGGTACTGCTCTGCAGTGGTCCTGGGTGCAAGTGCCATCCCAGGGAGACTCTGTTATGGGGTCACTGCCTGCACCCATGGGTGTGGGGTGGGGGGACACTATGTTTGTACACTGCACAGTCCATGTTAGAAGGAAGGTTGGGTGTGTAGCCAGCCACCTTGGGGCAAGGCAGCGCAACCTTGTTTCACCTCATCAGTCTTTAAGTTCATATGGGGACTGGAGCCATGTGCTAGCCCCTCTGCCAGTGGGCTTGTGAAAGCTGCAGAAGCTCAGCAACCTGGATCCCCTTCAGTGTCTCTACGGACCTCCATTTTCTGGTCCCTGTGGACTCGGGTAAAGGGCCATCCCTGCATATGCCCATCACTGCCAGAGGGACCTGGATTTGCAGAGTATCAGCTGCAGCACCGGGAGCACGAAACCCCTTTGGCTTTGCTGTGTAGCCTCCTCTGTCGTCCTTCTGGTCCACATGGGCCCAGCTCTGGATGCCATTCCGAGGGCCCTCTTTTTGGAGGCAATGGGCTCACCCCCTACCATCGTTGGTCTCCAAAGAAGGGGAATGGATTTGGCCTTGGCAATGTAGACTGCACAGGTGGAAAACAGGACTTGGAGTCTGCCCTGCTTATCCCCATGACTTTGGCACCTGAGTCTGGATTGCTTGGTTTGGTCAATGATGGAGCCTTGTTGGCTACAGCCTACTGCAACAAGTGCTGCACTTGCTTCAGCACCAATGCGGTGTCTTGGACCCCCTCAGGGACACCACATGGACATCTGATAGGTCTACATGGGCTGGGTGTGTGTTTCATCCAAGGACTTCATTAGGAAGTGCTACTCCCCTTCATGGTACTGTAAGCAAGAGGTGCCACATATAATTTCTACTTTCTAACATTTTCCTTCACTGAGATAAACAGAACTGTGAAATATAAATAAGTTATATAAAAACAACATATATAACCTATATCACTTCAACCTGTTAAAACATTGTAATATTTTTTATTCAGTAGGAATTCTGTCTGTAATTACTTATTTTAATTTTGAATGTAACTAATATATTTTGTGTGTATTTTAGTATTGTAGTATAACTTCATTTGCACTACTTACAAATTTTTTTCAAATTCTGAGATTTAATCATGTGTTTTTTGGATAAGAGTTTTGTTGTACTTTTATTTCCATTTGCCATTATAGCCTTATAAATACAAATAATAAAATCTATTCTTGCTAGTATCAAGTTTAATGATTTTAGAATAGAGACTCAAGGATATATCATTATGCATCATACAGTAATGTGTATCACTTTGTTTAAAACTGCCCCATAAAATAATAAGTAATTCAGGCAGCAGCCACTTCATCTGGCATGCTGGTCCCTCTGGTGAAGTAGGATCCCAGTGGGAGCCTGCCCAACTCGGGCCCTTGTTGGCACCTCGCCTGGGACTGTGGGGGAAGATCAGGATGCACCTGCTGTTGGGCTAGGGAAGCAACATTGAGGCTGCTGAATGAATGACACAGTGCCACTGACTCACATCTAGCACCCACCTGCCCCATGGGCTTGGGTCCTGAGGATCAGCCCCTGGGAGCACACACACAGCGTGGCCAACCTTGGAAGAATTGAAGACCGAAGAGAAGCCACTCTATGGATCAGCTTGTACAGTATTTATCCTTCGTGGAGCAGGGGATGATTCTGATCCACTGTGGGCACAGACAAAAAAGACAGGCCCAGGAGGGGTGATGCAAACTCTACAGCATGCTCAGGAAGCCCTTTATGCTCCTTGTCCATGGAGTAGCAGCCAGGGACACACACATCCAGTATTCCTGGCTGTTCTTTTGGGTTTGTATGTTAATTTATACAGAGAACCCCTCCCTCAGACAGCAGAGTTATATTCTGGGTTTTGTTAAACATTCTGCATCTGAGCATAACCAGTGTTTGGATTTTTTGTATTGTTTCTTATAAATGTGTTGTGAAATTTGTGTTTTATGTGTTGAGGTGTGGGAGGAGGAGACAGATTATGAACATAGTTTCCTACAAGCCTTTCATCTACAAAAGAAAACAGATAATCTCTAAAAATGCCTTTCAGGAAAGAAATTTGAGGGGGGGATAAAGGTTGTTTTCTCATGAGATCAAAATGTGCTATTTTTATATGCATATTTTATGGTTCAAAATACAATTAATTAATTTACTATCTAGTAACAGTTTTCCAGACCTAAGACTTAAGTGTCTTGGGAGCTAGAGGCAGGATTTTTTTTTTTTTAGTTTTACCCAAAGGGAGGGAAGAAAGTTAAAATCCATAGCTTACTCTGTAGACTCAAAGTGGTAATACAAAATGAGAATCACAATAAACTTCATTGCTATTCAAGGTCTTTTATTGTTCCATATGAATTTTTGGATTACTTCTATTTCATTGAAGAGTGAGAATGGGATATTGATAGGTATCACATTGAATTTGTATATACCTTTGTGAATACTGCCATTTACATGAGGTTAATCTTCCCAATCCAGGAGCATTGGAGGTTTCCCACTTCCTTAATTTTGCTTTTATTTTCTTTTTCAGGTTTTAAAAATTTCCATCGTAGAAGTCTTTCATCTCTTAAGTTAACTCTTAGGTATTTTATTTTTTGTGCGGCTATTAAAAAGGAATTACTTTCCTAATTTCAGCTGCACTCTTATCGTTTTTGGAATACAGTAAAGGCATTGAATTCTGTGGGTTAATTTTATACTATGCTAGTTTGCCAAAGTTTCTGATCAGCTCAAGTAATTTGGGAGTGGAGTCCATGCAGTTCTTTAAATACAAGATCATGTCATCTGCAAAGAGGGAGAGTTTTACTTCATCTTTCCCTACTTGGATTTCCTTTAAGTTTGCATCTTGTCTTATTGTCCCAACTATCATTCTAATACTAAGTTGAAGAGTAGTGGAGAGAGCAGACATTTTTATCTCAATCCTGAATTTATAAGAAATGGCTTTAACTTTTCACCATTAAGTATATGCTAGCTGTATGTTTGTCAATCCTTAGCAGAAAAAACAGCACTGGAGCAATATCATTTCCAAATTTCAAACTCTACTAAAAAACTATAGTAAAAGAACAGCATGACACAAAAACAGACCTGAGGACCAATGCAATAGGAATGAAGACTCAGAAATGAACCTACTGACCTATGGCCACCTAGTCTTTCACAAGGGAGCTAAAAAATAGAATGGAAGAAAGACAGCCTTTTGAGTAAATTGTGTGGGCAAAAGTGGTTAAACTCCACTAGAAAACTAAAGCTATCTCCCTGCACGAGAGTCAACTCCAAATGGATCAAGACCTCAAAATAAAAGAAGACACCAAGAGAACATTACATGAAGGAGTAGGAGAAACTCTAGGGCTTTTTAGCAAAGGCAGAAATTTTCTTAATAGAGAAACAGAAACAAAAGAAATCAAAGAAATATTGGACACATGACATTGCATGAAACATCAGAGCTTCTGCAAGGCAAAGGACATAGCTAGCAAGATAATAGAAAACCTATGTTCTGGGAGAAGATCTTCACAAGTCATAAAATGGACCAGGTCTTATATCTAAAATATACTTAGGACTCAAGAAATTAAATCCCCGCATCAACAAATCCTCAAAGAAACAACTGCTCGATAACAAATTGGGCTAAAGACTTAAAGAGAGATTTCTCAGAAAAGGAAATAAAAATTGCCATTAGACACATGAAGAAATGCTCAACTTTTCTAGCTGTAAAAGAAATGCAAATCAAGACAACATTGAGGTTGCACCTCATTCTAGTTTGAATGAGTATAATCAAGAAATATAATAACAATAGTTGTTGGAGTGGATGTGCCTAAAAGGGAACCCTACTGCATTGTTGATGGGAGTGCAAACTTCTTTAACCTCATTGGAGAGCAGTATGGTAGTTCTTCAAAAGACTCCACATAGAGCTGCCCTATGACCCAGCAATCCCACTTTTGTGTATTTACCCAAATGATCACAAATTAGATCATACCAAAGCTGCCAGAACAACCATGTTTATTGCAGCATTATTATTCACCATAGCTATGATATGGAACCAACCTCAATGCTCCTCAGTAGATGAATGGATCAAGAAAATGTGAGATATATATATATATATATATATATATATATATATATATATATATGTATATATATATATATGCAACTATACATATAGATGTATATCTATATACATATATGTATATACATATATATGTATATCTATATACATATATCTATATCTATATATCTATAGATATATAGATATAGATATATGTCCTTGGATTTTAGTCATCTCTGAGTAACGTCTTTTCTTTCCACTGCCAGTTAGTCCCTCATGTTAAATACCTGAGGAATTACTTGTCCCAATGTGCCTGCAAGAGGAGTATCCAAGTCGACTGTCTGTAACCACTCATCACTTACTTTGTTTGGGGATGGGGTATCAGAGACAGGGGTTTCAGGGATCAGGTGGCTGGAACCATGGTATTATGAATTATGGGTAGCAGAAAAGAGTAGTAGAGACTAGGATACCAGGGAAATGGTAATTGTGACTGTAATTGCTGAGTTGCAGTGGCAGGAAATTAGGTAGCAGCAACAGCTAATACAGGCATACAAAATTGTTTAGCAAGGACAAGAAAGCATCAAAAAAGTGAAAGAGTAAAAGTTGTGAGGGATTGTGGGGCACAATCAGGGTAACAAGGTCATGGGTGTGAAAATGAGTAGCCAGTACTATGGTAAAAGCAATTGGAATGGTGGGCTGATGTGGTTCAAAGCTCTGGGTTTACCTCTCCAGTTTTGGCTGTTAGATCTTTAGGGAACTACCTCTAGCAGCTCATTATCAGCTTGTTGTGTTCAGGAACTTGCCATCTATAAATACCTACTCCAAGTAGATTGCATTCTTTGGCACCAGCTATATTATCTTTGCCCTAAGCATCCTGAGAGACCATACTCCACAATGCTGCAGAACAGGCTCCACATAGTGAGTTGCAATCACCTCAAATAACTCTTGCTGGTCCTCTCCAGTGTCAATTATCATGATAGAAAGGGATCTGAGATGTGCTCAACAGCAGTGTTCTGAGAATCTGCCAATTCTTACCCTGGCATTCTGGGAGATCCCTAGAAATGGGCAAGAGCACTTGCTGATGCTCTTCCAACTTTTCTCTGTGGCTCTGGACAGCCAGACTGTTCTACCTCAGATGGGATGCTTGGATGTCTAGGAGTCCTTAGACTAGCTCTATCTTCTCTCTCTAGGTGCTCATCATCTTCAGCTGCCTCTCCTTTTCCCTCCAGGTAGCTCGCTTCATCTCCACTTCCTTTGAATTGTGCTTCATGTCAACCTG
The DNA here is from genome assembly GCF_019054845.1 of Dipodomys spectabilis. Classification (NCBI taxonomy): domain Eukaryota; kingdom Metazoa; phylum Chordata; class Mammalia; order Rodentia; family Heteromyidae; genus Dipodomys; species Dipodomys spectabilis. The sequence goes on from NW_024870983.1 coordinate 3,840,936, forward strand.
TGGCTATCACACCAAGCCCTTCCACTTTCTCATCTATCTCTCTAGCTGTGAATCTGGCACAACAAGCTACATGTACCTTTTTTTATCTGTTTATCAAGATTTGAGCTGGAATCCCACGTGGTACTAGCTAACTGAGAACATGGGGAGCACCTTAAATACTCCCATGCAATTCACTGCTCATTGAGAAAGATGCAAATGTGTTGTGGTCAGTCTCTCCTTCTCCATTTCTTGTTAAGTAGAATAAAGTGAAGTCACAATGGAAATACTAGACAGCTGCTATGTTAGCAAGTGACCCAACCAAAGATAATTTAGTGAAGGGGTACTTATCAAATGTAGAAGGATAAATCCACATATTTATAGGATACTACTAAGGGCTTTCATCAAACTAGTTATTTTATGTCCCAATTGGTAGACCAATCTTAGGCTCTCCCCTAGATCTTCCTGATCTGAAGGCCTGAGGACTCCTACATACAACACAGACCTAATGACAAGGTTGAATAGAAAATAGTTGAGTATGGATTAGTATTCTGAAGGTGTGCTAAGCTGTTGTCTTGTCATGATTACCATTAAATCAATGTCCTTTCTCTGACCTTCACCATATCTCTTTATTTGGCATAATTGGTAGGTTTCTTAGTGTGTCATTTTGTCCTGTTAGATCAGTGCACAGGTTAAAACATTAACATGCCAACCATGGGTTTCCATTATCCTATTAGACGTTTTGCCTTCTAGGACCTTCCTTCCAGATAATTCTCTTCTTGTGCCCTCATATGCATATGCTCAGAGAAGTGAATATCTCATGAACCATGGAACATAGTTGCTCAATGATGATTAGCTAACACAGAGACTCAAGTAGTTTGGGTCTGGAGCCTTTCTGAGAGGCCTTGTACTATATACTGTGGGCAACATTGACAGAAATTCCTCAGAGCAATACCACTGGCAACAAGTGAACACTGACTACTACTCAGCCCTTACTAGTTCTACTCAACCAGTTACCCTGCCCATAATTACCCTACACCTCTGTAGACCTTCCACTCCTTCTCAAAGTCCCTCTTCCAATTAACCCCATCGCTCCAAGCCCTGACCTACTCTAGAAAACCCCCACTAGACAACCCCACCACACTATCCCATCTCTCGACACCCACATTGCTCCACTGCAAACCACTGCATCTGTTGGCCTCCTTCTGGAAGCCTCACCAGGCTCAAATGTAAATCCCTGTCCCTTCATAGTCCCTTTTTGAAGGTTGCCTTGCCCCACTGGAAACCCTGTCCAAAGTCTAATGTCCTGCCTTGAAACACTAAAATCCTCACCCAACCTTACTCCTCTTTTCGAAGTGGTGACTGGCTACACCAGAAACCCTGTCCTAACTTGTCTAGTCCACTGGATCCTATCCCTGCTCTCACTAAGCTCTGGTTCTGAAAATCTCCTCCATACATTGTGACTACACCCTTCTCTGCAGGAAACCTCACTTCCACCCTAACATACTTCCCAAAGGCCTGCCATTGTCCACCAGAAACCCCGCCCATTACTAGTCCATGTCTTCCTTTTACCACCCTGACCTCTCAAAGCCAGACCCTGAAAAGCCTCTCCCTCATAGCTCTGCATTCCTGCACCAGAATCCCCACCTTCTGTCAGCCTCTTGGCTACATTCACTGCCCTGCCTTATGGGAAACCTCATCCTACATATCCCACAAGGGCTCACAATTCTCCCCCAGAACCCTTCCTGTAAGTAACCTCCTCCTTTGTAGCTTTGTTCTTCCTTCTCAAAGCTCTGCCCCAATCAGCCTCCAGCCCTGTGACCCAGCCTTCTTACTAAAGTACCGCCTACTCTACAAGAGACCAGGCCCCTAACAAGTCTAGTACTTCCTGTCTCCTCCCTGCGGTCTCAAAGCCCTACACAGACCAGTCTCACCCTGCTCCACTACAGAGACTGTGCCAATACCAATTCCCCCTTTTAACCAGAGAGGGCTCCACCAGAAACCCACACCATCTCATCCATGAAGGTCCAATCTAGTAACTGTTATTACAAATGTGATTTTGTACTGGCCATAGAATTCATACTAATCAATATGATAAGAAAGCAGTAATGCAAAAAGGCAACAAAAATTAGACAGCTATTAGATGCCTTATTCTAGTTTGGGGTTCTGTTACCAGGCAGATACACATTGTGTGAAAATGTATGAAGGTGATTCCTCTTATTGGAAACCATTCTTTGAAGTATCAGTAAGGTTTCATGAATGATTATTTTATTTCTAGAAAATTCGTGCATATTTGTGCGCATTAACTTTAAAAAATATTAGTTATTTTAAATCCTCTGTTTTCATTGAGGAAAGAGTATTAGATGACTTTCAACTCATCTCTATAATAAATAATTTTGGAGTTGCTTACCTTACTATGTACCAGAGTTTTTAGAAACAGAAATTCTCTACCAAGGGGCTGGGAAGGTGGCTCAGTGGTACAGTGCTTGCCTTGCATGCATGAGGCCCTGGGTTCGATTCCTCAGCACCGCATAAACAAAAAAGAAAAAGCTGGAAGTGGCGCTGTGGCTCAAGTGGTAGAGCACTAGCCTTGAGCTGAAGAGCTGAGGTACAACGCCCAGGCCCAGAATTCAGGCCCCATGACTGGACCCCCCCCCCAAAAAAAAAAGAAAACAGTAATTCTCTGACAGATTCCACTTTGAATTTCCTCCTTCCACTAAAGTGTCCTTTGGAAAAGATTGAAGTGAGATTATACAGGTAAAATGCCAGAAATAAAAACGTATTTTAGATCATAACAAAATTATGATAAAGACCCCACCCAATGTGCTTTTAATTTTCCAGCAAAAGGAACTTAAGCCCATTTAACTGTAGACTTTCTGAAGACTAGAATACAAAAATATAAGAAATGCCCTGTTATACCATGGTTCTGAAAACAAAATCAAAATAAGGAAAGACAACATAATGACACAGAAGGGAATGAAGAACTTGTACATATGATATAGCATGTAAAAAATACACTGAATCAAGTAAAAATTATTTTGGTCACCATGTCTGATTGTTCAATATATTTCATTGTAAATATTGTTCTTTGTTACCCTGTGACTTAATATTAAAAGTCTCAGCAGGCATCTGCCCAGGTAATTGTGTATTTAGTCAATTTCATCATTGCAAGAACATCAGGATGAAAAACTCCACACACCTTAAGACACACCTGCAACAGCAGTAGACATACACTCCTATTAGTCCAACAGTGTAAGCCAGACCTGTGTTTTACCAAAGCCTCGTATCTGGTATGCTATGGTTTATTCAGGCTGATGAGCCAAAGTAACTCCAATTTGAGATTAACCCCACCATTTTGTGCTAGGATTCCCTCAGAGTAATCCCAAGAGAGAGAAAAAAAACCCCACAGGTTGCCACCAACCCTGCCCACCCTTAAGAAATCAAAACAGTTGCCCAAGTTTTCCAGGAACAATACATACCAAAAGTTCAGAGAAAAGGCAGTGCGTTTCGGGTGGACTCAGACCAATCATGTAATTGCTTGTGTGGAAATTCCTTAAATTTGTTTGTTCAGTACTATAAAACTGTGCTAATTTTGTGCTCAGGGATTCTTAGCATCACCAGTTAGTGAGTGCACAGAGGACCAGCTTGAGCTTGCAAATAAAGGACTCTTATGCTGTTCATATTGGTTGTGGTCTCTGGGGGTCTTTCGGGGGTCTCAAGTCTGTACAACATTTCTGGGGGTTCATGTGGAATCCCCCTCAAAACCATCCAGACGCCCCACCACAGAGACTCAAAAAAAAAAATAACAGCTGTTAAGTGAAGGCACTGCTGTTCTGTATATTTGGTTGCCTGCAATTTCTGTATCTGTAATTCTGGTTTCCCACAGGGTCTCTATTCTGGTTGTCAAGGCCTCTTGGTAGACGCTCTATAAGACTGCCAACGGGGTCTGTGAGAAGATGTCCCCAGACCCCTCTTGGTAGATTGCTGTTTAGTACGGACATTTTTGGGAAATTTTCTGTCTGTAGTCTGGCACTTCATGCAGACATTTTTTGGGAAGTTTTCCATCTGTATTGGGAAGTTTTCCATTTTGGGGAAAACTCTCCATTTGTAGTTTGGCACTTTCTGGTTTACAATTTACAATGATGTAGTGTGTCTTTGTAAGTTCTGTCTTTGTGTTGAGTGTTCTGTTTGTCATTTGGAGTTTATCTTAGCCTTTGGCCTTGGCCCAGGAGGGTCTGAATATGGGGGAGAATCTGTCCGTCTGAAGGGATGGCCGCTAGGGACTTATTTCCCTTGCCCCAAAATGACTGGTACTTCTCTTCCATTTTGGAAGGCCCCTGGGTCAACAAAGGTTGGTGAGACATCACCCCATTCACTGAGACCTGATTGTTCTCTGTTCTATGTTTCCTGAGGTAGGGAAGTTCTGGGTGAGAGTGGCAGGCTCATTCAGCAGACTCTGGATTCAGCTTGCTGAGTGAGAACGGCACAGAGTTCTGGTAGGGATAAACTCAGCCTTTGGGTGTTGAGTTGTCTAGTTCTGTTTTAGAATTGGTACGAGCTTTAATGTGGGTTTTTGGTTTTTGTGTTTTTGTTATTTATTTGAACATCTCTGGGGAAATGAAAGCTCCAGCCTCCAGCTGAGCTCAGTCACAGAGAAGGCTGTGTGGCTGGGTTTCACTTTTCAGCTAGTATTGACAATGTAAAGTGCTCTTGTCTAAAATTGGATAAAAATCAGGCCAGTTTAGTTTCAGGTGACCCTTCCCCCAGCATTCATCCAACAGAAGGGATTCAAAAGATTAATTGGTGAAATGCCTTTGTAAACAAGCAAGCCCTGGAAAAATTAAGCTCAACAAAGACACTTAGTTTAAAAGAAATATTGTCTTAAATTTTTGTTTGAAAATTTTTGAAAATGTATGTACAAGTTGTGTTTATTTTTGCATGCTCAAAGTTCTGTGAGAGTATTTTTTGTATATGTTTGGTAATATGTTGAAGATAGACATTTTCAACATTCTGTAACAATTAGGTGAGTTTAAATTTAAAATTCAAAAGGTTATGAAGTTTGGACATTACCAAAAATTTAAAAAAATTTTCACTTTGTTTTAAATAGCTTTTTAAGGATTCATTAACTTGAAAATGTATTTTAGAATGCATAAGTCTCTTTACACTGTAATCAAGATTTCTGGCTTAACAACAAGGAGAAACTTATAAGACAAGAGAAGAACTATCTTTAGGAGTGAAGGGTGAACATGCAGAAGTGCAGTTCAGCTGGTCATGCACAGTGGAACCATGCATGGTGAAAGAGGGCAAGCTGGAACAAATGCAGTTCATCTAACCCTAAAGAGTCAGACTGGGTGCGTGCCCATTACACAGGAAGGGCTAAGGGGCTCATCTTTATTCTGTAACTTACCTTCAGATAGACACTGGAAACATGATGGTAAAACTGAATGATGTAATAATCTGATTAGCATTGCTAAAACTGTCCCTTGGATGTGTTAAAATTAAAATTAAGAAGGCCTTCAAAAAGGGTTAAAAAGTTTATTTATATAATGTGATTTGTTCTCAATGATATTCTGCTATTGGATATTTTTTAAGGCATAATGGTGTTAAGTCTAGCTTCTTGGTACAGTGATGGTGATTGTAATTTTTGCAATAAGAAAAAAATGTTATTTGAGTTTAAAAGTTTTAATGTGTATCTGTTTTAAAACAAGCAGCCAAAAGGAAATGAGTGACACCTAGCCTTGAGAGGTCAAGGGATTTTTCAAAATGCAACTAAAAACTAAAGTATAGAGTATTAAAATGGAGATTACAAATTAGGAATTGATTTCTGTATATCAGGTTTAAAAGTAAAAATGTTCTAATCATTTGCCTCAAAATGCTAAAGGGAAAAATTAGGATTACCAAAATAATTGCTTAATTCCTATTTCCTTCTGCTCTCATAGATTGTTTTTTTTTTTTGCAACAGGTCCTAGCAGGCCCACAAAACAGAGTGAGGATTCTTGTAAGTTTATCAGATGTAACCTTGGCTCTTAGTAATTTTCAGGTAAGCACATGCTTAAAAGACACTTCTATGTTGACCACCTTGTTGCTTTTAAGTGGATGAAAGTGGCCTTTTATGAGAATTGTTGATTTGCAAACTGGTTCCACTCCAGCCCAGGCAGAAAAGGGTCCTTGTGAAACTGTCACCTCTACTCAGCCAAAAGATGGCTGAAAGAGCAAGCAGAGTTACTTTAGGACTCAAAGTGGCAGAGTGATAGCCTTGAGCTGTAGAGCTGAGGGTCAGCACTCAGGCCCCGATTTCAACTTCAGCAACTAACTAAGGGAAATGCCAATGAGGCATTTTTCCCAGTGTGGAGAAGACACTCCTGGGATGAAAATAATGGAGGAGCATCCAGAGACCATAAGCCACTGCTTGGATGGCAGAAATAATGTCAGATCCTAGAGTAATTTGTGCGTGGCCTTTCAAAAATTGGTCAGAGCCAGGAGGTCATGAGAACATAGTTTGTAAGCATGCCTACTGTTTATGCCTATCTACCTTGTAAGGGACAGGAACTCGTCAGTCATCTGTGATAGTACTAAAAAGATAAGGTTTTAAAATGTGGAAGATAGTTTAGATCCCAACCCCTGTATGTGCCAAAAGCTCTAATTGGCAGTAAATTTTGAGCTGATGCCACCTACATGAAATTCATCTGCTCAGGAAAAAAACTTTGTAAACCTGAGAGTGTGTTTCTATTGATATCTGTCTAAAGGCCTACATAGGTAAATGAGGCATTGTTAGGATTTCTAGAGATCACATTCCTATGCCATCTAGAAAGATCCTTTTGCAAACCAGAAGTCTAAATAAGCTCCACTGCTGTAGCCAGAAAAAAGGTCTGTGCATTTGTTAAAAGTTAAAATATTGTTCTTAATGACATTTAACCCTGATAACCTCTTTGTAAAATAGGCTATGGTTATAGGTTCCTGGCTAACTAGAATCAACATCCCTGATTCAGCTTGAAGAAGTGACAGAAGATGAATCTTTGCCCGTCATCCCCTTTTAAGAACAAGGGACCAGATTCACTTTATTAAAAATGTGACAAAACAGACAGAAGGAAAAGACATGGGAAATAATAGTACAGGCCTGAGCCCTCTATATCTGCCTAGAAAATCTTATCCTTATTAAAAGAACTATCTAATTTAAGGCACAAAGAAACACAGGTCCCATGGTTTCCCTTATTTGCAATATCTAGTATATGTATGAGTAAAGCGGAAAAAGTCAGATAATGTGATGTTAGGAAAATGAATCCTTAGATAGATATTTTAATTTTTTTTTCTTTCATGCATGTGTTTCTAACGCATTTATAAGATTATTTCTTTGTTGCTTTGTATGTCCCTCCCCCACAGTATAACCCCCGCTTTCAATATATTTGATGTCAGTATAACTTGTGGAGGAGATGGGGAAAAACAAGTCGTTTAAGGATTCAGGTGGACCTGTTGCAACAATGAGAAGTACAAATTGTCATGTTAAAAACGAGCTTTACAATGTCCATGGGGGGGGAGGGGGGAAGGATTGGGTGGGGGGGAGGGGGGAGGCTGGGAAGGGAGGTGAAGGATAAACAAAGGAGGAGGCTACAATGCTTGGTAAGAAATGTATGCATTATCTTGCCCATGTAATTGTAACCCCTCTGTACAGTATGTTCAGAAATAAAATTAAAAAAAAAAAGTTATCATCTTGGTAAATTGTCCCGAGCTATTGTCTAAATAGTTTTAAAATCTAGTGGGGTCACAGCCTGCCAAGCCTATGCCTTGTGTCCTTAACCAGGTTGTGTAGGAATTTGCAGCTCAGCAGGAGGTGTGACTGTCCCTCTGAGCCACTGAGAGACCCTACTGCTGCTGCTGTTGCTGCTGCACACACTAATGGGTAAAGTTCAACGACAGCCTGATAGTCACCTGGAGGAAATCCACATCATCACCCAGACCACCTCCACCGCAGTAAAATAGACTGAACTCCTGCTTGATTCCATTACCTGAGAATGTTTCCCTGTTGAAATCTGCTACAAAATAAGATCTTGTGGGACATTATTTTGGTGATATCTAATATCCCTCTCTACTTCCACAGTGGATATAAGTGGCAAGGTTATTGTTGAATTGCCTTAGGCACTTCAGGTCAAAGCCTCTTTTCATTCTGGTATGGTAATAACCTGCTTCTTCCTGGGTGTGTTTTAAAGATAAAGGAGGATTTTTTTTAAATCAATGGAGATAGTAAGAGGAATGAGACCCAGCCCTAATTTTAGCCTTAAAATCTATCAAGCTTTTCATCCTACTGGTGCCTTGAGGCTTTCTGAGATAACATGGTTCCACAAGTCAAAGGAAAAATGGGCAGTTTTAATCTCTAGCCACAAAGAAGGTCAAGGAATTGTAAAGAAGAGGAGGGTAGTACAGAAAGCATTAGGAAAGGAGTTGGGGAAAAATTGGTATCCTCTGGATAAGAAAGGATTTAAAAAGAAAGGATTGTCTTAAAATGTTTGTAAAGAAGACAAACCTCAGAAAGTTTAAGTATGTAGCAAATGGTATGAATGTGTCTTAAAATTGGAGCATATGAGTACATCTGGTATAAAATTAAGTTAGCTGTGAGGTATGAAGTCAGGATTGCTGGAAGAAAATGTAAGGCCCTTTGGTAGTGTTAATTTTGTTACTCACATTTGGACATTGTAGACTGTTGGCCTTTGTAAAAGAGGATCAGCACAGTCCATCTATTAGTTCTGAGATCTCAATACCAAATTGTAAATATAGAAGACTGTGCCAATTAGGGACCATGATTGGTCCCCGATGCTCTAGAAGAGAAGAGAATGAAGAGCCAAAGTAACTCCAATTTGAGATTGACCCCACCATCTTGTGCTAGGCTTCCCTCAGAGTAACCCCAAGAGAGAGAAAAAAACACAGGTGCCCAAAACCCTGCCCACCCTTAAGAAATGAAAAGAGTTGCCCAAGTGTTCCAGGAACAGAACATAACAATAGTTCAGAAAAAGTGCAGTGCGGTTAGGGTGGAATCAAACCAATCATGTAACTACTTATGTGGAAGTTCCCTAAATTCTTTGTTCAATACTATAAAAGCTGTGCTGATTTTGTGCTCGGGGACTCTTAGCATCACCATTTACCAAGTGCACGGAGGAGCAAGCTTGAGATTGCAAATAAACGACGCTTGCTGTTAGCATTTTTTCATGGACTCTGGTGGTTTTCCGGAGTTCCAAGTTCATACAACAGGGCTTGATACAAAATGTCTCTTCCCAGAGAATTAAATGATGGCATTTATGGCTAACATGATTTAGGGTCATTATTAACATCTAACACATGATGACGTTTTTATTTATACCTCTCTTTCTCTCTTTCTTTCTTCCTCCTTTCTTTCTTTTCTTTTCCTTCCTTCCTTCCTTCCTCTCTTTCTTTCTTTCTTTCTATGTCTTTTTCTTTCTTTCTTTCTTTCTTTCTCTTTCTTTCTTTCTTCCTTCCTTCCTTCCTTCTCTCCTCCTCCTTCTCTACTTTCTTTTCTTTCTCTTCCCTTTCTTTCTTTCTTTCTTTCTTTCTTTCTTTCTTTCTTTCTTTCTTTCTTTCTTTCTTTCTTTCTTTCTTTCTTTCTTTCTTTCTTTCTTTCTTTCTTTCTTCCCTCTTTTAGGAGATGAGTATGAATTGAGATATTTTGTTTGCTGAACAAGTATTCTACCATTAGAACAATCCTTTTTCAATTTAGTTACTTTGCTCATAAGTTATCAGTTTTGCTGAGGGCCGAACAGAGGCTAAGTTCCTCACCTCTGTCTGACAAGTAGCTAGGTTCATAAATGCATTCCAACATGCCAGGATTAAGGATGATATGAGAATCTTATTACTTTCCTTGCACAGTCATTCTGAACTGTGATCCTCTCAAATTCTATCTCTAGTTAGTGATGTGAGCTCCAATAGCCTGCCACCAGTATAGATTGTCTAAATGAATGGTTGAAGACAATTTCAGTTTAATCTTTTTTTTGACAGTCCAGGGGCTCTTATAACTTTATTTCTGTACAATTTTTGTGTATATGTGCACATTAGCTTTAAAATGTGGCTTTTCTCCCCTTTTTTTTCATTTTTTCTTTTTCTTGATCCTGGGGCTTAACTCCATGCCTGGGCGCTGTCCCTAGGCTGTTCAGATCAAGGCTAGCACTTTGCCACTTTAGCCACAGTGCCACTTCAGGTTTTCTGGTGGTTAATTGGAGGTAAGTGTGTCATGGATTTCCTGCCAGGTTTGTACTACCATCCTCAAATCTCAGCTTCTGATTAGCTAGAATTACAGGCATGTGCCACTGGCTCCCAGCTAAAATGTTACTTAAAGTTCTGTGATTTAGTTGAGGGAGTAGCATGAGTGTGTAGAAAGGTAACATTCAAGTCATCTCTAAATAATTTCAGAGTGTCATTTTCATAATATTTATTGCAGTGATTAATAACAGAAGCTCCCAACGTAACAAGATGATCCTTCATTTTCTCCCTCCCATAGGCACTATTGGAAGAGAATATTATGTATGAGTCCAGCAATTTCTTCTAATTAAAGACCAATCTGCCTTAGTTTATGAAAAAATGTCCTTTTTCTGACTACAAATATAGTGAAATCTGCAGTAGACTCCAGAATTTTATACCACCACAGGCATTTTAATTCACAAGAAATTAAGATATCAAAATGTTTATATTTTTGGCAGTGGTGGGGCTTGAACTCAGGGTCTGGACACTGTCCCTGAGACTGTACTCAAGTTAGTGAGCACTCTACTAATTGAGCCACAGACCCACTTTTGTTTTTTTAGTTGTTAATTGGAGATAAGAGTCTTATGGGGACTTTTCTTCCTCGGCTGGCTTTGAACTGTGATCCTCAGATCTCAGCCTCATGAGTAGTTGGGATTTCAGGCATGAGACACTGGCATCTGGTTTCAAATACTCATTTTTAAAATGATGAACTGCTTGGTGCCTCTGACACATATATAATCCTAGCTAATAGGATTACAGGTATGAGAAACTAACACTAGGTGTGTGTTGTTCATGTTGGGTTTTATTGGCATGTTTTAATATTGTTTGTTATACTACAATGCTCTTATTTTTATTTTCACCTAGGTGAGGGTGATAGGTGCTAACCAGTGTTGAACCTTATTTGGCTGAGAAAGAACCATGTGTCAGTTCTTGCCTAGAATGGCAAGGAATTGAAATCCTCCTGCTCTCAGCTCCCATGGACCTGGGATGATAGACGTATTCCATCACACATAGCCAGAAGCTGGGGAGCACTGCAGGTAAAACTACACTGGTCTTGAATTGATATACCAAATAGCTAGCTTTACAGGAAACCATATTTTATTCCATTTCACTTTGAAGTAGTGTACGTACATACTTAGAGAGTACAATGATAACACACTACATGTTTAATATATAGAATAGTCAATATATTTAGCACGTTTATCTCCTAAAACATTGAAGCTAATGTATTTTGGTAACCTCCTGACTCTGCTAGTTATTTTGGAATATTCAAAAACATGAATACATTGATAATGTGCATTAAAAATGGGAAGTTAATAGAGTTAGAGACAATTTAGACTAAGTGTAATAAATATACATTTATCTATTGCAGTTCCGAAGAACTTTATCGCATATTCACCATGACAATACCACCATATATCCACCATGACAAGAATTTTCCATTTCACAACCTGCCATCATTTATCTTTTTTACATTCTCCTTATAAGTATGAATGTTTTCCTGTTTTTATAATGTTTTGAAATTATTATATCATGGAATTAAAAATTTGTGGAGTCTACTAAAATTATCTCATTTTGTTTGCTTTTGGGATGCTAAAGTATTAAGACCAAGGTTTCTTGAAAGTTATGCTAGCAGACTATATCCCTAACTTATATTCTAATTACATCTTATTATTTTATTTTGATATATGGCTTTGCTGTTGCTGTTTTTGTTTTTTGTTTGTTGTTTTGGTCATGGGGCTTGTACTCAGGGCCTGAACGCTGTCTCTGCACTGTTCAGTTCAAGGCGAGCACTCCACCACTTGAGCCAGAGTGCCACTTCTGGTTTTCTAGTGGTTTATTGGAGATAGAAGTCTCATGGGCTTTCATGCACGGGCTGGCTTTGAACCACGATCCTCAGATCTCAGCCTCCTAAATAGCTAAGATTACAGGCTTGAGCCACCAGCACCCGGCTGCTGTTGCTGTATTATGGTGTAGAGTGTTGTGAGGCTCAACTGAAACTTTCAACCCCACTGCCTCCAGTAACAATGCTTTATCACCAGGTTCTGGAGGCTCTTAATTATAACAATAGCTAATCAGGAGGTTGAGACCTGAGATTTAGTTCAGATAGCCTGAGCAGGAAATTGTGTGTCTTTCCTCTCCAGTTCACTACAAAAAGCTTGCAGCAGAACTGTGGCACAATTGGTAGCACTACAGTTAAGGGAAAGATACTTGTGATTGTCATATAGACTTGGAGTTCAAGTCCTAAAACACACATATGCACTGACACACATTTGCACACATATACACACACACACACACTCACACACAGTTGTACACACACAGAGTCACAGGCAATATTGTATGTTAAATTCTTATCCAGAGATTGGACAACAGCTCACTTATTTGTGAAGGTTTTTCTTGATTATTTTGAAGGAGGAGGATAGTTCATGAGACACAGGTGACAAGACTTTAGTGAGGAATACTTTATAAACGACTAGCTTATAAAAAGAACAGGAGCACGGTTTTTATCTTTAAATCTTACATTCCTTCAACTATAATTTTAAATAATAATCATTGAGGGGCTGGGAAGGTGGCTCAGTGGTAGAACGCTTGTCTTGCATGCATGAAGCCCTGGGTTCGATTCCTCAGCACCACATAAGCAAAAAAAAAAAAAAAGCCAGAAGTGGTGCTGTGGCTCAAGTGGTAGATCACTAGACTTGAGCTGAAGAGGTGAGAGACAGTGCCCAGGCCCAGAGTTCAGGCCTCACAACTGGACACCCCCCAAAAAAATAATCATTGAATTATGAGAAGACAATGCAGCACCTCTTCTCTTCTCCCCTTCCCCTCTGTCATAAAATATGACAAAAGTATCAAAAATAGTCTTTTATCTTAAAAGAATGTACACGTGTAAAAATGTCTGACTATATGTGTAAGGTTTTTTCAATATTTTTATGATTTTTCCCACCTCTAAGTACTTGCCTTTTTGGCAGATTACAGCACACAGGGGCTTCAAGATCAAACAGAAGATTAGGAAACATAAACCAAACAGTGTCCTAGGAAGTAGATGTCAGAAATAGATGCAAGAAGCACATGGCAAGCTGAGAGGGCCCTGAGAGGCAAAATGATTTTTGCAGGATGAGAGGAATAGTGACAAATAAGGCATGGATCTCACCTAGGAAAGCTTCCTTGAGGCTGAGACTGTGCTGGTTCCTGGGCCTAGCTGAGGATGTTGGGATTTGACAATGTCCACATTTGTATAGAGTGATGTGGGAGAGGAAATTTCAGCCTCCAGTTTGTCTTTGGGATGGTCTTATGTGAGTAAGCAGCTTAGATCATTGGGCTCTGAGAGATGACACTACTTCCCTCACAATGGAATAGAATATGGAACTCTGAGTACCAGGCAACTGTTAACTACAGTCAGCTCAAGCCAGCTCAGGTGGCCTGTAGCTCAGGAACAAGAAAGATGTTCCTGTGTTGTTTTCAAAGTTCAAGAGGGTCAGGTCTCAGGCATGAGTGGTGTGAGTGTCTTACTCGATGCTGCAGACATTGGATAAGTGCCAAACCACAAATCCAATGTCTCAGGCCTTTTTATAAGAAGAAACCAAGGGAATCACAAGGCAACTCAGGCCAGGTGTAACTATGACAGGAAACCTATTTGATCTCATTCTAGCCCACAGTACAGGCTTCTTCTTGTGTGCTTTTATATGTGTATACTGAGAAATTATTTACTATGTACTTTTCAATCCACTCTATTACTCATTTTGAAGTGTACTCACATTTCCATGTTTCAAAGATGCATTCTTTTTACTACCTCAGTGTGACAGTGAGTCTTCCCAAACCCTGAATGTGCCTTATAATATATGGAGCTTGGACTCAGGTTTATTGGAAATGCTGGTAATGGACCTGGTCCCGGCCTACCAGAAAGGTGATCTCTTCTATGTTGGAAACTTCCACCACCACTAAAGAGAGTGGGGAACAATGGAGCAGTTGCTGGATATTGTTTAAAAAGTGAGTGTTCCTCATTCAAACCCAGGACCTCTCTGAGACTGTTTCAGTGGGGTTTTATCACAGGAGCTTTGCTTGAGACAAAGAAGTGCACTCCCTGGATAACTCCTTAAGAGTGGCTTGCCAGAACATTTCATTTTCCTCAGAAGCTAGTGGAGCCTTAACAGTTTGCTTGCTGAGAAACTAGGATTAAAGGAATGAGCCAGTGTCACCCAACCTCCACCCTCACCTAGGAAATCACTATCTTGGAGGTCTTTGAAGGAATATAGATGGAAGAAAGAATGGAACTTGAACTTGTGGCCTGAATGCTATTCCGTTCGTATCACTCTGCCATTTAAGCCCCAAGTCCAGGTCTGGCCTTTGGCTGGTTAATTGAAGATAAGTGTCTTTAGAATTTTACAAACTAGACTGGGTTCAAACTGTGATCCTTAGATCTCACCCTCCTGATTAGTAGGATTAGAGGGATGAGCCATGGGACGTTTATTTGGACAGATGCTAATAAGCATCCTCACAGAATTTCCATGAAATTGTATAGACATATCTCCACTTTTTGTCTGTTATGTTTACATTACCATATGTGACTTAACCAGTACCATGTGTGTCCTGTTAGTTCAGAAAAGGAGAAGCATAGAGTTAGCTTCCTTCTCTCCTCCCATTGGTACAGATCCTTCCACCATAGCTGGGAGGAAGATGAACAAGATGAAGAAGTAAGTGGACGTTGGCACAAAGAGACATTCTGTCTTTGAAAACTAGGTATCTTTGAGGTTTCTGAATCAAAGTCAACTTCCTTCTTTGCACACCAGTTGTGATTTTTACCAGGGCGTTGAGGCTTGGCACTTCAGTGGATAGCAGATTACACAATGTGGATGTGGTTGTGGTTTTGGACTCTCATGGATGACAAGGAGGGCTATGTATAGCAAGTCAGATCAAGTGGAAAAACAACCTTCTCCTCCTATCATAGGGAGAATTTTGGATGATTATAGTTAAGAAATTTCTACAAGTGGGTTGTGAGGAGCATCCTGCTTGCAAGAGTCTCTTCCTACAACATGCAAGTCCCACCAGAAAGAGGCTATAGTACAAAGGTCAGGATGGGGAGGAAAGGCTCTCATTTTCCTTATCACCAGTCTGCCCATAGCATAGTTTGTTCCATCTTCCCTATGTGGATGGACTTCTACCTTGAAGATTTCTATGAGAACAAGAACCATGACACCCTGAAAGAACTTACACAGTATGTCAAGCTCAACATGCCCTCTTCAGACTTGCTCTTCTGCTTACATATTCTTCTGGACCAGCTAGAGGAACGCATGGCCCATGAGACCAGGAAAAAGTGGAAGAAGTCCTTGTTTAGATACCTCAGAGCTGGTGAGTATGGATGGAACCTGGGTCTCTAGGCATGGGCCGTATGGGCATAGAGCCCTTAGTACTCCCCAGGTTGGCAAAATATCCTTTTATGGATATTCTTTGCCAGGTAATATCTGTTCTCCTTTGAAAGAACTTGGAAGTAGCCACTCGTTAGAAACATCCTAACTTCTCATCAGTGTTCAGTCCAAACTCAAGTTCTACAGCTCCCCCCATTAGATTCTCATGAAAGTTTAGTCACACCTTAACTTGAGTTCTAAGACTCCTGTACCTATTTCTATGCTTAGGTTTGCATCACAGCAGCTCCTGCAGATCTCCAGATAAAGAACTCATCAGTGATGTCGTTTATGATGACTCATGGAGATCAGAAGCCATTACTGATCTCCAGAAAGCATGTGGACATAGAGGGTATTTTTTAACATATAGAAAGGGCTAAGCAGGTTTTGAGTCCTGTGGACATCCCACTGGTTCTGAACCCCACATGTGAAGCAGGTGTACCTGCACTTACCACCAAGGAAGAAGATGATCCAGAATGTCTTCCACTGATGTTCATAATCCACCTAGATTAGCTCCAAACAAGTCAAAAAGACATGTCTTGGTATGCAGGGTAAATGTGTGCTAATGGAAAATGACCCCAGTGTATCTTCAGGAAAACCAATAAGTGAGGTCCAAAATCTAGATTCAGTTGAGAAAAGGGAATCTTTCCTCACAGAATATCCTGACCAATCTGTCCTCCTGCAGGGGATCCAATTTCCAATTGAGAAATTAGAATCTGTCCTTCCTTGGACTCAGGAAGAAAACCCTGTCTTTAATGAGGAAGTAAATCCCTTTTAGGACTCTGAGGCAGAATTTCTTTCTGAAGGCAACTTAGAAGCCAATCTAGATTTAGAGATTCCTTCCCCCATTCCTGGGAAAACCTGTATTTTTCTTTTTGTCCTGATAGTTATAAAATGCTCATTCTATTTATTTTTCTAAATTTATTAAAATGTTAGTGATTTTGATATATTCTAGAATTCATGAATCATAAATATGTTTCTTTTTAAGCCTAGATCTGAAGCATTGTGCATATGTGTTTTGTGGGGGGGAAACATAGAGTGACAGGGGGCTGTACAAAAGAGACTACTGCATATTAACAGAACTGTTAAATGCACAGGGGGCAGCAAGGAAGCTAGGCCATGCCTGTATGGGGAAACAAGGTGGCTACAAAAGGTCTATGACATAGCAGATTAGATGTCCTAGAAAGCTATTCTGTCAATTCAGACAAATGCCACAATACTTATAGTGGTATATAGGACAATCTTCCAACCGTGAGTTCAAATCTGTATACATTTCATTGTGCTTTGGGCACATATGGAAGAAAAATTACTCTCCAATAATATCATACAGTAATGTGAATCATTTTCTTTAAAACTGCTCCAGGGCTGAGAAAGTGGCTCAGAGATAGAGTGCTTGCCTTGCATACATGAGGCTCTGGGTTCAATTCCTCAGCACTACATAAGCAGAAAAAGCTGGAAGTGGCATTATGGCTCAAGTGGTAGAGCACTGGTCTTGAGCTGAAGAGCTTAGGGACAGTGCCCAGGCCCAGAGTTCAAGCCCCACAACTGGTTAAAAAAAAAAAAAAAAAAACCTGCTCCATTAAACAATTAATTAAATAATTAATAATTAATTCAGGCAGCAGCCACTTCATCTGGCATGCTGGTCCCTCTGGTGAAGTAGGATCCTAGTGGAAGCCTGCCCACCTCGGGCCCTTGTGAGCACCCCTCACCTGGGACTGTGGGAGAAGATCAGGGTGCACCTGCTGTTGGGCTAGGGCAGCAACCTAGGGCAGCAACCTGGCGGCTGCTGCATGAATGACACATTGCCACTGACTCACATCTAGCACTCCCTGCCCCTTGGGCCGGGTCCATGAGGATCAGCCTCTGGGAGCATACGCACACTATGGGACAGAGTCCACCCACCTAGGAAGGAGTGCAGAGTGAACAGATACCACTCTGTGGATCAGTTTGTACAGTATTTATCAGCCGTGGAGGAGGGGTTGATTCTGCTCCGCTGTGGGGAAAAGAAAAAAAGCAGGCCCAAGTGGGGTGATGCCAACTTTTGTACTCAGACTGGCAAGGAAACTTTCCTCCACGCATTCTCCAGCAGGCTTAGGAAGCCATTCCATGCTCCTTGTCCATGGAATAGCAGCCAGGGACACTCACATCCAATACTCCTGGATGCTCTTTTGGGTTTGTTTGTTAATTTATTCAGAGAGCCCCTCCCTCAGACAGCAGAGTTATATTCTGGGTTTTGTAAAATGTTCTGCATCTAAGCATTCCCAGTGTTTGGTTTTTGTATTGTTTCTTGTAAATGCGTTTTGAAATTTGTGTTTTAGGTGTTGAGGTGCGGGAGGAGGAGCCAGATTATGAAAATAGTTTCCTACAAGCCTTTCATCTAAAAATGAAAACAGATTCTCTCTAAAAATGCCTTTCAGGAAATAAATTTGAGAGTGGAAAAAAGGCTGTTTTCTCATGAGATCACAATGTGAGATTTTTATATGCATGTTTTATGCGTTCAAAATACAATTAAGTAATTCACTATCTAGGAACAATTGTCCAGACCTAAGAGTTAAGTGTCTTGGGAGTTAGAGGCAGAGTTTTTGAGCTTTATCCAAAGGGAGGGAAGAAAGTTAAAATCCATAGATTATTTTGTAGAATCAAAGTGGTAATACAAAATGAGAATCACTAAAAAAACCTCTTTGCTATTTGGGTTTTCTATTGTTCCATATGAATTTTTGGATTACTTCGATTTCATTGAAGAGTGAGATTGGGATATTGATAGGTATCACATTGAATTTGGATATAGCCTTTGGCAGTATTGCCATTTTCATGATGTTTTTCCTCCCAATCCATGAGCATGGGTGGTTTCCCAGTTCCTTAGTTCTGCTTTCATTTTCTTTTTCAGATTTTTAAAATTTCCGTCATAGAGGTCCTTCACCTCTTAACTCCTAGATATTTTATTCCTTGTGTGGCTTTTAAAAAGGGGTAGCTTTCCTAATATCACCCGCATTCTTATTGATATTGGAATACAGGAAAGCCATTGATTTCTGAGGGTGAATTTTATACTTGGCTAGTATGCCAAAGTTTCTGATCAGCTCAATAATTTGGGAATGGAGTCCATGCGGTTCTTTAAATACAGGATCATATCATCTGCAAAGAGGGAGAGTTTTCCTTCATCTTTCCCTATTTGGATCCCTTTAAGTTTGCATCTTGTATTATTGCCCCAGCTAGCATTCTAATACTAAGTTGAAGAGTAGTGGAGAGAGCAGACATATTTATCTCATTCCTGAATTTATAAGAAATGGCTTTAATTTTTCACCATTAAGTATAATGCTAGCTGTGAGTTTGCCAATCCATAGCAGAAAGAACAGCACTGGGGCACTATCAGTTCCAAATTTCAAACTCTACTAAAAAAACATAGTAAAAGGACAGCTTAGTACTGGCACAAGAATAGACCTGAGAATCAATGGAATAAGACTGAAGACTAAGAAATAAACCCACTGACCTATAGCCACCTAATCTTTGACAAGGGAGCTAAAAAATAGAATGGAAGAAAGACAGCCTTTTGATTAAATGGTATTGACAAAATTGCTTCAACACCTTTAGAAAACTAAAGCTAGATCTGTATATATCACCCTGAATGAGAATCAACTCCAAATAGATCAAAGACCTCAAAATAAAAAGACACCATGAATACATTACATGAAAGAATAGGAGAAACTCTAGGACTTTTTAGCACAAGCCGAAATTTTCTTAATAGAGAAGAGGAAACAAAAAAAATCAAAGAAAGTTCGGACAATGGGGATTGCATGAAACATCAGAGCTTCTGCAAGGCAAAGGTCATAGCTAGCAAGATCAATAGAAAGCACACGTTCTGGGAGAAGATCTTCACGAGTCATAAAACGGACGAGGTCTTATATCTAAAATATACTTAGGACTCAAAAAATTAAATCACCTGAAAACAAATCCTCAAAGAAACAACTACTCGATAACTAAGTGTGCTAAAGACTTAAAGAGAGACTTCTCTGAAGAGGAAATAAAAATGGCCATTAGACTCATGAAGAAATGCTCAACTTTTCTAGCCATAAAAAGGAGAGCCTGGCATAATATATGACAAACATTAAGGGTAAACAACTACCAATTGTGAATACGGTTCCAAGCCAAACTCTCCTTTACATTTAAAGGATATATAAAAATATTTCATGACAAAGAAAACTTAAAAGAACGTATATCCACCAAATCAGCAGGGTAGAAGTTAATTAAATATACCCTATATAGAAAAGATCAAGAAGAACAGGAATTGGTTATATAAAATGCTCCCTACCAGAGAACAAGGTAAATATATTAACCGTAGATGAGGCACAGCTCCTAACAGCAGTGGTATAACATAGCAGGGCTTATCGGATATTTCTCAGTCTTAACTTTCATTATCAATGGAATTAAATTTCCAATTAGAAAACAGATCAGATAGTAGTATCAAAAAACAAGACATCCATCCAGTGTCCACAAGAGATACATTTTATTGACAAAAACAAACATACTCAAACTGAAAGGCTGAAGGGAAAATTTTCAAGTAAATGGACACCATAAACAGGCCACAGTAGAATTAATAAATTAAGATAAAATAGAATTCAAATTAAAATTATTAGGAAGAGTCATTACATGTTGATAAAGGCAACTCTCAATTAAGAGGATATAACAAGTGTAAATATCAATGCCCTGAACCTGGACCACCCTACATCATCAACCAAATACTACACAACCTAAAAACACATCTCAACCCATCATTGTCATCCATCGATTGGTTATACTGGAAAAACTCAACCAAGAAACTGAACTAAATAACTACACTGACCACCTACCCCTAACAGACACCTACAGAATATACATTCAGTATCAGTATATACATTCTTCACAGCAGGTCGTGGAAGATTCTACAAAATAGAACCTATACTATGTCACACAGAAATTTTGTCCAAATTGAAAGAAAAATTAATTGAATTCACATATCTTTTCAGACCACAACAGAATAAACTTAAAATTAAACAGCTAAAGCAAAAAAAAAAAAAAAGGTCAAACCCATGAGGAGTGAACAACACACTGCTGTATGACCAGTAGCACACTGAAGAGATTAGAATAGAAATCTGAAAGTTTCTGGAATTTAACAAAAATGAACACACAAAATACCAGCTACTCTGGGACATATTAAATGCAATACTTAGTGGAAAATTTACAGCTTTGAATACCTACATCAAGCAATTGGGGAAATCTCAAATCAATATTTCATTTGATTTTAATTACAGTCTGCTATTAGGACTCCCACAGACACCAAAATCAGAGGATGCTAATTAATCTGATAAAATGCATAATAAATTTTTATAATTAATATAACATGAAGATTTTAATATTAATAACATTAAAAATACTTGTATTCACATTATATAATATATTGAAATCCTTTAGTTTCATCAATTTTTAAAATATTTATAACTAAATGTAAAGTGTTTATAAATAGTTATTTGATGATGTATAAAAAATAAGAAAAAGATTTGCATGCATATTACTACAAATGCAAACAGATTCACCTAGTTATTTATGATCCTTCATTTGTTGGTTCATTCATGCATGGATAACATGCAAAGAAGTGAAAATTGCAAACTTGACTTTATTAAATTATTCATTACATGGAGTTTATGTTGGGCTAAATAGATTTTATGAATTAAATTGTTTTGTCCCATCCTTTCTCCCTCCCTTCCTTCCTTCCTTCCTTTCTTCTTTGCTTCCTCCTTCCTTCCCTCCATCCCTACCTCTCTCTTTCGCTACTTCCTTCCTTCCTTCCTTCCGTCCTTCCTTCCTTCCTCCCTTTCTTCCTTTCTCCCTCCCTTCCTTCCTTCCTTCCTTTCTTCTTTGCTTCCTCCTTCCTTCCCTCCATCCCTACCTCTCTCTTTCTCTACTTCCTTCCTTCCTTCCTTCCGTCCTTCCTTCCTTCCTTCCTTCCTTTCTTCCTTCCTTCCTTCCTTCCTTCCTTTCTTTCTTTCTTTCTTTTTCTTTCTTTCTTTCTTCTTTCTTTCTTTCTTCCTTCTTTCGTCTTATATTCCTCTCTTCCTTTTACTCAGAATATTTCTTATGGCAATAGAAAAAATCCCAACTGTTGTACTCTAAGGTGTTATGAGTAATTATAAATATTAAGTAGATTAATATTGATTTTAATAATCTATGTTATATCTTAAGACAAATTATACTAAAAACAACTTTTCAAATGTTCCAAGATATGTAACAAATATTACTTTTCATGATATTGTTCATTTCTTCAAACTAAAATAAGCATTTAGACATAATATTGTGTGTGTGTGTGTGTTTTGTTCTTGTGATTTTAACTCAAGACCTATCCCTTAGTTGTTGTTATTTTCCTCAAGGGTATTGCTCTATCATTTGAGCCACAATTCTATTTCTGGTTTTTCTTCTGTGTGTGTGTGTGTGTGTGTGTGTGTGTGTGTTTGTGTGTGTGTGTTGTAATGTGTGTGTGTGATTAATTGAGATGTGTCTCACAAACTTTCTTGCCAAGGCTCTCTAAGATTAGGACTTGGTTAAATTCACTCTCCTTTTACCTCTCCACATCCCTTTAATCCTATTTTTGCCCACATTTCTCCCTAAAATTAATAATTTGTGGTTTGCCAAATTATTCTTTGCTGTTCTTAGCCCATTAAGCCATAGTTGTTTGATGTTGAATAAATTGTATCTGTTGAAAAAGATTGTATCTGCAGGCTTTTGTCTGTGCAACTACAGATCTTTGATGATACTTGCCTTAAAATTTTTTTCTAGCAAAAAATTGGTTTTACTTTCATACCAGCTGGGCAGAACAAACCGGAAAAACACAAGGAAAATTGCAAGTCAAGTTATCTGAACTCCCACTCAGGAAAATCATTTGACAGCATAGTTAATATATAATCTAGAAGAGAGTTCCCAAAAATCTCTACAAACGCTACTGGTAAACATGGTGAATGAAATGGTTGAAAACCTGCAAAGGATTCAATGTGAGTGTGATAGGGAGAGAGAGAGAGAGACAAACCAAAGATTAATACTGGAATCTCATGAGAGTGAGGAAGCTCCTCAAAGATTGATACAGGAATTGCATGAGCAGGATGAGAACAGTCAAAGAGAAATACAGGAATTGCATGAGCAGGCTGAGAACAGTCAAAGAGAACTACAGGAAATGCATGAACATGAGGAAGCTAATCAAAGAGTAATACAGGACATGGGAGAGCAGGATGACAATAGACAAAGGTGAACAGGTGGCATTCATTGAATCCATAAACAGAAAGCTGAAAGAATTCAGGGAGACCACAAAGGGAAAGTTGAATGAAGCCTAATAGAAGGAATGGGAGTACAAGGAAACCATAACCAATCCAGTACGTGATTTGAGAATAAATACAACACCAAATTAAGGAGGTAAAGAAGTTCATACAAGATCTAGAGCAAAGCTCCAACAAAGAATTTGAAGCCATCAGAGCTGACGAATTTGAAGGAAAGAAATAAAAAACAAAGTAGAAAGTCTCGACAGTAGGTTACACCATGCAGAGGAGCAAATTTGAGGGATTGAGGACAGCCAGTTTATTACAGAGAAAGAACATACAACTATCCAAGACAAATCCAAGAAATATGACAGATCTATTCAACATTTGGAAGACAATCTCTGAAGGCTTAATCTGAGGATAATGGGTGTAGAGGAACACCTAGAGACAGAATTCAATGGTCTAGAAAATTTGGTTAACATGATCCTAGCACAGAACTTCCCAAGCATGCAAAAAGATAGGCCTATTCAGTTACAAGAAACTTTTAGAACCCCAAATAGACCAGACTAGGGCAGGATATCTCACCATTACATTATAATCCACACAGGATCAATTCCAAGGAAAAAATCCTTAAATCTATCAAGTAGAAAAGATCAACTACTTACAAAGGGAAACCAATTAGAATCAGCTCAGATTTCTCAGTGGAGACAAATCAAGAAGAGCCTGGAATGATGTAGGCCATGTCCTAAGGAAAAACAACTATCAATCAAGCATACTGTACCCAGCTAAGCTCTCCTTCATAACTGAAGATAAAATAAAAACGTTCCATAGCAAAGAAAAACTGAAACAATATATCTCCAACAAACCAGCCCAATAAAAAATACTTAACGATGTGCTACACATAGAAAACCAACAAGACCACAATAAAGACCAAGAAACGGCGCCCAAATGGAGAATCCAAGAACTATAGGAAGAATCCAGTTACTCCAACCCCCAAGAAGTTGGATAGCATTGCAGGAACTCCCAAATACTTCTCAGTCCTAACTCTCAACATTAATGGACTTAACTCTCCAATTAAGTGAGAGACTGTCTAGTTGGATTAAAAAGCAAGATCCTACTATCTGCTGTTTTCAGGACTCACACCTTGCTCATACAAACAAACACATTTTGAAAGTGAAAGGCTGGAACAAATTCTACCAAGCAAATGGTCCCCATAAAGAGGCTTGAATGGTAATCCTGATATCAGATAAAATAGACTTCAAATTACAATTAGTGAGAAGACATAAAGAAGGTCACTACATACTAATTAAGGGATCTCCCCTTCAGGAGGATATTACAATTCAAAATCTCTATTTGGCAAACGGATCACCCAGATTTATCCAAGAAACACTACTTTCCTTCAAATCTCACATAGATCCAAAGACATAAATTGTTGAAGAATTTAAGTCACCACTATACACACGAGATAGATCAAATCAGCAAAAATTCAACAGAGAAACTGCAGATCTAAACAACTGCATGGATCAACTAGATATAACAGACATCTACCTCATATTTCACCCAGCAGCATCAGAATACACGTTTTTCTCAGCATCACAAGGAACAGTTTTCAAAATAGACCCCATTTTAGTTCATGAAGCAATCTTGTCCAAATTCAGAAACATTGAAGTTTTGCTGTGCATTCTCTCACACCACAAGGGAATAAAATTAGAACTCAAAACCAAAAGCCACCAAAGAAAGTCCTGTAACACATGGAGGCTGAACAACATACTGTTGAATCACCAGTGTGTCATGGAAGAGATTAGTAAGTAAATTCAAATATTCATGATATTCAACAAAAATGAACACACAAATGACCAGCTCTTCTGGGACAAAGCAAAGGCAGTACTCAGAAGGAAGTTTATAGCTCTGAGTTCCTACATCAACAAATTGGAGACATCTTAAACCAACAATTTTATGAGATATCTGAACCTCCTTGAAATAGAACAAGATAAACCCCAACCCAGTAGATGGAAAGAAATACTTAAAATTAAATAGGAATTAAATGAATTAGAATTTTTTAAAAATCCATAGAAAGAATCCACAAAACAAAGAGTTGTTTCTTCGAAAAAATTAACTAAACTGAAAGACCGTTAGCAAATCTTATCAAAAAAGAAAACACACCCAAATAAATAAATTCAGAGATGAGAATGGAAACATCACCACAGAAACAAGATTCAGAACATTATAAGGGAATGCTTCTCAAACCTTTATATTAATAAGTTTGAGAACTTGGCATAAATGGACCTTTTTCTAGCAAATATGGACATGCCAAAAAGGAACCAAGATGAGATAAACCATCTTAACAGCCCCATATCAAAGATTGAAATAGAAGCAGCAATAAGAGACCTCCTATCTAAGAAAAGCCCAGGAACAGATAGATTTACAGCGGAATTCTACAGGTCCTTCAAAGAAGAGCTCAAACCAATAATCCTCCAAATCTTCAATGAAATTGAAAGGGAAAATTCACTACCGAACTCATTCTATGAAGTTATAATAACCCTTATTCCAAAAACAGACAGGGACTCATCAAATAACAAGAACTATAGACCCATTTCTTTGATGAATTTTACGCAAAACTTCTTCACAAAATTTTGGCCAATCTACTTCAAAAATTCATCCAAAAAATCACGCATCACGATCTAACATGTTTCATTTCAGGGATGCAAAGTTGGTTCAATATACACAAATCAATTAATATAACTCATCACATCAACAGAGCAAAGATAAGAACCACATGGTTATCTCAACAGATGCAGAAAAAGCATTTGACAAGATCCATCAAACCCTTTATGATGATGGGTCTGAAAAAATTAGGAATCCAGGAAACATTACTCAATACAATAAAGGCTGTATATGACAAACCTACGGCCAGCATTATACTTAATGGTGGAAGAATAAAACCATTTCCTCTTAACTTAGGAATGAGACAAGGATGTCCACTCTCTACTTCTCTTCAACTTAGTATTAGAATGCTTAGCTACCGCAATGACAAGATGCAAACATAAAGGGGTTCCAAATCGGGAAAGATGAAATAAAACTCTTTGCAGATGACATAATTTTAAAGAATCGCACGGACTCCACTTCCAACTTCCTGAAGCTGATTCAAAACTTTGGCAAAGAAGCAGGGTATAAAATTAACCCTCAAAAATCAATGGCTTATGTGTATGACAACAATGAGTAAAGCGTGGGTGAAATCAGGAAGGCAAATCCATTCATAATAGTGCACAAAAAATAAAATATGTAGAAATTTACTTAAAGAAGTGAACGACCTTTATGATGAAAACTTTAAAAACCTGAAAAAGGAAATCAAAACAGAACTTAGGAAGTGGAAAAACCTTCCTTGCTCCTGGATTGGAAGGATCAACATTGTGAAAATGGCACTCCCTGCCAAGGCTATCTACAAATTCAATGCGATACCTATCAATATTCCAACCTCATTCTTCAACGAAATAGAAAAGGCACTCCAAAAATTCATATGGAACAATAAAAGACCCCGAATAGCTAAAACGATCCTCAACAGAAAGATCACCGCAGGAGGAATATCAATACCAAATTTCAAACTCTACTACAAAGCCATAGTAATCAAAACAGCTTGGTACTGACACAAGAACAGACCTCAGGACCAATGGAATAGAATTGAAAACTCAGAAATGAACTCACAGACCTATAGCCACTTAATCCTCGATAAGGGAACTAAAAAACTAGAGTGGAAGAAAGACGGCCTCTTCAGTAAATGGTGCTGAAAAAATTGATTAACTACTTGTAGAAAACTAAAGCCAGATCATTATATATCACCCTGCAGCAGAATCAACTACAAATGGATCAAAGACCTCGGGGTCAAAGCAGAAACTCTGAAAACATTACAGGACAGAATAAGAGCTACCCTAGGAGGTCTCCTAGGGTTATTATTTGTTATTATTTTCTTTCTTTTTATTTACTGTGAGAAAACCATACAGAGGAATTACAATTACATGGGCAAGATAACGGTACATTTCTTATCCAGCATTATTGCCTCCTCTTTGTTTCCCCTCCCCATCCATTCCCATAGTCCCCCTACCTCCTCCAATCTGATCTTTACCCCCCTCCCCCCGCCAAAGTTGTAAAGTTCGTTTTTCGACATAACCATTAATGTCTCTTCCCCACAGTATAACCCCTGCTTTCACTGTATTTGATGTTGGTATAATTTGTGGAGGGGAAGGACAAAAACAAATGGTGCTAAAGTCTTAAAGAGAAACTTCTCTGAAGAAGAAAGAAGAATGGCCAATAGATACATGAAGAAATACTCAACCTCCCTAGCCATAAAAGAAATGCAAACCAACACAACATTTAGATACCACCTCACCCAGTTAGAATGGGTATAATCAAGAACTCTATTAAGAACAGATGCTTCAGGGGATGTGTAGAGAAGGGAACCTTACTGCACTGTTGGTGGGAGTGTAAACAGGTTCAACCACTTTGGAAACTAGTATGGAGGTTCCTCAAAAGACTCCACATAGAGCTCCCCTATGACCCAGCAATCCCACTTTTGGGCATTTACCCAAATGTTCACAAACAAAGCTGTAAGCACAACCATGTTTATCGCAGATTTATTTAAAAATGGTAATATATGGAACCAACCGAGATGCCCCTCAGTAGATGAATGGATCAAGAAAATGTGGCATATATACAAAATGGAATTCTATGCCTCCATGCGAAATAATGAAATTGCCCCATTTGTTAGGAAGTGGAAAGACTTGGAAAAAATTAAGTGAAATAAGCCAGGCCCAAAGAAATGTAACTCCCATGGTTTCCCTTATTTTCAGTAACTAATTTATGTCTGAGACCAGCAGAAATGGTCAGTTAACTTGATGTTAGGCGAAATGAACCCCAAGATAAGGATTCAATTTGTTTTCTTTCTTGTGATTGTTCCTAACATACCTATAAGATTATTTCTTTATTGCTTTGTATGTCCATTCCCCTCTGTATATCCCCTGCTTTCACTGTATTTGATGTTGGTAAAATTTGTGGAGGTGAGGGAAAAAAGAGATTGTTTAAATAAGGATACAGGTGGACCCATTGCAACAATGAGATGTACAAGATTTTATTAAAAAAAAATAAAATGTACAACTTTGGCTAGGGAGGGGATGAGGGGAAGATGGGAAGTGTTGGGAAGGGGAAACAAAGGAGTAGGCAACAATGTTTTATAAGAAATGTACTTGGGCTGGGAAGGTGGCTCAGTGGTAGAGCGCTTGCCTTGCATGCATGAAGCCCTGGGTTCGATTCCTCAGCACCACATAAGCAAAAAGAAAAAAAAGCTGGAAGTGGTGCTATGGCTCAAGTGGTAGGGCGCTAGCCTTGAGCTGAAGAGCTGAGGGACAGCGTCCAGGCCCAGAGTTCAAGCCCCATGACTGGACCCCCCAAAAAAAGAAATGTACTTATAACCTTGCCCATGTAATTGTAACCCCTATGTAATGTACTTTCACAATTAAAAAAAAAAAAGAGGCAAAAAATTACTTGTATGGTTTCTATGAAAAGACAGCAGAATACAATCTCTTCCTCAAGGAAACTGACCCATAACTGGCAGTACTGTCACTTTCATAAATGATGTAAGAAGACTGAAGAACAAATTTCAACTCAAACTTCCTGATGTAAAATTTACTTTGTCCCCTGTAAACAACCTTTCAATTCTATCTATGTCTTGCTCTCAAAATGATTCGTATTTTATTCTTATCATATTTTTTAATTAACTTTAAGTAGTTGAATGGGAATTGCAGTTTGACAAAGCAGTTTATGAATAGTGTTTAGTGAGTTTTTTTTTTTTCTTTTTTCTCTCCTGAGGTTTGAACTCTGTGTCTGAACGCTGTCCCTGAGCTCCTTTGGATGAACACTAGAACTCTATCACTTGAGGCACAGCAGCAATTTCAGATTTTTCTGAGATTTAATTGGAGATAAGAATCTCACAGACTTTCCTGCTAGGGTTGGCTTCAAACCTCAATCATCAGCCTCCTGTGTATCTAGGAAAACAAGCGTGAGCCTCTAGTGCCTGGCTTAAAACAATGCATCTTTTTTATTTTTGGCTAGTCCTGGGGCTTGAACTCAAGGCCTTTGCAATGTCCTTGAGATTCTTTTCCTCATGTTAGCACTCTACGACTTGTGTCATAGTGCCAATTCCAGCTTTTTTTGTTTATGTAGTACTGAGGAATCAAACTCAGGGCTTCATACTTGCAAGGTTAACAGTCTACCACTAAGACACATTTCATGGCTAATACAATGCAACTTGAGGTCATTATCCCTCATCCCTCTCAATCCTATTTCATCCCTCAATTTACATAATTTTGTAGAATATTTACTGGTTCACAATGTCATACAGAGTCACTCAGAGGATATGTCACAGATAAAATTTTATTGGTAGTCTTATTCATCAACATACTAAACTCATTCATTACAGAATTCTCTGATTTTAAATTCTAAATTATCACTCATATTCACCCACCACTATTCTAAAATTTTTCCCAAGGTTAGTGTAAATGCAATCTACAAATTCTTCAATAAAGTACAATGATTCATAGAATGTCTAAGAGTTGGACTATGAACATCTCCATCAGTTCTAGAACATTTTATCATCACTGCCCTCTCAAAATACTCCAATATTTAGTAGTAGTCACTTCCTGTCATCATTTGAAAATACCCTCCACTTGACCAAACATTGCTTCATAGTCTACCACTACAGATGTGCCAATTTAAAAAAGCTCATATAATTAATACATTTCTTATCAAGCATTGTAGCCTCCTCCTTTGTTTGCCCTTCCCATCCCTTCCCATCCTCCCCTCGACCCCCACTCAATCTTCCCCGCACCCGCCTGCCCCCCCCACGAAAGTTGTAAAGTTCGTTTTTGACATAACGACTTGCACATCTCATTGTAAGTAGAAAATGTAGTATAGGGCTGGGAAGATGGCTCAGTGGTAGAGTGCTTGCCTTGCATGTAGGAGGCCCTGGGTTCGATTCCTCAGCACCAGATAAGCAAAAAGAAAAAAGACGCAAGTTGAGCTGTGGCTTAAGTGATAGAGCACTAGCCTTGAGCTGAAGAGCTGAGGGAGAACGCCCAGGCCCAGAGTTCATGCCCCACTACGGGACCCCCACCACCAAAAAAAAAAAAAAGAAAGAAAGTGTAGTCTGTTTTATCCATTTTTCACATGCAATATTAGTGTTTCCCAAGTAATTCCATGTAAATTTATTTCATGTTGTTTTACATGCATGTGTATAATTATACTAAATCCTCAATGGGCATTTCAACAATTTATTATATTCTATTGTAAAAGGTTTTGCAATATCTATTCTTGTACATGTGTCTCATTTGACATAAGTTGAAATATGTTTTGTATATAAAATTATGATTGAAAATGCTGGATCATAGAGGCAACACTATGTATAATATCTTAAAGATTGCCAGTATGTTTAACAAACTGACTATATCACTTTAAGTGCCAAGCACCAATGTATAAGGATTCCAATTTCTACATAGTGGTTGTGCAGGGCTATCTTATTGATGTTTCTATTTCCATTAATCTCTATATGTATGCAATGTCTAGGCATGATATGATCTTTTCATGTTCTTTAGTTGTTGCTATATTATAACAGACATGTGTATTTCAGTTTTTTTAATTTTATTTTACTTTATTTGAGAAGTTTTTTTATAACTTATTCAGGAAGGTTAAAGTTTTTTATTGGCATTAATATTTATAAGTATTTGACAATTTCTAAAAACACCTAACCAGCACTCTTTGACTCATTGACAAAGGAATATAAATGGAAATATATTTCTCTGTCCAATATTAAAGCTGTTAGTGTAAAATTGTTATGTTTGTAAAGGAAAGATTACACAGCTCAATGGGTCTATAAGGCACCAGATTGGATCGACATAATCATTATCAAGGAATATTTAATAAGGAGTAAAATCAAATATTTGTGGAATGATATTCTTTTAATAAGCGGTGATAGGTTAGCCAGTATTGGGGAGAATTAAAAAATGAACATTGACTTAAACATAACAATTTATTCAAATATTAACTTCAAGCAGGATTAGAACGTGGCATATAAATCAAAAAGAGTGATGAAAATGTAAAGCAAAGAAAGATGTCTTGACAATTTTGGAGATGAAGAATTCTTAACTTAGGCATTAAACTTATAGGAAAGGAAACTTGATATAGTAGAACTCAATAAAAGTGTAAAATAAAATTTGGTCTGTGAAAGCTCATATACAAGTAGCTAATACAAATTGGGAGCAGAGGGCTCATGTATCTCATCCTAGCTACTTGGGAGTCTGTGATTTGAGTATTGCTATTTGAAGCCAGCCCATAAAATAAAGTCCCTGAGAATCTTATCTCTGATTAATTTACAAAAATCAGTAGTGAGGCATGACTCAAAGGGTAAATTGTTAACAAAATGCAACAATTCTCAGGGACCCTGATTTCAAACCCCAGGACCATATATACATGTACAAAAGTAATAGTAGTAATACTAATAGTGATGATGATGATGATGATGATGATGATGATGGTATTGATGATGATAATAAAGGGTACCTAGAGTCAAGGATAAAATATTTGCAAATTCTGACTCTACATAGAACTCTCAAAACCTACTGTTAAAAAACATTAGAAACCAGCAAAATACATCTTGTGAAAAATAAGCACAAGAAAATCATCATTAGTCATCAAATAAATGCACATTAAATCTAAAATGACATCATAAAATATGGATGAGAATTACTTCATGTAATACAATAATGACCATGCTAAATGCTATCAAGAAACAGAGAAACTGTGGATCATGGCAGGAATGTCAAATGGGAAAGCCACTTCTGAAAACATTGTGACAGGTTCCGAGAATATGAAATATGTAACCCATAGCATAGCATAGGAATTGAGCTCTTCAGGCTTTGTCTCACAGAAATAAAATGTAACATTCACCCCAAAGCCAAAACACAGAGGTTTATAGCAGCATTATTTCTTCTAAAAAATGGAAATCAATTCAGGCTTTCTTCAGGTGAATGGGAAAAGAATTGTGCTACATTCTTTAATAACAGAACCAAAAGGCAACTCGAGTGAATGCAATACAATATTAAGGCATACAATAATTGGGAATAATCTATCATATATGTGTATGCAATCTTAAAAACTTATTTATTGCATGATCTAGAAGTCAGAGAAAAAAAAATGTGTTACCAGGATGAAACATGTTTGGGATGGGACAAAGAGAAGTAGTGGGTTTAATTATAAAAGAATAGCATGAGACATATTCATTTTTAGTAAAGAAAAGTATCTGTAAATATAGTATATTCATATAGAGTTGATAACATTATATTGGATTAAAAATGTGAACAAAATAATTAAAACAACTGAATGCTGCTTAAAGTACTTGTGAAATATTAATGTCTACTTGTGATGTCTTACAATAAAAATTTAAAGAAACTCGGAAAAGTATTCAAGGGATATCTCTGTGTTCTTATAACATCATAAAAATCCATACTAACCTCAATAGAATTTAATGATATCAAGAAAACAGAAGTCAATATTGAATGTTTACATTGAGAACTAGTCTGGGTCCAGCTTGAGATGAAATATACCTTGCTAATTAGAAAGCAGAGACTTAGAAGATTCATATCAGGGCCAATTTTTACAAAAGAAGCGAGAAATTACCAAACCAAAGTAAGCTAGATATAGTGTAATTTCCCTGTTACTCACGTTTGTGGAAGCCATAGGTAAGAGATCATTGCTCAAGGAAGGCTTGGCCTGAAGAATAATATGAAGTGGTTAGAGCCATAGCAACTTCAAGCACCAGTATTATCAAAGGAAAAAAAAGAAGAAAACAGAAAAAGGAAAGGAAAGGACAGAAAAGGAAACTATTTGCTCTTCATTCTTGTAGTTTCATGTCATTGGGTACAAGAATTGAGAATATTTTATTTACTGTTTGAGGATTCAGGCCTCTCTAATATGAAAGCATTTATTTCAAGTAATTATTGTATTACTATTGTTTATTAACTTATTATTAGGCCTTCTTGGAGATTGAACCCATGGCTTTGTATATATTAGTCTAGTTCTACAACTGAGCTGTACCCCAGCTCTCTTGTATAGTTTTGGAAATTGTTTATGAATTCTTCAGTGTTTAACTATTCTACTTTCCATCTTATCTTTTCTCTCCCTTTTCCTCTATGCATTTTAGATTATGTGTTGAAAACTTTCCTCAATTTTATCTTCTAAACATAGAATGTTGCTGTTGAGTTTACAGTGAAGTCGGTTGTTATATGACATATTTTAAAATTTTATGCATATATATGTATTTCACATGTATGATTGATTCTTAGAGTTCATTGCAATAAGCATCACTTTATCTGGTCATATGCACATAGCTATTGAGCCATTGTGATCCTATCCTAAGAAAAGTTTCCATTGTTCTTGCCATGTGAATGTTTAGAGTGCTGTTAATCATATCCAAGTGCATTTATATGTCATTTATTATCTGTTGCATTACCTGGTAGATTTATGGATATATCTAGTTATTAGAAATGAGGAAAGCCATGCAGCATATACTTAATTGGATGTGGCTTATTTCATTTAATATCATTGTTTCCTAGTCTTTCCATTTCTTCAGGATTGGGGTAATGCCATTTTTTTCCAATGGAAGCACAGAATTCCATCAATACAAGAGAATTGAAGCACCAGAAATTAATCCACACCAACAGGTATATAATCTTTGATAAGGAAGCCAGAAACACAGGATAGAAGAAAAACACCCTCTTCAAAAAGATGTGCTGTTAGAATTGGCTGTACACAGGCAACTGAAGTTATATCCTTATATATCCCCCTATACCAGAATCGATTCCAAATGGATCAAAGACCTCAATGTAAGTCCAGATACCTTGAAAACGTTAACAGGAGGAGTTAGGTGGAAACATGGGGGATCTTTGGCACAGGTCAAAACTTCCAAAGTAAGTCTGGATAAATGGGATTACATCAAACCAAATCAATCATTTGTCAGACTCAAAAGCCATGGAAAAAAGATAGTGTAGCACAGATTTATTAGGAAGCAAAACTACAGATGAGCGTCTCAGCCAATGCCTTTCTCCCTTTTCTAACTAGGTTATTTATAGTGGGTTTACATGAATGTAAGAGTTTTCTGGTGGGGATGAGTAAGAAAATAACTAATGCTAAAAGAGAGATAGTACGTGAACTGAGTTGTAGCTGGAGAAAGGGAGGGACTAAAGGGGGGGATCTAGTTCAAATCCTTGGCTTGGTGCCAGTTTAGTAAGGTATAGCTGCACCAGGGAAGGGGGGTAAAACAGGAGTGGTTATTAAAAAAGCACTGGTCTGAAACCTCAAAATAAGGACCACAGACTGTGTGGACCAAGCGGTCTCTAACATGAGGTTCTTTTTAAATTAACAAGCACGATTTTAGATTTTTGCAGAGTGGGATGATGCATAGTTACAGACGAAGTCTGATATGTCAGGTAATCCAGTCTGCTCTTTCACATGTTACCCAATAGCCAGGTTTCAGCACAAATGACTACAATGAGATTGTCCAAATTATACTGTGACTTTTACCTCTCATGAATCAAAATTCTCTCTAACAATTTCTGTCTTCCAGATGTTTTCACATTTCTCATGATATTTTCTACTATTTTGTCTTCATTATTTTTTTTTTTTTTTTTTTTTTACTATTGGAATTTTCACATCCATGTTTATTGACACACTTTTCACAAGTGCCCATCAATGGATAAATACATCAAGAAATGGTACATATATCCAGTGGAGTATTCTTTAGAAATACACAAAAATTAAATTACATTTGCAAAAAAATGGAACTGAAGATAATCAGGTTTTGTGAAGTAAGCCAATCTCAGAAAGACAAATACCTCAGTTTATATGCAGCTCATATGCACATTTTTGCTCATATGCAGTTCTAAACTTTAAATCATAATAATAATAATATATCATTATAAAATGGGACCCCTGATAAGAGAACCCATTAAAGGAAGTGTTAAGAATAAGAAGAGAACAGTGAGAGATGAATATAATTGAAGAAAATTATCTGTATGCATTAAAATTGCATAATACAACTATGAAAAATTATTTAAAAGGGGAGAGGAGAGAAGCTAAGAAAAAGTAATACAAACAGGGTGAATCTGATCAAAAGACATTATGTGCATGTATGTGAATATCACAATAAAGCACCTTTGTATAATTTATCTTAATGAGTTTTTAATGTGATATTAATATATAATGGAGTTTCACTCAACATGAAATCATGTTTGCTGAACCGTGGATTGAAATGGAGACCATGATGTTAAGTGAAATAAGTCAGTTTCACTAAGACAAGTATCCAGTGTGTTCTCTCATTTGTAGAGGTTATGGCATGGAGACAGGGGAAATAACGAACAAGATCATGAAGGGACTATTGGGGAAGGGAAAAGGAAAGGAAAAGAAGGAGGTAGGGGATAATAGAGGGGTGCCAGAAGGGTGAAAGTGACCAAAGTACATTGGATGCACGTATAAAGCCTCTTATTATGTACAATTAACACACACCAATAACATGTACATTGCTTATTTCAAAACCATTTGTTACAACTTTCCTACAGAATTAAATGTCACCTTTGGCATCAATTAGAATTGTGTGTTCTGGGATCTATATTTGGAATAGTTATTCTATTCCATCATCTTGATTGTTATAATTTTATAATACACGCTGGTGTCTAATATGATAGATATTTCCACACTTAGCTGTTTCTAAAGCTTTTCTCAGCCATTCCTAAACAGTTATTCTCCTATAGAAATTTAATGTCATCTTAATTACTTATTTACCCCAACCCCTGTCACAACCTACATCAATGTACGAATATTGAGATTACTGACTTTACTAAATTTGACCTTTACATCCAACAATATCACTCACTTACATTTGTTTATATATTGTTTTATGTACTTTAATATGATTTTTATTTTATTCAGGTACTTTACTGCCTGTATGTTTATATTTAAATCTGCATTTTTATAGAGCTCATTGCTATTTGGAATGTAGTTTTCCCATTTTTTTTTTTTTTTAATTTTATTTTATTTTATTTGAGAACATACTGTACAGAGGGGTTACAATTACATGGGCAGGATAATGCATACATTTCTTACCAAGCATTGCATCCTCCTCCTTTGTTTACCCTTCACCTCCCTTCCCAGCCTCCCCCCTCCCTCCCACCCAATCATACCCCCCCTCCCCCCCCCCCCACCGACATTGTAAAGCTGGTTTTGACATGACATTTTGTATTTCTCATTGTTGCAACAGGTCCACCTGAATCCTTAAACGACTTGTTTGTCCCCGTCTCCTCCACATGTTATACTGACATCAAATATAGTGAAAGCGGGGGTTACACTGTGGGGGAGGGACATACAAAGCAACAAAGAAATAATCTTATAAATGCATTAGAAACACATGCATGAAAGAAACAAAAACATTAAAATACATATTTGAGGTTTTGTTTTCCTAACATCACATTATCTGACTTTTTCCGCTTGACTCATACCTATACTAGATATTGCAAATAAGGGAAACCATGGGACCTATGTTTCTTTGGGCCTGGCTTACTTCACTTAATATAATTTTTTCCAAGCCTTTCCATTTCCTAACAAATGGGGAAATGTCATTCTTTCTGATGGAGGCATAGAATTCCATTGTGTATATATACCACATCTTCTTGATCCATTCATCTACTGAGGGGCATCTGGGTTGGTTCCATGTCTTAGCTATGGTAAATAATGCTGCAATAAACATAGTTGTGCTGGTAGCTTTAGTGTGGCCTTGTTTGTGATCATTTGGGTAAATGCCCAAAAGTGGGATTGCTGGGTCGTTGGGGAGCTCTATGTGGAGTCTTTTGAGGAACCTCCATACTGCTTTCCAAAGTGGTTGAACAAGTTTACATTCCCACCAACAATGAAGTAAGGTTCCTTTCTGTCCACATCCCCTCCAGCATCTGTTGTTGTTAGAGTTCTTGATTTTCGCTGTTCTAACTGGAGTGAGGTGATATCTCAATGTTGTTTTGATTTGCATTTCTTTTATGGCTAGGGATGTTGAACATTTCTTCATGTGTCTATTGGCCATCCTTCTTTCTTCTTCAGAGAAGCTTCTCTTTAAGTCTTTCGCCCACTTACTTATTGGGCAGTTGTTTCTTTGAGGATTTGTTGTTGGGTGGTTTAATTTTTTGAGTTCCAAGTATATTTTAGATATGAGACCCTTGTCCGTTGTATGGCTAGTAAAGATCTTCTCCCAGTCCGTGGGCTTTCTATTGATCTTGCTAGCTATGTCATTTGCCCTGCAGAAGCTCTGCAGCCTTATACAATCCCATTTGTCCAGCCTTTCTTTGATTTGTTGTGTTTCCGGGTTTCTATTCAGAAAATTTCGGCCTGAGCCAAGGAGACCCAGGGTTTCTCCTATTCCATCCTGTAATGTTTTCAGAGTGTCTGCTTTGAGTTCAAGGTCTTTGATCCATTTGGAGTTGATTCTGGTGCAGGGTGATATATAAGGATCTAGCTTTAGTTTTCTACATGTAGTTAACCAGTTTTGCCAGCACCATTTACTGAAGAGGCTGTCTGTCTTCCATTCTATTGTTTTAGCTCCCTTATCGAAGATTAGATGGCTATAGGTCTGTAGGTTCATTTCTGGGTTTTCAATTCTATTCCATTGGTCCTGAGGTCTGTTCTTATGCCAATACCAAGCTGTTTTGATTACTATGGCTTTATAGTAGAGTTTGAAATTTGGTATTGATATTCCTCCAGCAGTATTCTTTCCGTTGAGGAGCGTTTTTGCTATTCGGGGTCTTTTATTGTTCCATATGAATTTTTGGATTGCCTCTTCTATTTCCTTGAAGAATGAGGGTGGAATTTTGATAGGTATTGCGTTGAATTTGTAGATAGCCTTGGGCAGTATTGCCATTTTCACGGTGTTAATCTTTCCAATCCAGGAGCATGGGAGGTTTTGCCATTTTTTAAGTTCTGTGTTGATTTCCTTTTTCAAGATTTTAAAGTTTTCATCATAGAGGTCCTTCACTTCTTTAGTTAAGTTAATTCCTAGGTATTTTATTTTTTGTGAGGCTATTACAAATGGAGTTGCTTTCCTAATTTCGGCCACACTTTTCTCATTGTTGGCATACAGAAAAGCCATTGATTTTTGGGGGTTAATTTTATAACCTGCTACTTTGCCAAAGTTTTGAATCAGCTTGAGTAATTTGGGAGTGGAGTCTATGGGATTTTTTAAATACAAGATCATGTCATCTGCAAAGAGGGAGAGTTTTATTTCTTCTTTCCCTATTTGGATCCCCTTTATGTCTGCATCTTGTCTTATTGCTGTAGCTAGGCATTCTAATACTAGATTGAAGAGAAGTGGAGAGAGCGGGCATCCTTGTCTTGTTCCTGAGTTAAGAGGAAATGGCTTTAGTTTTTCACCATTGAGTATAATGCTGGCTGTAGGTTTGTCATATACAGCCTTTATTGTATTGAGGAATGTTCCATGGATTCCTAATTTTTCCAAAACCTTCATCATAAAGGGGTGTTGGATCTTGTCAAATGCTTTTTCTGCGTCTATTGAGATAACCATGTGGTTCTTATTCTTGCTCCTGTTGATGTGATGAATAATATTAATTGATTTGCGTATATTGAACCAGCTTTGCATCCCTGAAATGAATCCTGTTTGATCGTGGTGTATGATTTTTTGGATGAATTGTTGAAGTCGATTGGCCAAAATTTTGTTGAGAAGTTTCGCATCAATGTTCATCAAAGAAATGGGTCTATAGTTCTCTTTCTTTGATGAGTCCCTGCCTGGTTTTGGGATGAGGGTTATGATGGCTTCATAGAATGTGTTCGGTAGTGAGCTTTCTCTTTCAATTTCATTGAAGAGTTGGAGGAGAATTGGTGTGAGCTCTGCTTTGAAGGCCTTGTAAAATTCCGCTGTAAAACCATCTGGTCCTGGACTTTTCTTAGCTGGGAGGTCTCTTATTGCTGTTTCTATTTCAATGCTTGATATGGGCCTGTTAAGATAGTTTACCTCATCTTGGTTTAGTTTTGGCATGTCAATATTTGCTAGGAAGAGGTCCATTTCTGTCAAGTTCTCAAACTTATTAGCATAAAGTTTTGAGAAGTATTCCCTTATAATGTTCTGAATCTTGCTTGTTTCCGTGGTGATGTTTCCATTCTCATCTCTGAGTTTATTAATTTGGGTGTGTTCTCTTCTTTTTCTGATAAGATTTGCTAAGGGTCTGTCAATTTTGTTAAGTTTTTCGAAGAACCAACTCTTTGTTTTGTTGATTCTTTCTATAGTTTTTTTGGATTCTAATTCATTTAATTCTGATTTAATTTTGATTATTTCTTTCCGTCTACTGGATTGGGGTTTATCTTGCTGCTCTTTTTCAAGGAGGTTTAGATGTGTCATTAAATTGCTAGTTTCAGATCTCTCCAATTTGTTGATGTAGGAGCTCAGAGCTATAAACTTGCCTCTGAGTACTGCCTTTGCTGTGTCCCAGAGGAGCTGGTATTTTGTGTGTTCATTTTTGTTGAATAGCATGAACATTTGAATTTCCTTTCTAATCTCTTCCATGACCCACTCATGATTCAGCAGTGTGTTGTTCAGCCTCCATGTGATACCGGACTTTCTTTGGTGGCTTTTGGTGTTCAGTTCTAACTTTATTCCCTTGTGGTCAGAGAGAATGCAAGGTATAACTTCAATGTTTCTGAATTTAGACAAGTTTGCTTTGTGGCCTAAAATGTGGTCTATTTTAGAAAACGTTCCATGTGCTGCTGAGAAAAACGTGTATTCTGATGCTGCTGGGTGAAATGTTCGGTAAATGTCTGTTAAGTCTAGTTGATCTATGCAGCTGTTTAGATCTGCGGTTTCTCTGTTGAGTTTTTGCCGAGTTGATCTATCTAGTGGGGAGAGTGGTGTGTTAAAATCCCCAACGATTAATGTCTTTGGATCTATATGGGATTTGAGGGAAAGTAGTGTTTCTTTGATAAATTTGGGTGCTCCATTGTTTGGCGAATAGATATTTAGAATTGTAATATCCTCCTGAAGGAGAGATCCTTTAATTAGTATGTAGCGACCTTCTTTATCTCTTTTCATGAATTTTAATTTGAAGTCTATTTTATCTGATATT
Source organism: Dipodomys spectabilis (assembly GCF_019054845.1). Classification (NCBI taxonomy): domain Eukaryota; kingdom Metazoa; phylum Chordata; class Mammalia; order Rodentia; family Heteromyidae; genus Dipodomys; species Dipodomys spectabilis. The sequence continues at coordinate 3,881,040 of NW_024870983.1, forward strand.
AGGATTGCAACTCCCGCCTGTTTATGCGGTCCGTTTGCTTGGTAGATTTTGTTCCAGCCTTTAACATTGAAAATGTGTTTGTTTTTATGGGCAAGATGTGACTCCTGCAGGCAGCAGATAGAAGGGTCTTGTTTTTTAATCCAACTAGACAGTCTATGTCGCTTAATTGGAGAGTTCAGTCCGTTAACATTAAGAGATAGGACTGAGAGGTATTTGGGAGTTCCTGCCATGTTATCTACCTTCTTGGGGGCTGCGAAAACTGGGTTCTTCCTATGGTTCTTGGATTCTCAGTTTGGGTGCAGTTTCTTGGCCTTTATTGCGGTCTTGTTGGTTTTCTATGTGTAGCACATCTTTAAGAATCTTTTGTAGGGCTGGTTTGGTGGAGATGTATTGTTTCAATTTTTCTTTGCTATGGAAGGTTTTTATTTGGCCTTCAGTTATGAAGGAGAGTTTAGCTGGGTACAGTATTCTTGGTTGATAGTTGTTTGTTTTTAGGGCATGGCATACATCATTCCAGGCTCTTCTTGCTTTGATTGTCTCTGCTGAGAAATCTGAGGTGATTCTAATTGGTTTCCCTTTATAAGTGATTACCCTTTTCTCCCTGACAGCTTTAAGGATCTTTTCCTTGTTCTGAGTTGATCCTGTGTGGATTATAATGTGACGGTGGGATGTCCTATTCTGGTCTGGTCTATTTGGCGTTCTAAAGGCTTCTTGTATCTGGACAGGCCTATCTTTTTGCATGTTTGGGAAGTTCTCTGCTAGGATCCTGTTAAACAAATTTCCTAGACCATTAACTTCTGTTTCTAGGTGCTCCTCTACACCCATTATCCTTAGATTAGGCCTTCTGATGGTGTCTTCCAGGTGTTGGATAGATCTATCATATTTCTTGGACTTGTCTTGGATGGTTGTATGTTCTTTCTCTATAATATCTAGGCTGTCTTCAATCCCTGAGATTCGATCTTCTGCATGGTCTAACCTGCTGTCAAGACTCTCTACTTTGTTTTTTATCTCTTTTCCTTCTAGTTGGTCAGCTTTGATGGCTTCAAGTTCTTTGTTGAAGCTCTGTTTTAGGTCTTGTATTAATTTCTTTACTTCCTTAATTTGGTGTTCAGTGTTTGTCCTCAAATCACTTAGTTGATTGGTTATGGTTTCTTTGGGCTCCCATTCCTTCTGTTGGGTTCCATTCAGCATTCCCTTTGTGGTCTCCCTGACTTCCTTCAGCTCTTTGTTAATGGATTCCATGAATGCCTTTAGTGATCTTTGTGTGTTCTCTACCTGGTCTCTCAATTCCTGTATTACTCTTTGATTAGCTTCCTCCCGTTCGTGGGATTCCTGCAGATCTCTTTGAGTGTTCTCAGCCTGCTCACGCCATTCCTCCCTTTCTCTTTGAGTATTCTCAAGTTGTTCACGCAAATCCTGTATCAGTTTTTGAGTAGCTTCCTCACGCTTATGATATTCCTGTATAAACTTCTGGGATGCCTCCTCTCTCTCCCTATCACGCTCATACAGAGTCCTTTGTACGTTGTCAAACTTTTCATTTATCATGTTTGCCACCAGTGTTTGTAGCGCTGTTTGGGAACTCTCCTCTGGATTATTCATTATCTGTTCTAACCCCTGATTATCAGGATTGGGAATTGAGATACCCGAATTTGCCATTTTTCTTGTGTTTTTCCGGCTTACTCTGCCCATTTGAGATGAAGATAGCACCAGTTTTGTGCTAGAACACTATCTTAAGGCAACCATCAACCAAAGTTTGCATTTGTACAGTCAATAGTCTACAGATACAATCTAGTTCAACAGATTCATCTATTCGACATCAAACAACTATATGTTAAAGAACTTCGAACCGCAGAGAAGAATTTGGAAAGCCAGAAATTATTAGGGTTAGGAACAGATGTGGGTAAAAAATAGGAATAGATTGGTGTGGGGAGGCACAGGGAGAGTTAACTATGTCCTAATCACAATGCAGGGAATAGGTTGTGTAGGATGTAAGTAGAGAGAGAGAGAAAAAGAAGAAAGGGAACGGGGAATGAAAAGAGACCAGAAAATAAAATAGAAACGTAAAAATTAATGTTATTTTAGAGATTAAAAGACCATCTATTTATATAGGAATATGAACATGTTGAGAGAAAGGGAGGGACATAGAGGAGATGAGAAAAACTTTAAAAAAAAATGCTTAAAATATTGTATAGGTATAAAGTACTGCTATTAGTGAAATTAAGTCTCAGAGGTTTTGAATTGAGTAATAAGTTTGTGGATTAAGTGTGTACACAATGGGGGATAGGGTCTACTGGTTAACTACGGGTTTATCTGAGGATGTGCAGGACAAGAGTTAAGTCACATAAAGATGCACAAAGAGGAAAAGATGGAAAGGATAGGAAAGTGAGAAGAAAAGATCAGATGTTCAGTAGAGCTAGAAAAAGAAACAAAAAGATAATTAAGAATGAAAGAAAAAGAGAAAGAAGACAAGAAAAGAAAAGAAAACACACATTCACGTATTCCTAAGATAAAAATTATAAGAGGAGAAAAAAAAAAAGTTAATGGAAAACAATTATTTTTTCAGAAGAGGCAAAAATTAAAGATTAATAAAAGTTTTAGAAAAGCAAAAAAATTTTTTTATATATATATAAGGTAACAAAAAACGAAAAAAAAACAAAACAAGAAAAAGAAAAAAAGAAAAGAAGAAGAAGAAAAAAAAAAAAAAAAAGTTCTTTGATTTTTTTTTTTTTTTTTTTTTTTGGGAGGGGTGGGAAGAGTCCTGTATCTCCCTTTTGTCTGTAACCAGAGTCTGGTTGGAGTCTCTGGTCAGCTTAAGGTCCTGTGGCTTGATTGGTTTCTTAAGTCAGTTTGTTGGAACAGGTAGGAAAATGCTCTGCTTTACCCAAGATTTTGAGATCCCCCTCCCAGGTTAGTTTACTGGGAGGGTGATCTGCTTTGAGAATCACAAAAGAGGGGGATGCAGTGATGAGGCTAGGTTCTGGGTAGAGTTGAGGCCTTTCAACGAACAGTAGCTTTTCCCTGGGGCTATTTTGTGAAAAAAAACTCACAGCACCCAGCCTGGAGCCATTCTCAGGGTTTCTGTTTTTCAATTGATTGTGGTGGCTGCTAGAGGGAGGGGCAGCCTCTGGCTCTGGCCACCCAGCGAGGAGAGCTACTCCAGTGGCTGGTGCCTGAGCTGGGCGATTCCTCCCTGGATGGAACTGAGTCTGTGAGGTCACCTCGCCGCCAAGTTCCTGTGACCTGCCAAATGACTAGCTCTATTCCAAGGCCTGAGCTGGAGCTAGCCGCTCCTCCGAGCTTTGTCGGTATCCAAGATGGAGATCACCGGTGCTGGGGGGGGAGGGGTGGCCTTCCCTCCTCTGCTCCCAGAGGAGTGAGGAAGTGGGGCTTCTACTCACGCGGAGTCTTGGATCTCGGGTCGTCTCTGGTCTGCAAAGTGCAGGATGAAGTTGTCCGCTCCTTGTCGGTTCTTGCTGGTGTTGAGTAGAATCCGCTCGTCCGCTGCGTCTGGCTCCTTCGTCCCGGACTGTGTCTCAGGTATGCCTCCGCGGCGGTGGTCGCCGCTGCGACCCTGCCACCGCAGCGGCAGCTGCTCAGATGTGTCTGCTTGGCTTCCCCTCTCTTGACTAACTCTCTGTCCTGTGATGGCACACTTGGTGTGATTCTCTGGCTTGGGACTGTTCACTGGAACTCTGAAACTGTTTTCTATGCAAGAGCTTGTTCAGATTCCAGCTTCTCCTCCGCCATCTTCCCGGAACTCTCCTCTTTGTCTTCATTATTAATGCTCATACTACTTTTTTGTTGTTGTCTTTTGTTCGTATGCCATTTTTAGGGCTTGAACTCAATGTTTAATGGTCTCCCTTGTGTTTTTGCTCATAGCTGATGACACGCTATTCCTTGAGCCACATCCACACCTTCTTCCTCCTGCTGGATAACTGGAGATAAGTTTTCATATTTTTGTCTGTTTGGACTGATATTGAGCTAAAATTTTCAGGTGTTAGCTTCCTGAGTTTCTATGATTCTACACATGAACAACTAACACCAAGCTTTGCTATACCATTATTTTAATTATGTCTTAGAAGAAAGTGGAAGAATATTGGTGTTAAGTGTGCAATTTTCAAATACAAGTTTGAATCTACTTGATATAATGTAACTGTTATCAATTTTAACAGTTAAATCAATGAATATTACACATTCTCAAAGAAATATAATTGAAAAAAATGCATAATTATTTTCTTTAAACAAGTAATGGAGCTATGAACTTCTTTCACTTTACAATTCATGTTTTATATAACTTTAATTAGCAGACTTCCATGACTAAAAGTAAATATATTAATTTTATACTACAAGAAGCAAAGTGATTATAGTTAAGAATAGATATTTCATCACAGCCAGAAGAAAAGTTTTTGAGCATTCTCCCTATAAAGAAATGTTACATGCAGAAATTAATGGATATGGTGTGGCTTGATCATTAAACAATATATAAATGAATGGGATTATCACTCCATACTTCATAAATGTGTAAAAAATAATTATGTTATTAGGCGCCAATGGCTCATGCTTATAACCCTAGCTACTGAGGACGCTAAGAGGTGAGATTCATTGTTCAAAGCCAGCCTAGGCAGGAAAGACCGTGAGACTCTTACCTCCAAAGACCCACCAGAAAACTGGCTGTGACTCAAGTGGTAGAGCACTAGTCTTGAGCTGAAGACCCGATGGACATCGTCCAGGTCAAGATTGCAAGCTCCATGACTGACAAAAATTAAAAATAAACAGTAACAAATAAACAAATATTTTGGCATAAATGTTAAAATATGTATTATAAGACTTTTAGATCCTCACTAGATATACTAGTTGTCATTGAATCAATTGTGTAAATCACATATTTCTCACTCAATTAATATTTGTATGTTTATATACTTATATGCCATAAGTATAATTAACTGATACGTGATAGGCAGTGTTGTTTTAGGAATCTCCCTTGGCTTTCTAATATTAACTCTTCTACCCTAAAATAAATATGCCCTCCAACTTTGTAAGAGGTTTCATCTCATTGAAGCATAAAAGTATAAACCATAATCATTTTTTGGAACAACTGTAACATTTTGCATGCATTTCACTTAGTTTAAGAACCAAAACTTTCAAGTCATCTTAACTGTACAAGTAATAACAAAATGTCTTCTGATCTTTTCAGTCTTAAGAGATGAAAACCTTTCATTATATATCTATTTTTTTCTGCCTAACATCCTGTTCCTTAGGAAGATCTTTTGTGTAACCTTGTTTTCCTGATTAGAAGACAGGAATAAAGGCAATAATGAAAATAGCCAAGAAAAATATTTGAAAACAATGATATAACAATCGCAGACACTCCTGTTTTCACTGGTTTCAATGAGAATAAACGTTAAAGTATCACGTTTTTGTTATCATTTAAGAGCAATAATTAAACTTCAATTAGCAGTGAAGAAGGGAACAGAAAACTGAAGGCAGCTTGACTTTGAACAATCCAAAATAAGTAAAATGCTTTTATCTTGTTTTACTATGTAGTTGCCAAAATAATAGAGAGCAACACCCAAAGTCAAGAAACACCTAAGTCAAAGCAGTAAACATTTGTCTATAAAATAATGGTGAGGGTCTGACTCTTTCAAAGTCAGGTTTGCAAAAAGGAAAAGTGTATTTGCATTAGTGTGAACGATAAAAAATATAAAAATCCTTTATTAATGTTTTACATATCTAGACTAGGTCTTCTAATGTTGGAGAAGAGGAAAGATATGAAAAAGTTCAAGACTGTTTGACTATTCCCCAAGATCATTCTTGTTTATCAGCTATAGCAATGCCTTGGTTACTCTTAGTATTATGCTTGTTTACATTTAGAAGCATTATTTGTTGCTGGGTTATACGCTGCAAACCCTTGAGTATTAATAAAGTAATTTCCTAATAGATGAAATTAGCTGTGTAAACAAACCTAAAATGTCACAGACTTAGCATAGTGGAAACTATTTTCTATATCACAACTATATCACAATCTGTAGGTGTTGCTTTTGTTTCCCATTGTTCCATGGGACCCATTTTTGTTGACTTCTTTTTCACCATCTGGTGATCCTATAACATCCTATACCATCCTGGGATTGCTTATCTTTACTGGATTCTCTAATTTCTGTTGGAAAGTTAGGAAGGAGAGAAGATCGAGTTACTGTTTCGGTTTTACCTTATTTTTTTATTACTTTAGAAATAGTAAATCAAAATGACATAAATTATCTTTATAATAATAGGAGACAGATTTCATTTCTATATTCTTACCCTAGCCTTCTACATAACTTTTGTACTTAGTGATCCCCAAATGTGAAAATGAATATAGGGAGCTTCTTGTTTAAATATTATTTAGGAATTCAAGACTTCATTAATGCAAGGCCCTTAGTAGTATGTACATCATACATGTGTACAAAGCTGGTGGCAACTTTTTTATTCTCAGAAACTAGGACATGTGGTATCCTTGTAGTTGCATCAGAAAAAGGTTGTAGTTGAGTTAGCTTACCAAACCAAATCTGCTGTAAAATATTTCTACAAGATAATTGGCTCGAATAATCCATATTTATCATTTACATTTCTAAAGGACAGAAATCTAAAATATGTCTCACTAGATTAAAATTGAGCCCCCTACAGAGCTAAAATATTTTTCAGGTGATTCTAGTGGAAAAAGCATTTACTTCCAGGTCCACTTTCCAGAAACTTCAGAATCTGTGTTCTTGTCTTTTCCTTTATCTTGTAATGTAGCATCTTTACATCTTTCTGATGATTCTTACCTAATGATGTCCTTTCCGAACTATAGCTGGGACTTTTGAGTATACTTTGCCCATCTGATAATTATTCAAATTTGTGTTCCTTGGGTAATGAAAGGTGATTATTTTACAACCTTACATATAAAATGTAAATCAACATTTGATGGATTAGATATTTCGGGACTATAGATATTTTGGAAAGGTATTTTACTGCCTACCACAATGAGTGTGTAAGCACTCTTTCTACAGATTATAACCTGTTATGCTTTCATTAATTTTGAACAACATATTTCTTTAATAAAGTATAACTAGAAAAAATAGGGTTCCTGAAAGCATTTAATCCTGATTAAAAATTGTCATGTACTAGAAATCTTAAATGTCAGACAGCAGCTCCTGAATCAGTTCTGACATTATCACTTTTTGTATATTCTGCTTACAATCTTCTCTTTTCAAGAGCATTTGATTGTTATCATTTTGGAATTATGGTTAATAGTTATGTGACTGCTATTTTTAAAGAATGCACCAGTACTGGTTCTCGTCTTTTAACTTGTTTATGTGTAATCTATTTCCGAAAGAAACATAGCTATTTGAATTACATGAACTGCTTGTTGACGAGTGGAGAGGAAAAGAAGGAAAAAGATGTCCCTGTGTGTATGTCATGTTGAAAATGTACCTAAAAGCTATTAATCTTAACATCATATATTTTTCATTTTGTTTGGATTCTGATAAAATTTAGCCTCTCAACTCACACAAAGTTAATGCAGTCTTATTTTATGCCTACCAAAAGCAAACAACAAATGACTATATATTTTAAATTTTTTAAATGTTAAAATTATTATTTATTAAAAAACAATATTTTTAAAAAATTAGCTAAGGCAAATTGTTTATTAGATTTTTAGAGTCGTGTTCAGACTCTATTGTTGAAGCCAGAAAGGGGAAAAGTCATGTTTTTCTTCTTCCTTGAGCCACTCTGATTTATTTCATCTATTTCTGAAAGAATAAAATTCTGGCTTTGAAGCCTTTTGCTTGATATCCACATGTGTCATTCTTCCTTTATTAATAGGAGAATTTGGAGAAAGGATGAAAATTCTCACTAGAAAAAGGAGAAGAGGAAAAGAGAAGCGAGAAATCTAGATATTTTGTTCTTCTTCATCTCAATCACAAGTTCTTGATAATGATTGTGGAAGTTAGATACAGTGCTCTAGAGTGATTAAACACATTTATAGAAAAAGTTAACCCCAGCCGGGCGCTGGTGGCTCACGCCTGTAATCCTTGCTACTTAGGAGGCTGAGATCTGAGGATCGCAGTTCAAAGACAGCCCTGGCAGGAGAGACTGTGAGACTCCTATTTCCAATAAACCACCAGAAAACCGGAAGTGGCGCTGTAGCTCAAGTGGTAGAGCGCTCGCCTTGAGCTGATGAGCTGAAGGACATGGCCCAGGGCCAGAGTTCAAGCCCCACGACCGACAAAAAAAAAAAAAAAGAAAGAAAAAGTTAACCCCTCAAGTGATCACATAGAGAATGCTTATTTATATAAAAAAGGTAATAGCATCAAACAGGAAGTGTTATATATTTGTTTAGTTCTGGTTCAGTATTTCTTAAATTCTGATGTGCTGTAGTCATACAAGAATGGTAAGAAACTAACATTAATATCACATTCTAATATTCGCTTAATTCTTGCTGTGTTTGAGTTTTGCCTCATTTTACATGCTATATTCTTCCAGTATATAAGTTGAAAAAAGATTCCCTCTGGAAATATGCTATTTTTATAGCTAAGGGAAAAGAAGTTAGCTCTTAGACACAAACAATGGGATAGAAATCTTCCCCTAGAAATAGCCTTTCACCACTTCTGGTTCATTTTTGTAAGCCGAAGTAAGTCACATGACCCATCTTGACATTGCAGAGTAGAGGTAAATCTCACCTACAGGAAGCTGATGCAGGGCAGACTAATATGCCAAGATATGCAACACTTGCGATAAAGAGGAAAAAGAAAAGAACTATAATACAATCAGTCATACTTGCCATCACTTGTCTCTGCAGGAAGGAAAGTATTATGTACCTTTGTTCCTAAAACTACTGGTATCTTCAAATCATGTCTTTTATGCTTCCAAGTTACTGGAAGTAGAGAACATCTTAATACTGAGACAGCATAAAATCTCAAAGAAAGCTGGACTAATCATTTCAACACTACATTTTGTTCTGCTAGGACATGAAACCATTTTATAGACAATACTTTATACTGCTAACATTTTTTCCAGAACTAGATTTTGTTAATACATGTAACTATCCACCAGAATAAATGTCTTCATTTATCTGCATCTTGTGCAGACAGCATATTCAAGTAGATGTGGGAGTTCGTCAGTAGCACTTTTTAAAAATGCAAAAAATGTGGACTGGGAGCCAATATACATATTTTTCCAACATCACCTTCCACATCCTCCTTCTTCCTTTCTAGGAAATATCCCCAATCAATTAAAAAGACTTCGATTTTCGGCTCTTGAACTTGAAAGTGGAAGCTGAAAGTTATGGATATCGGGGAAGACTTTTTATGTTTTTTTTTTATATAATAATATAACATGCAACATCCCTATGAGTCCTGCAGGTCTTAACACTGTACTTCTGTAGGGATGTGATAGGAATGTCAGCCTTACTGGACTTAGTATTGTTTTCCACTTCCTTTTCTACCACCTAGCCTAAATTATAATACATAGTAATGGAATGAAAAAGTAATCCCATCTTAAGAAAGTCATTTAGGGCTCTGGGAATGTGGCTTCATGGTACAGTGATTGCTTAGAATGCATGAAACCCTGGGTTCAATTCCTCAGTACCACAAAAACAGAAAAGGAAGTGGTGCTATGCCTCAAGTGGTAGAGTGCAAGCATTAAGCAAAATAAAAAGAGAAAAATCTGAGGAAGAGTTCCCTGGCCCTGAGTTCAAGCCCCAGGACTGGCAAAAATGCATTTACCAAGTAAATGCCAAATAAAGAACCTATATTTGAATATATATTTGCTCCTTCCAATTATGACTTAACAACCATTCTTAATTTATGTACTTTACCTATATTAGAAGGCTGTGTTGATAAAAAAAAAAAAGGTTTTGTTAGTAAGTCATGGCAATTAATGTCAGGAATGTGCTTAGATATCAGGTGAATATTAATCCTGGAAATTCAAAGATTCCAGGCTTTTGAGTGGTCACTGCTAATCACAATGTGTAGGGTAGTCTAAGTGAGAATTATAAAACTTTTTGGTCAGTTTTGGCACCAAAAAGGCACCAGCTAATTAATAGTTGTGATAGAAGTGAAGGAATAAACCCAGATGGAAGAAATAAATGATAATTGTTACGTTTTTTAAAAAAGAGGTAGCTGAGTAAGAACAGCACCATGCACGTGGTATTCAGGAAAGGAATAAGTTTATTCTTCGTTCCAGATTGCACCAGGCCATCTTGGTCCTCCACGTGTTGGGGAAAGGCCTGGGAAAGAGAGCTGGGAGATGTGGGAAAGAGAAAGAGCTGGAAAGGGAGAGAGCAGGGAAAGAGAAAAGAGCTAGAAAAGAGAAAAAAAGAGCTAATAAAGAGAGCATCTGGGAAAGAGGTAGGAAAGAGAGAACTAGGAAAGAGAAGAGAAGGAAAGAGCTGAGAAAGAGCTAGAAAAGAGCAGAGAGAGGGCGTCTGGACTTGGGCTAGGCCTTATCTAGGGTATGGGCCCAGAAAGGAGGGGCCACATCAAATTCAGATGTGACCTCAGTGGATGCAGATGTGACTTCTTCCAGGTGTCCCAGTTGCCTAGGTAATGCAGGTACTGGGTGGAGACTTTGCTGAGAGGAGGGTGGAGTGTGTTAGCCATCCAGGAGCGGACCTTACAATAATAATAACAAAATTATACCAGAAACTGTTCTAGGGAACCATATTTGGTTATTGAAGAACTAGTTATCATCCAAGCTTATTCTTCATTACCTTTAGCATTCTATATCATTTAGGCTAATTCTTAATCTCTGTGTGATAAATTGTATGTCATTCTATGTTGTTCTTTCCTATCTGATCTCCATTGCATTATAAAAATATCAGGCTTTCTATATTTCTATACTAACAATTATTTATACTAAGTCCACTGTCGCAAACATTAGAGGATGCTAAATTAAGAGTCCAATAACTCATGAGTCATTAATGTAACAGCATGGAAAAGGAAGACATATTAATTGCTACCTCAAATTTTCTGAAAAGCTGAAATGTCATCATTTGTTTCAAATTTTCATTATTTGTCTACAGTGTCATTAAGTGCACATAAATGCAAATATGAGCCGGGTGCTGGTGGCTCACGCCTGTCATCCTAGCTACTCAAGAGGTTGAGACCAGAGGATTGTGGTTCAAAGATAGCCTGGTCAGGAAAGTACATGAGACACTTATCTTCAATCAGCCACCAGAAACCAGGAAGTGGTGTTGTATCTAAAGTGTTAGAGCACTCAATTTGAGCTCAAGAGCTGAGGAACAGTGCCCAGGATCAGAGTTCAAGCCCCACGACCAACAAAAAAGTCAAATATAATTTTAGTTTCCCCAAAAGGAACTACGAAGTCACTAGTAATCTTCCCAAGCAAAAAAAAAATTCCAATATGATTCAGTGCACCTATTTTGCTGAATTATTTAAGTTATGGCTTATTTGCTGGATGTATTCTCTTCTTTTAAAAATTGTCAAATATTACCTTTATAATAAACTTCATCTAATATTTCTTGGTTCAAAAGAGAAGTCCATACAGTTGATGTCACTTAGCTTTCTTACTATCTCAGTTCAAAGCCAACCCAGGCAGGAGAATCTGTCAAATTTTTATCTCTAACTAAACACCAAAAAATCCGGAAGTGGACTTTTGGCTCAAGCAGTAGTGTACTAGCTTTGGGAGTAGGTGGGCAGGAAAGACAAATGTTCAGGGACAGGGTCCAGCCTCTGAGTTCAAGCCCCAGTAGTGGCACAAACTAAACAAACAAACATGAAACAAAAAAAAACCCACATATTTCTTTGGACCATCCTTAAAACACTGATTTGAAAAGAGGCTCCTTTTGCTGATCATACTCACTGGATCCTGCTTTTTGGAATCCTTATTGATATGGAGAACTCAGGACCAGAATAAAGGATGGATATCTGACTTTTTCAACAAGAGAATCATCTGAGGAGTAAACTATCCATGCATAAGACATTTTAAAACCTCCGTGTCTTTGTTTCTTTGTAGTAGAACATTGTACAACAATGTTATTTCCATTTTTTTCTATGCTGGCCTTCAAATTTCATATTGTTTCCTTTTGTAATACTCTCAACTAGAAGTTTACAGAAAGTTTTATGAGTAAAGAGCACACTGGAAAAAGTCAGGGACAGGGTTTCCTTCAAGCCTTGGATTATTTTCTTGTACAGTAAAAATGAGAGCACAAATTAACCTGAACTTTGTCATTTCTCTATGTTCAATTTCTCTCCTGGATTCAGTTTCTACTTCCTGTAAAAGTTCCTTCCAATTACTTCCAGTAACAATTTACGGTGCTGCTCCAGGCAAAATGAATGTTTTCTGGTTTCATTGAAATAGCACAAAGACATCTTTGGGCATGAGGTAACATGTGTTTCAGAGACAACTAAGTAACGAGAAAATATGGAATTTACATGGCTTATAAAACATTATCCATGTACATATGGCCATATAAGACTATGTTAAGTGAAATGAGCCCCAAAATAAGGACACAACTTGTTTTTTTTTTCTTTTTTACTATTGTTTTTAATGTATCTAACATGAATTACGTGATGTTTTTTGTTTCTCTTCTATTTTCTTCCTCCATGGTATAATGACTGTTTGATATCCGTGAACCGCATCATGCATATACATTTTTCTAATGTTTGGAGGGGAAGGGAAATAAAATGGTGAAACAAGGATACAGTATGACCTGTTGTAACAATGAGATGAACAAGACACTATGTTGAAAACGAACTTTACAACTTGGGGATAGGAGGGGAGAGTTGGGATGGTGGGGAGAAAAGGGATAGCAGGGGAAAGAAAAAAGAGGAGGTAACAATGCTCCTTAGATAATGTAGTCATTAACTTACTTATGTAACTCTAACGACTCTGTCCACCATTTTCACAAAAAATATGAACGAAAAGATTACTCTGGAGTACATTAAATTCAAATTTCCTAAGTGCTCTGTAAATTAAGACCAATTTTAAGTGGGAAGAAGGTTCTCAGAAACATTTTTTGGTCAGTGTTTGTGTTGTGCATTATTACCCAAGTGTACATAAGTTAACAGAAGGAGAAACAATAGGTATAGGAGAAAGAGAAGTTCTGTATTTAAGTATAATGGTTCAATACTCTATAGAAGACTGCAAATAAGACAACGTTGAAATAATAAAGCCAAGGCCAGTATGTAGATCTATGGGAGTGACATAGAGAAAGCATTACTACTAAGTGGAACATGAAGGATAAGACCACTCTCTTTCTTCTACTAGCTCTAAATCATGATAGGTAATCACGCAAATTTGTAAAAAGTAGAATGGAAGAATAATTCTGGTTCCAAGCAAGTCAGATATAAGATCATGGACTTAACTGGAAAAAAGTCCATGTCGAGAGAGCAGGAATTATACTAGCAATAAAGTGGTGGCTAAGATCACATTTCTTTTTTTTTTCTTTTCTTTCTTTCTTTTTTTTTTTTTTGATGGTAGTCAGGCCTGAACTCCGGGCCTGGGCACTGTCCCTCTATTCTTCAGCTCAAAACTTTTTCTCTACCTTTGAGCCCCACACCACTTCCAGTTTTCTTGTGGTTAATTAGAGATAAATGCCTCAGAAACTTTCCTACTGATGCTGGATTTGAACTGCAATCCTCAGATCTCAGCCTAATTAGCAAGAATTACAGGTGTGAGCCACTTGAACCCTGCTTAGGATCACATTTCTAACAGTGTACACTCAGTATATGTAATGTGTATGTTCATGTATCTTTATATGAACACGAGTTAAAAATCTGGGCTACAGCTTAGATTTTAAACTCACAAAAATGATTGTAGTTCAAAAGTTGATACCCCTGGAGAAATGAAACTTAAGAATGCAAAGGAGTCTGGGAAGTTCATTTTGCATCCAGCTTGGGCAAACAGTCTTTGAAACACTATAATTAACCAGCCAAAAGATGCATTAGAAGAATGGCTCAAGGGGCTGGGCAGGTGGCTCAGTGGTAAAGTGCTTGCCTTGCATGCATAAGGCCCTGGGTTCAATCCTCAGCACCACATAAGCAAAAAGAAAAAAGCTGGAAGTGGCGCTGTGGCTCAAGTGGTAGGGCGCTAGCCTTGAGCTGAAGAGCTGAGGGATAGCGCCCAAGCCCAGAGTTCAGGCCCAACGACCAGACCAAAAAAAAAATAAAAAAGAAGAATGGCTCAAGTGATGGAATACTAGTTATGAGCAAGATTGCTGAAGAAGAGCTTGAGCTTTTTGCATACATATATACATACAAATACGCACATACACACAGAGGCACTTATATGATCAAACACACATATGGAACAACTCTCAGATTCTGTACAAAAGTTAGAAAATATGCCCTGAGTAAGACTAAAATCAAGTGATAACTTTTAATATTAGAAAGTCTTCAAGTGAAATTTCCCCAAAAGCTTGAGAATATTACGTAGGTGGGAACAAAAATAGTAAGAAAGTCAAGTCATCATTAATAAAGGGATAAAGGGATCGGATCCAGGAAGGAATGAATCAGAGACCCCTTCACGTGCATCTGAAAATGTTCATATTCTTTTTCATATATTAGAACATCTTTGAAAATAGTACATGAACAGTCTGAGCCATCAGTCTAGTGTAAAATATTATTCCAGAAATTCAGAATTGCTAGTCTGTATGTAGATTAAATAAACTGACAAACAATGTAGGACAATGTGATACAAGCCAGGAATTCTATTACTCAGACTTAAACAGGTAAATAGAGAGTGGAATGACATAGTTATACTTTCACTGGACTAGGTAGTATAATTTTGTCTCAATAAAACAAACCAAGAAAGGAATAAAAAATAAGTCAGAAAGGAACACACAGTTGGAAGTTTGGGCTAATTTTGTCATTATGTTTTGAGAAGTCAAGTTTCCTATTGAACTGCAACTCATATATAATCCTCATTTGTGTTTAAATATCGTCTTCATTACAGAACATTACTAGATGCAAAAGAGCTCATGATTCCCAACCAAGAATTTGAAAAAGCAATAATCATTCTGTTAGATTCCAAAGAAATGATGAAGGATTACAAAAGTTTAAGCCTAGAGAAATAGGAAAGTTCATTTAATGTAAGACTTTGTAGACCTGGCTAAATAAGAATTTAGAGTTAAAATAAATATTTTTGTTTGTAATTTAATATACTATAGGATACTATAAAATTGTTTTTAAGTAGAAGATTTAATTTACAAATTCACAAATGATTCTGGCATTCTATTTGCCTAAAATATTCTTTCAAGTGAGGTATAATTAGAACTTAGTTAATAGTTAATTTCAACAGTTCATAAGTAACATGATAATGTGAATAATCTAGATAAAGTTGTCAACAAATTGATGCTATTAATTTATGAATTTAGCAAAAGAGGAATTTTTTGAGACTTTGGTGTTACATGTTATGAAGAGAGTAATTGTGTGACACCTTTTTTTCTACAATACATAGCACAGGAAGAAATTTCCTTAATTATGTACCTCTGTATACAATGAGAAAAATGATAGGCTTAGGGTCTGTTTTTATTTTGTTTTTGTTGTTTGGTTTGTCTTAGGACTTAACTTCTAGGCCTGGGCACTGTCCCTGAGCCTGTTTTTGCTCAAGGCTACTACTCTACCACTTGAACCTCAGTGCCACTTGTGTCAGGCTTTTCGTGGGCAGTTTATTGGAGGTAAGAATCTGATGAAACTACCTTCCTGGGTGGGATTTGAACCAGAGTTTCAGATCTTAATATTCAGACATTCAGATCTCCTGAATATCTATGATAGATAAATTATATAACTATAAATAATATTTGCAAGTGCTCTGATCTTAAGAATAACACTGGGTGGAAAATGATGCAGCAAAATTTAGTGTAGGGTTCTTTCCACAATACGAAGGGCATCATATTAGCAGAAGTTTAGTATTTTTTCACAATAGTTATATGCTTGTCATGTTGTGAATTTAAGGAATTTTAAGGTGCACATTACAAGTTGGAAATTGTTGAGCTAGGATGACTTTATGGCATAAAACTTGGGATTGATGGCCATAGAAATAATGGCTTACTTTGATGAACGAATGTTTACTCTAGAGAAATTAATATAGATACTTCATAGTTTTACCTTCTACCATACTGTGGCTATTTTTTCTCTTGAATTTAAATATGTAACACCACATTGAAAACTGCACCTATTGCAAAATTAAATAAATGCACACAGGTAGTGTTTTGAATGTCTCTAGTATGGCATGTTCAGAATTTGAAAATGAGTAGTTAGTAATAATAGGAATGTTGAAGAACACATATACTCTGCCCTCTTAAACAATTATTCAGTTTGAAAAGTTAGGAGTTTCCATACAATTGAACTATTTCTGTTTTAGTATGAGACAATACTAAAATAATGTTTTTTTTTCAAAATAATGGCAAGTATATTCTGAAAATATTGTATAGTTTCATAATATTCAAGATGATGACCCTCTGATAAAGGGGTAATTAATTCAAATTAGTAGCCAAAATGTTAATTTTTTAGAAAGGTAATACACATAGAATAATATTTACTATACCAATACAGTGAAATTATATTTTATGCATCTCATTTTTAATTTAATTTTATTATCAAGGTAATATATATAAGGGGTTGCAGTAATTGTAAGGTAGTGAATACATAACATGTTGAACTTTTTACCCGCTCCCTCATTTTTCTCACAGTTTTCCTTCACCCCTATATCTCTCATAAGTTGTAATGTAAAATTCCAACATGTTGTTTTTGAGTATTGCTATTACATTGGTTTGCCCTTTGTTCTTTGTCTTGCCATTTCATTGTTCCTCTTCCCTTGCCAAATTAAGATAAATGTATATACAATACACAGGATACTGAAATCAAATATAACAGGGGATAAACCAAAGAGAAAATACAAAAGAAAAAAGAAATCACATAGTACATTAAAAAGAACAACCAGAAACAGAAAATTCTGTTCCCATATCCAGGAGGTCATTTGCTCATCATCATCTTATATGGTCATACAAACATAGTTATTGAGCAATTCTGCTCAACTGCTAGGACTATCCTAGACATTTCCAACTTATTACAAATGAGGAAACCACGGAATCTGTTTCTTTGTGTCTTGTTTATTTTACTTCGTAGGATTTTTCCAAGTCTTTCCAGTTCCATATGAATTTGAAGTATAGAATTCCACTGTGCATACATAAAACATTTTGTCAATTCATTCATCTACTGAGTGGCATATTGGTTTAAAACATGACTGCATATAAGTATCACTTAGTGTCATTCAAAAATGAGAGATGCCACTTCCTCAGACATTCTAAAAGCATGATTTCTAAGTAAGATAGGATTTTATGGTGGTACGAGTTTTGAGATATCTGGATGAGTCTCATGTATATCTTGCACTGATTTAGGTAGGAAGATATCCAATATCATAGAGGATAAAAATGGTAGTGTCAAAAATATTTCCTTTGAGAAGGATATAGGAGGCTGCCAGAAGTATAAAGTAGTTCATATAATTTTGAAGAATTTAGAAATGCAAGCTTATGTATGTCTCTTTAAATAACAATTATGTAAGTGGAAGGGCAAAAGAAGGGGAAGAGAAGAAAATGACCTACAGCAGATCATTGTCCCAAGATAGAGTATAAAAAGACATAATCTATAACTTTCAAGTTAAAGAGACACCAATAGAATACATCCCTCTTAATTTAGGTACATGCAAAATAATTACTTGGCTTTTTCCTATTTTAATGTTCCAAAACAATTGAAGAATTATAGAAAAGATATGTGATTGCCATTGCTTCAACCTGAGCACTAACTGTGATGAGCCCCTTTTTCTCACTTTGCAGTTGGAAAATAGTCCCTAGATGATGATGTTGTGGCTGATTAGAGTCAGAGTTAGGGGCTTGTACTTGTACAATTATCCCAGAATAGGTTAAAGCAGTTTTCCCCCCAAGATATCCAAGTACATTGTCTGTATCTGTACTTTGAACACACCCTCACACCTGAGCACATTATTTGAAATTATACTTCAGCATTTCTTGGCATATTCTACTTTGTGCCCTTGTCTTCTTTGCGCATTCCTTTTGAGCTCATAGTTGCTCTATTTCCATTTCATCTGTATAAACTGCTAAGAAAATTATTCAACTACCACTTCTTCTTTGCACATGCCCAGTCTATGTATGAAGGTACATTGTCCATGTTAAGCAATAGGGTAGTACTCACTCTCTGAGGAGAAAAGTTCCACAATATGACCCTATGTCCACATTAGAGTGTGTAGAATTTAAAGCATTTTAAGACAAACTGTGATATTGGAATTGAAAGGCTCCTTATGGACATTTTCTTGGAGCTCATTAGTTTTCCCAAGAGAAATATAAATACCCACAAAATCTGGATTAATATTTTTAATGTTACCACTTTGCATGCATCCATATTAAAATTTTTCACAAATAAACAAAAAAACTAAACCATAACCGGTAGATTGACTAGATGCTTATATCAAATTTTGGAATAGATTTTGGAAGTATTGCAAATTCCTAACCAGTATGAATTAACTTCCTCTCTCCCCATAACTACACGCAAATATTTGAGTGTGAACAGAATTATGTCAAGTAATATACTGTAAATGTTACTGCAATATCATGTGTATATCTAAAATTCCCTTGAAATAATAGATTCTACATTCTATTGAAATATTAGTTATTCTATTCTAGGAAACTTTAGGAACAATAGACTGTATATCTTTGAAATGAAAAAGGTCAAAAAATAGCATAAAAGTTTTAGAGTAAGTCTGTCTTCAGCAATATATATATATATATATATATATATATATATATATATATAATATGTAGAAAGACATACATTTTTAGAGATTAGTTGTCATCAGAAATATATACATAAATCTGAATTTATGTGTAGAACGATGTATATTATAGTGAAACAAAAATCTTAAAACATAATTAAAATTTAAAAACTACATCCAACCAAGCGCCAGTGACTCACACCTATAATTTAAGCTGTTCTGGGTAATGAGATCTTAGAATTGTGTTCGAAACTTGCCCAGACAGGAAAGTACTTGTTAGGGGGCTGGGAAGGTGGCTCAGTGTTAGAGCACTTGCCTTGCATGCATGAGGCCCTGGGTGCGATTACTCAGCACCACATAAGCAAAAAGATAAAAGCTGGAAGTGGCTCTGTGGCTCTAGTGGTCGAGCTAGCCTTGAGCTGAAGAGCTGAGGGACAGCGCCCAGGCCCCACGACTGGAACACCCCCACACACTAAAAAAGTACTTGTTAGATTCTTATCTCCAATTAACCACTAAAAACAGGAATTCCCTCTATGCCTCAAGTTGTAGAATGCTGGCTTTGAGCATAAAAAGGCTTAGGGATAATGCCCAGGCCTTGCAAACAACAACAACAAAATATATCACATTAATTTCACAAAAGCACCTTTTAACTGCTGTGAACATTTCTTAGAAACATGAATACATATCTCTGGAAAATGTTAAGTAAAAAGTAAAGAATATTTACATTTATGTTAAAGACATGACTATTTAGCTCGTTTAAGATATTTATGTAATAATTAGGAATTAAGAATAATGATAATATATTGGGACTGGTCTTTTATTCTATTTTACTATAGTAATAAAGTGATATTTGTAATGATTGTATAAAAATACTCTTGTTTAGTATTTGAGTTATAATAAGTACTAAACATTTTTAATTGATTTCTAAAACAAATCGTTTTCTTAATGGTATCAATTCTTTTGTAATTTCAAAACAATTAAAAAAATTAGTCCAAGGGTTTGCTCCAAGGCTATATTTGTTTTCTTGTTCTAGTTTTTATATGTTGGTAGAAATTAAAATTCCAAAAATTTATTGGATATTGGTATTCAGGAACATCTTCATAGGTACTAATATTGGAGTCGCTTAAGTGGAATTGTTTTATTTCATTTGATATTTTCACAAATAAATCAAGTTGATTATGTATTTTGTTTCTCTTCATTGCTATTGGATCTTACCTTGAGAATAATTTTTTTCCTAGCAAAGTAGAAAAAAGCAATTGGATTGAGGAAGTGACATATGACTTTCATAGAATGCAGATGCATAGATTTGTGTCTTCTGTCATTTGCTAAAAGTTTCTTCCGGAAAAGTTTATCAATTACTTATAAGATATGCATAACTCCTAGATATTACAGGTATCACATACACTTTTTGATTGAGTTATCTCTGTATGAACTCAAAAAAAAACGGACCAAAAACACTCAAAATACACAGAAATCACATCTTTGTTTTAAATGCTGTAGTTTACAAAGAATTTTTAGCCAACACTGAAAACATCTTTTTAGGTATTCTGCAATTGGTGTGAAGAATTTTAACAATAGTTTTCTTTTTTTGCTGCCATGAAATTCACATGCAATATATAATCTCCTTTTATTGTATACATTTTAGTGCTTTGGAAGTAAATTGTACAATAATAGGTTTTCCAAGCCTAATTTTCACAAACTTGCATTTCTTCAAATAGAAATGCTGTAAATTTTAGAACAGACATTAAAATAGATATAAAATTCACTTACAGAAATTTGTCCAGCATACATCATCTATAGTGTGTCTTTTCAAATTTGTTTTTGGGGATTATTTCCAGGGTCTCACACATACTACTCAAGTGCACTGTCAATGAACTACATTCCCTGTCCAAACAAGTTTTTTATTTCTCTTTAATACATACATAGAAGTGTACTGGCTGGATCATATACAATTCTCTTTGAACTTTTGAAGACTTGAAATCTTGCTTGCTAAAATGATCCCAGTATTATAGAAATCATTCTCCTATGTAGAGCTTATCATTTTGTCCACAAATGCATTACTATATTTTGTGTCATCTTTTTATATTAGGGTCAGACTAGTGAGTTTTCTTTGTCTTTTTTCTTAGATACTAAAGAGGAACTTATTTCATATGCTCCTTCTATTGACTATTAATTTACATATGTTCTTCAAAGAAATATCTTATTCAGAAAAAAATTTATATAGAATTAGAAGATATAAAAATACTTAAGATTCATAATCACTGTAGCATTAACATTGTAGCATTAACAAATATGTTCCCTGTATCTGTTGGATATGTTTTCACTTCTGTTAACAAATATGTTCCCTGTATCTGTTGGATATGTTTTCACTTCTGTTATAGTGTCCTTTGAATTATGAAATGCTATCACTTGATATAATCCAGTTTATTCTTGCTTTTCTTTAGCCACTAATGCTTTCCATATCAAAGTTTTAGAAACCTTTACTGATGCAATGTCATGAATTTTTACATTTATGTTTTATAGATTTTAACATCTCACATTTAGTTTGATAATCAATTTTTTATTTTAAATTTTTGTATAAAGATGGAGGTAGGACGGTGCCTGAGGCTCATATCTGTAACCCTAGCTACTGAGGAGTCTGAGATCTGAGGATCACACTTTAAAGCCAGCCCGGGCAGGAACGTCCATGAGACCCTTAAATCCAATAAACCACTAGAAAACCAGATCTGGTGTTGTGACTCAAGCGGTAGAGCACTCGCATTGAGCGAAAGAGCACACAGACAGCGCCTAAGCCGAGTTCAAGCCCCATGAATGACAAAAAACAAAACAAAACAAAAAAGTATTGAGGTAGTAGTCTAAGATCATTCTTTAAATCTCGAGAGACAATAGTGCCAATACAACATTTAAGATTTTATTTTTATTTCATAAAGTCATAGGATAGTTTTCAAAATTTACTGACCATAAAACTAAGAATTTATTTTTGACAAATATGTTACATTCTTCTATGTATCTGCTCTTATAGTAGAACTATTTTGTCTTCACTACTAAACATGGTAAAAAGATTCAAAGCTAGTATGAAGGCTGAAGCTACAACATTTTACAAGATTGTTCTGACTGACCTGTATTCCTTGAATTTACATAAGAGTTTATTGAGCAGGTGGACCAATATTCTACAGAGATATCTAGATGTTTGATAGTCACTCATATTTTGTACCTTGTAAAAACACAAGACCCCAGATATATATAGAGAGAAATGTCTTTAGAGAATACTTGATACAACTAAAATTAATTTAGAAATGAGTTAAGATTTAGATAATGCTGTAGCATAATAAATCTGAATGATAACAACTTGAGCTGTACAACAGAGGAGAGAGAGAGGGGAAAGAATGATGGACCATGTAGGAGCTATATATCATTGCTTTTGTGTTTCAAAAAACAGAAAGACTTCAGAGAAGAGAAGGAGAAAAATAAAGTGTCCTAAGTCAAGTTTCTTTTTAATCCATCTAATAGTTTGGACCAAAAGTCAGTGAAAATGGGACAAAACAAAATAGAAATTAAAGCATTGTATATACCTGTTACAATGTAAGGATATTATAATAGGAATATGATAATTAATTCCCAAAGAAATAAGAGAAAGAATAGCTAAACTATAAAGGAAAAAAAATGAAGAGAGAAAAGAAGCAAAGTAAAACCTATATCAATAACAAACACAATAGTTTGGAAGTGGAAAGGCAGTGGAAATATTCTAAGTAACAATAAAAATTGCTAGAGTGGATAGAATATGGACCACATTTTATCATATATAATTTTGAAAAAACATACTAGGAATGAAAGTTTCAAAGTCATGATTTAAAACACTATTTGGATTATAACTAGGCAGTATAGCTCAGCGGTAAAACATTGGCCTTGCATGTGTGAAGCAGTGGTGTGACCTCCCAAACATTACAAAGTACACACAAAGTACACACACACAAAAACCACATAAACACACATATACACACCACATACACATATTTGGAATATAGATTTTATCGTATTAAACGGAGAAAATTATCACAAATAGTAGAAGTATGTTATATGAAATCATAATATTGCTCGTACAATTTAAAAGTTTAGTAGAAATAAAATAGTCACAATATACTTCGATTTTAATAGCTTAAGTAAATTGAAAATTAACAGAAGAAATGCGAACCTTTGCAAATAAGTTTAAATAATAAACATTTTGAAACATGTGTCCTTCTATTTTGAAAAAAGATTGATGTTACTGGTGTGTTAACTCAAGATTTAGAATATGATAGCGAGGTGCTCTATATAACAGTAGCGGTGGCTATACCTCTAATCAGTTCACCCTGAATAGTTTTATAATAAGGTCACAGAGTTTCCCAGTCTCTCCCGAATTACAAACTCTATCTACACTTCCCACCAGAGCTAGAAAATGGATGCCACCAATCACCATGCCGAGCTCAAACTTTTTTTTAATTCAAGTAAAAATATTTCCAAAAAGTGACCAAATAATGGAGCCTTTCTTAATAAAGTATGCGCTTTTTAAAAATACAGTAAGTATTTGTTACCTGGACAAATATGTTTATAAGTATAAGAAAATAAATTTATTTAACATCATTAACCATATAAAAAATAAGAAAACAATTTTTAAATAGTCACATGTTAAATATTATAAAAGCAAAATATATGTGTCTGAATAATTTACATGTATAAAAATCATGTAAAAATAAATTAACTAATTCTACAACTCTAAAAAAAATGAATTATCCTAAAGAAACAAATGAAAACATTTAAGCCCAAAATTTGAAATTTAGAAAATAAAATGAAGTGTACTCTTTAGATGACTTAATTAAGTGTAAACCCTCTGTATATCAATTTTATAATAAAATTGTATGAACAAAGAAAGCAAAAGTACCCAATGATCAATAGCAACAGCAAAAGCATCAGTAGTTCTTGTTTTGAGTGTACAAAAATATCGGTGGAAGATATAACAATGTTCCTTCCCTAAGAAATGTATTCATGACCTCATTTATGTAACTTTAACCCTTGTGTATATTACCATTACAATAAAATTAAATTGAAATTAAAAATAAACCAAAATATATACCAATTAAGAATTCTTAGAAGCCATTGGTTAAAAACTTTCTAAAAACTTCCTTAAATACCCAAGGAATATAATTTGATGATACTATTTAAATACTTCAACTTCAGCAGAAAAGTAAAAAGTTTGAAGTAATAAATCAGAATATATTACTATTAATAATAGTCATAAGACGAAATTATAGTGATAGTCAAATATGTAAGAAATGAGGCAATTTGCCATTCATTTGCACTTAATAAATAAAGAATTTTCTAGGTCTTTTTAAATTATCATAAGTTTAATGAAAAAACTATTCTGTCACATCATATGATAATCAGATAAAGCTGATATTAGAGCAAAGAACAGATTGTACTAAGTTTTTGAATGTTCATGTATATACTTACTTTGGTTGTGGGAAATTGTGGGTATTTCAACTTGTGGTATATTTTTCTTGCTAGGCCAGCATCATATCAGTGGTTAATTTTAGGATAGGGGTTTTCTTTCCACAAGAACATGCACCTGATTTGCCCTTTTAGCATTCCCATCATCAATGGCATCAGAGTTGCACACCAAATTGTCTAGCCTGCTACCTTGACTGGCCTGGATCCGCAGTCCTTCCAATCTTAGTAACTAGATAGTGAAGGATGGTGGAAATGATCCAATGCACCCAGCTTAGATTGAGAAGGAATTCCACTAAACTTTTGGCCTGGGTTCTGTTCTCAAGCCTCCTCAGTAGGTAAGAGTATACATGGGAACCACTGGTACCAAGCAGTAACTATTTTAAAGCAATTAGACATATATATGACTTAGACTTGTGATTACCTCAGGAAATGAATAAAAGAGCAGTGAAGCATAGAGGACAGCCAGAATTTTAACTAGGTACTCAGAGGCTGAATAAGCTTAGCTAGCTACTCGGAGTCTGTTCAAAGCCAGTCCAATCATGAAAATACAAGCGATTATCTAAAAATAAAAACAGAAGTGGCTGAAGTGGTAGACCACTATCCTTGGGCACAGAAGCTGAGTAATAGTTCCCAGGCACTATCAAGCCTCAAGAATGATGAATGCATGCATAAGCACATGCACATGTGCGTTTGCATACTCGCATGCACATGAACACACACACACAAATGAGTATTCCAATGTGAAGTTCTTTACTTTTTACCTTGCTATACTTTATTTCCCTGTATTAGTTCACAAATTAACAAAATCAGCTAAGGACCTATTTACATAAAATTCATCATGTTTCTCTAAAATCTACTCTCTTTTTGGAAGCCTGCATTTATTTGACCCAAAAGTAAATTATTCAAGAAGTCAATTCATCACTCTCAAGTCTACAGTATTAGATGATTGTTTAGGTTCCTCCTAGCAATATGATTTTGTGAAATCCTGTATCAAGTAATATATTTCTTTCACTAGAAGGGAAGCCTCTGTCAAATAATTAATAATAGGGTTTTCTCCTCTTGGCATGCATCTGTAGTTATATTATCTTCATATATTTCATGATCTGTGTATGACAAAACTACCGTGAAAGTAAAAACACCCTTCTCAACTCTTAGCATTTGTATACCATTCATAGACATGAAGGTGTTTAAATGTTACTGAAATTACTTTGGAATAAATAATGTTCACCCTATCTTGAGAAAGAGGAATTGTTTTCTCAGCACTTTAGGTAAGAACTTGAGGGAAAGAAACAAAAGGAAAAGTAAGGAACAACTCAACACATACATTCAAATAAAACAAACAAGAAAACACAAATTAATTCAGTACTCAAGTACCTGCAGGAAATGCAAAGATTTAAAAAATCAGATATGACAAGCTTTTGAAAATCCTGACTACATGGGAGTGCACTGTTGTGAGAAGAGTGGCTAAAGCCCAGACTAGACAGAAAGATCTATACATAATACCATGCACTTATTATTCTAAATTCCAAGAAGAATAATATAAAGTGGACTGAGGCCAAGATCATACACAAGTAGGAAGCCAGTTTCTATCTGAAAAATAATCAGGATAATTTAGGGCTGGGCACATGACCAAGTGGTAAGAACACCTATTTAGGGGGCACAAGACACTGAATTCAAACTGTAATATTAGGGGTATTAAAGAAAAAATGCTCTGATTTTAAATAATTGGAATAATTGTAACACTTGAGTGTTTGAATCGAGAAAAATCCATGAGAGAGATAGAATGAACCCACGTTCCAATGCTTTCTACTTAAGTTATAATGTTTAGTGGTACTTCAGACAAAACAGAGTTACCTTGCAAATGAGCATGGATGTACATTTGGGTGATGGAAATACTCTACTTACACAGGTGTAAATTAAATAGATTTTTTGGGTAGATTGTAGTTCTTGAACTAAGAGCCTGGGTGATGTCCCTGAGCTTTTTCTCTCAAGGCTACCACTCTATTACTTTGAGCCACAGTTCCAATTCTGATTTTCTGTTGATTGTTTGGAGATAAGAGGCTCATGGACTTTCCTGCCCAGGATGGCTTTAAACCATGTTCATCAGATCTTAGCCTCCCGAGTAACCAGGATTCCAGGCATGAGCCATCGATGTTTTTAATAATTTAGTAAATTGTATAATTACAGAAGTTATAAATTATCATTGTAACCTGAGTAATATATGTATATGTGTATATATCAATACATACGGATAGAAATAGTTTAACATATTTTGTATCTACAGTACATATATGAAATCATCCTTGATTATAAAATAAAATGGAAACAAAAGTTAATGAGGAGGAAAACAAAGGGAATTGTTACATGTTTCTTTTTGTTGAATGAAATATGAGTCAGTTTGGGAAAACTATCTCTACTTTAACAAAATGGATAATTGCTATTAATTCCAATCCATCTATTTGCCCATATTGTGCATCCTCGCACATGAGTGTCAAAATCAAACCACACTTTTGTCTGTATTTAACTCACCTGTTATAATTTAGGGGATAGATGAAGTAATCAAATAAAGATTAAAATAATAGTAAGTGGGGCTGTTAGAGCTGAAAAAGATTTTAAATATGATAATAGCTAATTAAAATGCATATTTCTTTCATTTACTCTGTTTTTATGTCTCATTCCCACATTAGGAAAGTACATAGAAGGTTCTCACTAAATTTATGTAATTATTAAAAATGTATTGAAAGAATATGGGCACAGTGTGGTTTCAGCTTATTGAGACCTGTATGGGGTAGTATGTTTTTGAGAACTTGTAATACGTTGTGATGGAGATGAAGGGAAGGATGTGCTTATTCTGGAAAACTGGCTAGAGGATTGCTCCCAGAAAGATAGTGATGAATTCTTCCAAAAGGTTACAGTAAAATCACTTTCACAACCATCTTCATTACTGCACTATTCACCATAGCCAAGTTATGGAAACAGCCAGGATGACCTTTGGCAGAAGGATGATTGGAGAAAGTGTGTCATATATACACAATTGTATTGCACCTATCCATTATGAGGACTGTTACATTATTTGCAAAGAAATGGATAGATCTAAAAATATGTTAAGTAAACAAAGTCAGAGCCAGACACACAAAGGACCCATGTTCTGTCGCGTATTTGGAAGCCAGAATTTTATGCAAGTTAAACAACAGTATTAACCAAAGCTTTCATTTTTCAGAGCAATATTTAAAAGGTGTAATTTCTTATAAAATTGAATTTTAATCCCAAAAAAATGAATACCAGGAAACTATCACTTGGAAGATGTGAGGGGAATTCAAATGGAAAGAATAAAGAGAGTTATGGAGTAACAGTGAAGACATTATATTCAATGGAAATAATATGAAACTAGAAAAAAATTAAGTGGGGTGATGTTAGGAAGGGTAGGAAAAGTTATATAAAGATCCATTATACTTTAAAAACTTATTATTGAATGGAAATTCCCGTGTACAACTAGTTAAGATAATAAAAACATGATTAAAAACAATGGAGGCATTTGATCTTAAACTGCGTTCTCTTAAACCATGAGTCAATATAATAGTTTCCTCCTCAAATTTTCTTTGCAGGTATTTTCCTCATCGTGACAGAAAAGTGATCAATGCAATGAATATCAATACATCACATTGCACATATAAAATCACAGTAAAAATGCTAGATTTCATCACATGATAAAATAACAGGTAGAATGTGCCAAATGCTAATTGATTGTTTTTCCAAGTACTTTAGCTATGTTATATAATTTAATCCTCACAATAATTGCATAAAGTGGAGCTCCTTACATTTTTAATTCTCAGATGATGATAGTGAAGTCTTCAGAGTTAGAATTACTAGTACAACATTGCACACATGGTAAGTGTTAGCCTGAGGTTCATCTCCCACTGTATCAATTAACCTCATTCTATTTTATGACTAAAATACCAGCACTTAGTCTACAAATTCTAGGAAAATTTCCCAGAATTATTGTGTACACTCATAATATTTTACTTTATCTTTGTTAGAAAATAGGGAACTGTAATATAAATACTCAAAGTTCATAATCAATGCATACCTCCCTGGTGAAAAGAACTGCTAATGTATAACATTCTTGATTTCTAGCTCAAAATAGTAGAAATCATATTTTAACCCTTCACTAAACACTGAACTGCATAGGGACATTATCTCTGTTTAACACTGTCTTACTGAAAGAATGACCTCCCTAATTCCTGATGGAAACAGACTACAGGTCTTATGGACCAATCATTTCCAAATTGTAGCTCAACTTAGTTGTTTACCATTAGAAGTATTTTGATTGATTTTTATACCCAACATTTAAAATGCTATTAAAGCAAGACTGGTATAAA
Organism: Dipodomys spectabilis; assembly: GCF_019054845.1. Classification (NCBI taxonomy): domain Eukaryota; kingdom Metazoa; phylum Chordata; class Mammalia; order Rodentia; family Heteromyidae; genus Dipodomys; species Dipodomys spectabilis. Next base: position 3,909,668 of record NW_024870983.1, read on the forward strand.
AATCACCTTTGACCCTAGATAAATATTTTATTTGTCCTATAACCAAAAATGCACTCTGACCTATCATTAATGTTAGAAATGAGAGGTTAAAAATCATAGACACTAAGTATGAATTAAAGACTCTCCATTTTGTGAATACTATTGGTATAAAAAGACATGAAGGGCTGGGAAGGTGGCTTAGTGATAGAGCGCTTGCCTTTCATGCATGAGGCCCTGGGTTCGGTTCCTCAGCACCACAAAAGTAAAAAGAAAAAAAGCTGGAAGTGATGCTGTGGCTCAAGTGGTAGAGCGCTAGAATTGAGCTGAAGTGCTGAGGGACAGTGCCCAGAGTTCAGGCCCCACTACCGGACCCCTCCCCCCCAAAAAAGACATCAATACTACCAATTTTTTTCAAAATTTCTTATGATACTGAAGATTCAATTATAAACTATTAACACTTGAAAATAACTCATTTTCATGGGAGTAGAATGCAAAGCACAAGATTAATTCTAATCATTTTAAAAGACCTTTATTCTACAAATTCATTTTTATAACTACAAATAATCTAAAAATAACTGAAGCACAGTGAGACAAAAAATAATTTAACTGCATCATCTACATTCAAAGGACTGTGCTAATAGAAAACAAAATTATACTAATAATTGGGTTACCCAATTCACTTACATTCTTTTATTCTATTTCTTTTAGTTTCATAAACACTGGCTTTGCATAAAATGATGCATAAAAAGCCTGCATACCCACTTACATTTTCAGATCTTAACAATATTTATTTCAGAAATGTCTTTAGCTGTATAGTCAATGAACTAAAATAATAGTAAAATATTTAAATGGTTTTCAGAAATTGCAAGACTCGGTCTGGGATGTTATTTATATTGGAAAACATATTCGAAAAGCCTTATTTGTTAAAGTTGTGCTATTACTCCCACAAAAGAACTATTAATGAAGAAACCTTTGTATGTACAAACTTCAAATGCATCCACATTCTGAAGGTGACACATGTTTTTGTTTGTTTTTTTGAAATATATATCTAACAAGCATAGCCACAATACAGATTTTCAGTCAATATGATGGGATATTCAAACCTAAAAAAATACGGGGTTTATTATCTTAGTGTGAATAGATACAATCTTACAAATAAAGTTATTTTCAACAGAAATCCAGAAAGAGTTTATCCACCTTGAGTTTCACAGAAATAACCAGAGAGTAATACCTATTTGTTCAAGTCGGTCAAAATCACTCCATGAGTATTTCTTAAAAATATAACCAATTTAAGAGGTCAAATACATATTTGAACTGACAGTCATCTTACACCAATAACTTACTACCCAATTATATCTGTATCTTTTTACCTAACATATACTAACCGCTGAATATGATCTCTTTTATCTAACTTAATGTTGTAAATGCTTTGATTATGATGATGTTATTAACAAATAAAATATACAGAAGGATGGTTCAACTGAAATGACAGGACAGAACACTGATAAATAAAAACATTTCAACACAGCTCTTTTCAGTCTCACCCTGTTCATATTGGCAAGCAACATTGCAACAGCACACACACACACACACACACACACACACACACTTAAACACACATGTGTGCACATGTACACATATACACGCATGCCAAATTCAGGGTTTATTCTACAAAAGTTCAAATAAAGTAGTAGTGATTAGGACAAATGATAATTTGCCTTATTACAAAATAATACATATTCCAGTCACCAGGGTTGTTACATTTTACCTGCCCCACCACATGTGACCACTTATTTTATTTTAGGTAATTAATTAATTCATTCCTTCATTAGTTAAATACTACTACTAGAGCTTGAACTCAGGGCCTAACTCTGTCCCAGAATTCGTTATTTTTTTTTTGTTTTAGTTTTCTCAAGGCTAGCATTTTACTGCTTGTAAGACAGCTCCATTTCTAGCTTTTGCTGGTTACTTTCAAACCAGAATCTAATGGACTATTTTTCTTGGTCTGGTTTCAAACCACAATCATCAGATTTTGTCTTTCTGATTAGCCAGGAATAAAGACATGAGCCACCAGTGTGGCTCCTACTTTTTCCTATACTTATCTATTGCACATACTTAGATAGCAATTTAATATTGAGAGTATAGAAGCAAGATGTACAGTGATTATATTGTTCTGTCAGAAATTCAAGTTAGTAATGTAAATTTCTTCTTAAGACCATACACAAAAAATCCTTAAGAAGAAATCTGATGATGATGTGTGTTTGTGTGTGTGTGTGTGTGTGTGTGTGTGTGTGTTTGTGTTGCAATATGTTTCACATATAAGCACTGTGCAGGGGTGTCCAGCCATTCAGATTTACTGCATGAATATCTGCCTTGAGATACTAACTCATGGACAATGTCTAAGTGTCCACTCTAGGCTTCCCGATGAAGAGGGGTATACTCATCCTCATCCTTAGTATTCATATGAGTGGCCTTTTTGGCAAGTAGTATCCGCACTGTATTAAGCTACAAGAAAAGCACTCTACCACTTAGCCACCTTCTCAGACCAAGGATTAAGATTTTGTCTGTAATTTGGTCAGAGCTATGTCTCTTTATGTAGGCGACTAAAAATGTTTGTACTAATTTCAAGTAAATACATAAATTCTATTTCCATCTCTTTTAACAAATAAAAAATAAAATTGTTTGCTTTGTAAATAGATCAGAAGCATTGATTTTGTGTCTAGATAAGTCATTGCACATCTGTATCTCTCTTCCTCTCTCTCTTTCATGATTCTCATAGACAATATGGTTGCTCCATAATTGTCCTAATTTATTTTGCTTTTATATTTTTGGTTGCATCATTTCACTTTCTGCTCTACCATTTCCCAAATCAGCACCACATAAACAGAACCACAGAAGTGATTCTGTGGCTCAAGTGGTAGAGCGCTTGCCTTGATTTGAAGAGCTCAAGAACAGTGCCGAAGCCCATAGTTCAGGCCCCACAACTAATTTTTTTAAAAAATAATCTAAATCCTTGATAATTATAAGAATAAAAATGACTGAAATCAGTTGAATCACACTTTGAAAGAACAGGTCCAGGCTACGAAAGCAGCTAGAGAAAGCAGGCAGATTATATTTGTGAAAAACCTTTGTGGAAAATGGTATCGAGGATTACTTACTGGTGATTCACTTGCACTGGAAGCATGATGCTGAACTATTGCTTGCTGATTCTGAACTATTGCTTTGATCATTATATTCTCCAAGAAGAAAAATGAAATTTAATTGATATCAAAGGACTACTAATACATTTTGACTTATTAAGCATCTTCAATCACCAAAAACACTTGAGGACAATAGATAGGCCTACTTTTTTAGATGAAACCAAGTGTCTTTAAAAAAAAGGAATTTAAATAGTCATGCAAATGACTTCTATTTTACTACTGTATTATACATTTTTTTTTTTCTAATGTTGGGTACCAATAAATAATGGAACTATTAGAAAGCTCTTAAAGCTCATATATTGAGTAGTAAATTCTCTTAAACTATATCATGGTATTTCCCAAATCATTTACGTAGAAGGCATTGTTTCCTATTTTCTCCTTCCTAGAATAAGCTGCACATGAAGACACCACTGGTCCATATTTTCAGTCTGTGCATTTGAATACGGAGGAAAATCTTTCTTCTGCTCTCTATCAATTCACTAATCTCCAGTTAGAATAATTTAGAATAATAAAAATGGAAAAAGAGAAAATAAATCATGGTGAAAAAACATATGCAGAAAATTCACCGGATTTTTCTGACCAGTTCAACCAATGTGAACTATTGGGGAAATACATGGACACCCACTGGTACTCAAAGCCTCTGGTTAGGCAATTCTGATGAAGACAAGGAACAATATAAAAACGTGAGGAATGGAATCAATTGCAAGAAAATAATGGAGAAGAATCCATGCAAATTTCTTCTTTGGTATGTCGAAATTAATTGGCTTACTACAGTGCCGAGACTACTTTTCAAAAAGGCCACTCATATGTATACTAGCGATGAGGTAAGTATACCCCTCTTCATTGGGAAGCCTAGAGTGGACATTTAGACATTGTCCATGAGTTGGTAGCTCAAGGCAGATATTCATGCAATAACTCTGAATGGCTTGGCACCCCTGAACAGTGCTTATATGTGGAATAACACCAGAACGGATTCTTTCTTACTTCATCATGATGCAGATACCAATCCCCAAACTAAAGGCCTCTTGACACCCTTGCATCTTGCTGCTGGAAATAGAAATAGCAAAGATATGCTGTATCTCCTTCTGTTGAACCAAAATATCAAACGGGGCCTGAAGAACAACTTGGAAGAAACTGCATTTGATATTACCAAAAGGATAAGTATGTATCACTACCTCCTTGAAGTTGTGGATGGCTGTACAAATTGTTCTCCTATGTAGAAATAGTTTGGTTAAGTTTCTTAAATTTCAAAAGTGCCAGTCCATCCTTTTTGTCCCTACAAAATATTTTCATATACAAAGCAACAGCAATATCTTAATTTAAAAATTGATGGATTGCATAGTATTCTTCCACGTGAATTGCCTGACTTTGATGTCAAAATATATTCAAGAGTTGTTTGTATGCATCTATAATGATTTCTGCAGAGTTTGTGATTTTTTTTAATTTTAACTTATCGGTTGAAATGAATAGTATAGAAACTAAAGATATTCCTGGTGCTTGTCTACAAAAAGTATCTATGTTTGTATAAAGTCCATAATCAATTTCATTGTCTTCTAGATATAGTACTTTGAAGTCTACATTGTTTTATAATATATAGGTTCATTAATAAATGTGTACTTTCAGATTACAAGCCATATAGAAAAAGTTTAAGATTCCTTTTCCTAAGGTCCTTATATTCTTTTATTTCTTTTTTAATTTTTTAATTTTTAATTTTTTAAAAAATTACGATTTTTTTTTATTGTGAAAATACCATACAAAGGGGTTATAATTACTTGGGCAAGATATTGAATACATTTCTTGTCAAGAATTGTTGCCTCCTCCTTTGTTTCTCCTTCCCATCCCTTTCTATCTGGCACCCCCAACCCTTCACCTCCACCTACTCTCCCCCTACCACCTACCCTTGCCTACCCTCTACCAGGCCAAAGTTGTAAAGTTCATTTTTCAACATAATGACTTGTACATATCGTTGTTGCAAGGGTCCACCTATATCCCTGTTTAAATGATTTGTTTTTTTTCCCTTCCCTTCCACAAATTATCCCAACATCAAATACAGTGAAAGCAGGGGTTAGACCGTGGGGTAGGGACATATAAAGCAACAAACAAATCATCTTATAAATGTGATAGAAACAACCACATGAAAGAAAAAAAACCATTTTTTATTCCCCATCCCATCCCTTCCCATCCTCCCCACTCCTTCCCCTCCTAACCTCCCCTACCCCCCTCCCACGCCACCAAAGTTGTAAAGTTCGTTTTCAAAATAACAACTTGGACTTCTCATTGTTGCAACGGGTCTACCTGTATCCTTATTTAAACGATTTGTTTTTCACCTTCCCCTCCACAAATTACACCGACATCAAATACAGTGAAAGCAGGGGTTATACTGTGGGAGAGGGACATACAAAGCAACAAAGTAATAATCTTATAAATGCATTAGAAACAATCTCATGAAAGAAAAAAGAACAATCGAATACATATCTTAGGGTTCATTTCCCTAATATCACCTTATCTGACCTTTTCTGCTTGACTTAGACATGTACTAGATATTGCAAATAAGGAAAACCATGGGACCTATGTTTCTTTGGGCTTGGCTTACTTCACTTAATATAATTTTTTCCAAGTCTTTCCATTTCCTAACAAATGGGGCAATATCATTTTTTCTGATGGAGGCATAGAATTTCATTTTGTATATATACCACATTTTCTTGATCCATTCATCTACTGAGGGGCATCTGGGTTGGTTCCATAAGTTAGCTATAGTAAATAATGCTGCAATAAACATGGTTGTGCTCGTAGCTTTAGTGTGGTCTTGTTTGTAAACATTTGGGTAAACGCCCAAAAGCGGGATTGCTGGGTCATAGGGGAGCTCAATGAGGAGTCTTTTGAGGAACTCCCATACTACTTTCCAAAGTGGTTGAACAAGTTTAGACTCCCACCAACATACCCTCCAGCATCTGTTGTTTTTAGAGTTCTTGATTTTTGTCATTCTAACTGGGGTGAGGAGGTATCTTAATGCTGTTTTGATTTGCATTTCTTTTATGGCTAGGGAGGATTAGCATTTCTTCATGTGTCTATTGGCCATCCTTCTTTCTTCTTCAGAGAAGTTTCTCTTTAAGTCTTTAGCCTACTTATTAATTGGGCAGTTGTTTCTTTGACGATTTGTTGTTGGGTGGTTTGATTTTTTGAATTCCAAGCATATGTTAGATATGAGACCTTTGTCCATTGTTTGGCTAGTGAATATCTTCTCCCAATCTGTGGGATTTCTTTTGATCTTGCTAGCTATGTCCTTTGCGATGCAGAAGCTCTGCAACTTCATGCAATCACATTTGTCCAAACTTTCTTTGGTCTTTCTGGGTCTCTATTAAGAAAATTTCGGCCTGCGCCAAGGAGACCTAGGGTTTCTCCTATTCCATCCTGTAATGTTTTCAGAGTGTCTGCTTTGTCTCCGAGATCTTTGATCCATTTGGAATTGCTTCTGGTGCACGGTGATATATAAGGATCTAGCTTTAATTTTTTACAAGTAGTTAACCAATTTTGCTAGCACTATTTACTGAAAAGGCTGTCTTTCTTCCATTCTATTTTTTTAGTTCCCTTATCGAAGATTAGATGGCTACAGGTCTGTAGGTTCGTTTCTGGGTGTTCAATTCTATTCCATTGGTCCTGAAGTCTGTTCTTGTGCCACTAACATGCTGTTTTGATTACTATGGATTTATAGTATAGTTTGAAATTTAGTATTGATATTCCTCCAGCAGTGTTCTTTCTGTTCAGGAGCGTTTTTCTTATTTGGGGACTTTTATTGTTCCATATGAATTTTTGGATTGCCTCTTCTATTTCCTTGAAGAATGAGGTTGGAATTTTGATAGGTATCGCATTGAATTTGTAGATAGCCTTGGGAAGTATTGCCATTTTAACAATGTTGATCTTTCCAAATTCAGGAGCATGGGAGTTTTCCCCATTTTCTAAGTTCTGTTTTGATTTCCTTTTTCAAGTTTTTGCAGTTTTGATCATAAAGTTCTTTCACTTCTTTGGTTAAGTTAATTCCTAGGTATTTTATTTTTTGTGGTGCTATTACAAGTGGCGTTGTTTTCCTAATTTCAGCCACACTTTTCTCATTGTTGGCATACAGAAAAGCCATTGATTTTGGGGGGTTAATTTTATACCCCGCTACTTTGCCAAAGTTTTGAATCAACTTGAGTATTTGGGAGTGGAGTCTATGGGATTCTTTAAATACAGGATCATGTCATCTGCAAAGAGGGGGAGTTTTATTTCTTTTTTCCCTATTTGTATCACCTTTATGTTTGCATCTTGTCTTATTGCTGTAGATAGGAATTCTAATACTAGATTGAAGAGAAGTGGTGATAGTGGACATCCTTGTATTGTTCCTGAGTTTAGAAGAAATGGCTTTAGTTTTTCACCATTAAGTATAATGCTGGCTGTAGGTTTGTCATATATAGCCCTTATTCTATTGAGGAATATTCCATAATTCCTAATTTTTCCAGAACCTTCAACATAAAGGGGTGTTGGATCTTGTCAAATGCTTTTTCTGCATATATTGAGATAACCTTGTGGTTCTTATCCTTGCTCCTGTTGATGTGATGAATTATATTAATTGATTTGGGAATATTGACCCAGCTTTGCCTCCCTGAAATGAATCCTGTTTGATTGTGGTGTATGATTTTCTGGATACATTGTTGAAGACGATTGGCCAAAATTTTGTTGAGAAGTTTTGCATCAATGTTCCTCAATGAAATGGGTCTATAGTTCTCTTTCTTTCATTATTCCCTGCCTGATTTTGGGATGAGAGTTATGATGACTTAATAGAATGTATATGGTAATGAACTTTCTCGTTCTATTTCATTGAAGGTTTGGAGTAGTATTGCTGTGAGCTCTGCTTTTAATGGTCTTGTAGAATTCTGCTGTAAACCATCTGGACCTGGACTTTTCTTATATGGGAGGTCTCTTATTGCTGTTTCTATTTCAATGCTTGATATGAGTCTGTTAAGATGGTTTAACTCATCTTGCTTTAGTATTGGCATGTCAATATTTGCTAGGAAAAGGTCCATTTCTACCAAGTTCTCAAACTTATTAGCATAAAGTTTTGAGAAGTATTCCCTTATAATGTTCTGAATCTTGGTTGTTTCTGTGGTGATGTTTCCATTCTCATTTCTGAGTTTATTTATTTGGGTGTGTTCTCTTCTTTTTCTGATAAGATTTGTGAAGGGGCTGTCAATTTTGTTAATTTTTTCGAACAACGAACTCTTTGTTTTTTTGGTTTTTTCCAATAGTTTTTTTGGATTCTAATTCATTTAATATTGATTTAATTTTAATTAAAATTAATTAATTAATTAAAATAATTATTTCTTTCCATCTATTATATTGGGGTATATCTTGGTGCTCTTTTTCAAGGTGGTTCAGATATCTCACTAAATTGTTGGTTTCAGATCTCTCCAATTTGTTGATGTAGGAGCTCAGAGGTATAAATTTGCCTCAGAGTACTGCCTTTGCTGTGTCCCAGATGAGATGGTAATTTGTGTGCTCATTTTTGTTGAATAGCATGAACATTTGGATTTCCTTTCTAATATCTTCCATGACCCACTCATGATTCAGCAGTGTGTTCTTCAGCCTCCATGTGTTACAAGACTTTCTTTGGTCGCTTTTGGTGTTGCATTCTAATTTTATTCCCTTGTAGTCAGAGAGAATGCAAGGTATAACTTCAATGTTTCTGAATTTGGACAATTTTGCATTGTGGCCTAAAATGTGGTCTATTTTAGAAAATGTTCCATGTGCTGCTGAGAAAAACTTGTATTCTGATGCTGGTGGGAGAAATATTCGATAGATATCTGTTAAATATACTTGATCTATGCAGTTGTTTATATCTGCGGTTTCTCTGTTGAGTTTTTCCGAGTTGATCTATCTAGTGGGGAGAGTGGTGTGCTAAAATCCCCAACAATTATTGTCTTTGGATCTCTGTGGGATTTGAGTGAAAGTAGTGTTTCTTGGTTAAATTTGGGTGCTCCATTGTTTTTCGAATAGATATTTCAAATTAATATGTAGCGACCTTCTTTACCTCTTCCTTATCTCTTCTCACTAATTTTAATTGGAAGTTTATTTTATCTGATATTAGGATTGCAACTCCTGCCTGTTTATGGGGGCCATTTGCTTGGTAGATTTTGTTCTAGCTTTTAACATTGAAAATTTTTTTGTGTTTAACAGCAAGATGTGACTCCTGAAGGCAACAGATAGAAGGATCTTGCTTTTTAGTCCTACAAGACAGTCTATGTCACTTAATTGAGAATTAAGTCCGTTAATGTTGAGAGATAGGACTGAGAGGTATTTGGGAGTTCTGGCCATGTCGTCTACCTTCTTGGGGTCTATGAAAACTGGGTTCTTCCTATCTTCTTGGATTCTCAGTTTGGGTGCATTTTCTTGGCCTTTATTGTGGTCTTGTTAGTTTTCTATGTTTAGGACATCTTTAAGAATCTTTTGTAGGCCTGGTTTGGTGGAGATGCATTGTTTCAATTTTTCTTGGTTATGGAAGGTTTTTATTTGGCCTTCAGTTATAAAGGAGAGTTTAGCTGGGTACAGTATTCTTGGTTGATAGTTGTTTGTCTTTAGGGCATGGCATACATCATTCCAGGCTCTTCTTGCTTTGATTGTCTCTGCTGAAAAATCTGAGGTGATTCTAATTTGTTTCCCTTTATAGGTGATTAATCTTTTCTCTCCTCTGGATTATTCATTATCTGTTCTGTCCCCTGATTACCATGAGTGGAAGTTGAGATACCCAGACTTGCCATTTTTCTTGTGTTTTTCAGGTTTGTTCTGCCCATTTGGGATGAATGAAACACCAGTTTTGTGCTAGAACACTAACTTAAGGCAAGCATCAACCAAAGTCTGTATTTGCACAGTCAATAGTCTGCAGATACAATCTCGTTCAATGGATGCATCTATTCAGTGTCAAACAACTATATATTAATGGGCTACAAACCGCAAATGCGAATTTGGCAAACCAGAAATTATTAAGTTTAAGGAGAAATGTGGGTAAAAATAGGAATAGAGAGATGTGGGAAGGCACGGGGAGAATTAAGTAAGTCCTAATCTCAAAACCGGAAATAGGTTGAATAGGATGAAAGTAGAGAGAGAAAAAAACGAAGAAAGAGAAAGGGGGAAAAAAAGAGACCAGAAAAAATAGAAAAGTAAAAATTAAAAATATTATGTAGACTCGAAAATGAAATATTGAGAGAAGAACATGTATATAATGCAGAAGGGGAGGGATATAAAGGAGATGTGAAAAATTTAAAAACAAAAATACTTAAAATATTACATAGATATAAAGAGGTAGTACTGCTATCAAGGAATTTAAGTCTAAGAGGTTTTGAACTGAGTAATAAATTTGTGGATTAAGTGTGTACACAATGGGGGATAAGGTCTAATAATCGACTATGGATATATCTGAGGATGTATAGAAAAACAAGTCACATAAAAAAGAACGAAAGAGAAGAAAAGGTGAAAAGGATAAGAAAGAAAGAATAAAAGATCAGAAGTTCAATAGAGCAAAACAAAACACACAAAAAAAAAAATTTAAAGAAGAAAAAAGAAAGAAAAACGCACACACAAATATACCCCTAAAATAAAAAGTATAAGAGGGGAAAAAAAGTTACTAGGAAACATTTTTTTTCAAAAAAGGTAAAAATTAAAAATTAAAAAGTTTTAGAAATTTTTTTTTATAAAATGTACAAAAAAAAGAAAGAAATATTTTGATTTTTTGGGGAGTGGTGGGAAAAATCCTGTATCTCCCTTGTGTCTGTAACCAGCCTCTTGTTGGAGTCTCTGATCTGCTTGTGGTGTTTCATTTTCCTGTGGCTTGGTTGGTTTCTTAAGTCAGTTTGTTTGAACAGGCCAAAAAATGCTGCTTTACCCAGGATTTTGTGATCCTCCTCTCAGGTTAGTTCAATGGGAGGGGGATCTGCTTTGATTATCACAAAAGAGGGAGATGGCTTTTTCCTCATTTGGAGAAGCTCTGATGGGGCTAGGTTCTGGGTAGAGTTGAGACTTTTCAGCAAACATTAGCTTTTCCCAGGGGCTAGCTTGTTAGAAACTCACGAGCCCAGGCTGGAGCCACTCTCTCGGTTTATATTTACTGAATTTCAATTGATTGGCAAGGCTGCTTAAGGGAGGGGCAGCCTCTGGCTCTGATTACCCAGTGAAGAAAGCCATTCCTAGGGCTTGCGCCTGAGCTGGGTGACATTTCTCTGGGTGAAGCTGAGTCTGGGAGGTCAATTTAGGTTCTTGTGACCTGCTAAATGACTCGAGTTTTCTTCCAAGGCCTTAGTTGGAGCTAGCAGCTCCACCGAGCTTTGTCAGTATCCAAGATGGAGATGTCCGGTTCTGGGGGGGAGGGGTGGCCTTCTCTCCTCTGCTCCCTGAGAAGGAGTGAGGACGTTAGGCTTCTACTTTCGCCGAGTCTTGGTTCCTGGGTCGTCTCTGGTCTGTGAACTGCAGGATGAAGATGTCTGCTCCTTGTCAGTTCTTGCTGGTGTTGAGTAGAATCTGCTCACACACCGCATCTGGCTCCTTTGTCCTGGACTCTCTGTGTTACAGAATGGTGACTATGGCTGCCGCTGCTGCCGAAGCTGCTGGCAAATGCTCAGATCTGTCTCCTTGCCTGGATTTTCCCTCTCTGGCCTAACTCTGTGTACTGTGATGACATACTTGGTGTGATTCTCTGGCTTAGGACTGTTCACTGGAACTCTAAAACTGCTTTCTATGCAAGAGCTTGTTTAGCCTTCAGCTTCTCCTCCACCATCTTCCCGGAACCCTCTATGAGCATGGTTTAAATTTTATTTCTTTGGGATAAAATGACAATGTTATCTAATTTCAAGTTTTATAAAGGTTATGCTATGTAAGGGCCTTTCTAAGGTGAAGATTTAATACACTGATGTCAAACTAACCTTTAATTCTATGAATTACATGTATTGTTACACTTGTATTTTTGTAATCAACTTTTTAACAACTGTTTTTCATTTCTTGCATTTGAAGAATGAAAAATATGGAATACTTCACAAATTTTCATACCATCCTTGGGCAAGTACCATTTTAATCTCTGTATTGTTGTAATTTGGGTAGACCTGCTGCTGAAGCATGTAGTATCCTCTAAATTTAAGTAGTTATTGATGCAATGTTTGTACAGGCACATATCCATGGTTGCTTATTTGTAACAAGGAACCCTTATTGTTCCTAAAAATGCTATTGATCATATCTCTCTAAATTTCTGTCTATAGTGGAAAAAATTATATTGTTTGGTCAATTATTCACATTTGCAATTTTTTGTCAATGACTATTTTGTCATTTTCATTTTAAATTTGATCATATTTTGAAGCGTTTACAGCTAAGTCCAAAGGTGATGGCTTTTCAAGTACTTATTTATCAGCTGAGTTATCTTTGTGGAGCTAATGGATTCAAAGTAAGCCTTGGTTAATATCTACTTCTAAACTTCTGCAGCTTAAAATTTCCTAAATGAGGTCTCAGTGGCACAAATATCTTCCTGACCCTTACCCTTCTTCCATGTAGGAACAGACCAACCAGAATATCTTACACTGACAGCATAGATTGTCTTACTGGAACAAAACTAATCTTAGTTACAAGGGATCATAGAGAGATGAACACTTCAGACCGAACTGTTCAGAATAGAAGGTATTTTATCAAAATATAATTGTTTGGGCTGGGAAGTTGGCTCAGTGGTAGAGTGCATGCCTTGCATACCTGAAGCCCTGGGATTGATTCCTCAGCACCACAAAAGGAAAAAGAAAAAAGCCGGAAGTGGTGCTGTGGCTCAAGTGGTAGAGCACTAGCCTTGAGCTGAAGAGCTGAGGGACAGGGCCCAGGCCCACAGTTCAGGCCCCACGACCAGACCCAAACAACAACAACTATATATATATATATATATATATATATATATATATATAATTGTTTATTATACCTATTATTTCAAAAGTAGCTAAAGCCAAGAAGGTGAAAAAGTTGTTCATATGCATGTTTACTTAATATCCTGGGCCTGTCTACCATACAACCAGGCAGGAACTTACACTACTTTCTATCACCAAATATTTCCATAGCTCCTGGAGAAGTCTATATATTTCTCCTCGATGTTAGGCCTTAAATTGGTAATGTTTTAATCAAAGTGTTTCCTCTTGCCTCCAGGCTTTACATTTACAAATGGTAAAGCTTTAGGTCTAACTCTACCAAAAACTGAGGTAGAGATAATGGAATAATACTTTAAAACAGATTTGCCTTTGATACCCTAACCACAACAGAACAATGCATAACAATTTCTTATATTATATATACTTATATATTTTATATTTATATGTGCTGATCTTAAGTTTCACACAGTGAATCTTACTAGAATTAATTTATAACTTGACAAATAAATGGAAATTTATTCCCATAAATAGATTGGAACATAAATAATTAGGTTTAGAATATATATTAGAATATAAAAAGTATCAATGCAATGTCTTTGGTATAAACTTGTGATACCTTCTAAGTGTTCTTGGTCTTCTGAATTCACATAGTAAAAAAAAAAAAAAAAAAAAAAAAAAACAGTATTGTTTTCCTCTAATCTAGAAGAGATTTTACACTGCTGCTGTGTTTATTGTATTAACTCGCTGGTCCCAAAGTGTTTTTCTCCATATTATGCCTAAAAGCTATTATTCTTCTGCAGTACACACGGGTCCGAGGATACCAGGTCCCAGGTTATCTGCATCATCAGATAACAATGGCAAGTCTTCTCACCTTGGCCCATCCAACATGCTAACAGAAAGTAGTTGAAGACCCATCTCAATTTTTCATTTCCTATAATATTTCAGGGTCCCAATTCCTTGCAGTAATTAGCAGTAAGCAATTGTGAAATTTAAGGCAACTTCAAATGAAAGAGCAGACCACAAAATATGAGTGAAAGTACTGTAGTTCAAACTTTCAATTTACAGATGACAAGCCCATATGAGTAAACAAAATCACAAATGTCACAAGATTATTTTTAATACCTCTCTCCTAATGATGAATGAAAGATTTCAGTCCAGCATAAGTAGGCCAAAAAATTTCCTGGAATGATAGATCCATAATTGTTCTACCAAGGCTAGGAAAACTAGACTTAGATGTCAAATATAATTTAAAAAAACAAATTGAGAAGACCCTAGTGCTTCAAAACACTTGTACTTCAGTAAAACTTGGTTCTGTAGTATAAAAATGTTTTAATTCTCAAACCAATGATAACCTACATTTAATCTCCTTCAAGTATATTCCTTTTCAAATAAACTTTCTAGAATCATATTCACCAAAATAACACTTGACAAGTAGATGACAGTGACATTAAAAGTTTTTCAAGTGTGGGAATCAAGTTACAATAGAGTTCATTTATTTACCCAGCACTAATGCAAAATAAGTTCAACCATTCATTAAAGTGTAGAAATAGTATCTCCCACCATTTGCGTTGTTCAGTAGGTGCCTTCCAGAAATGTGTTAAAAAGATCAGCCTCCTATAATTCAAACCCAAATATTAGCTAATAAAGTAAATTTCATCACATAAGAAGGTACATTTTAAAAAGTCATTAATAGTTGCCTTATCATGTGTTGCCTTATCACATATTTTCCCTATCTGTCTAACATAGTAAGAAATATGACTTTAAGTCTTGAATGTGAGTACTGATCAGAGATGTGACAAACCTAAAATCTATCTTCTATTTCTATCATATTCCTCTATAGTAGTAAATTTTAGTTTTCTTCTTTTTCCAAAACTTATAGGTAGTAGAAAATATCCTATATAAAATAAAATAATCACACACCATTGCACAAAGCCATTTATAAAAACTGGTAGTTAGCTATAAATTCTAAGCGATTTTTAAACTTTCTTGTTGACTAAAGATTAATCTTCCAAAAAGATGAGAATAAAATCATGTTTAGGTGCTTCACGTCTCCAGTCTTGCAAATTGTTATTACAGATGAATGAATTATGGAAGTATATGCTGACATCAGTTTAAGTATATGTAGGATTGAAACTCCATGAAATGTATATAAACCTTTCAAAGTATTAACAGACAGTTTAATAGAATGAATATCAGGAAGTTGAAACCAGAAAGGAATAATAGTAAAGACATAGAATGAATGAAAAATGGAACAAGGGGCAAGTACAGCTAGAATACTCAATTACACATATAATAAAGGAAGTGGTAAATCTGAAATAAATCTTGGAGAAAGGGTTGGTTGAGAATGATAGGAGTGACTCTGATCCAAGAGCATTGGACAATTAGATGGACATATTTAATTGTAACACACTTGCACAACCTTTTGAAATTCAGTTAAAAACACAACTACAAACAAAAACACACAAAAATCACAAACAAACTGCAATCTCTAGAAAGTATGTATATGACCTCACAAAATTTTAAGCAGTTAATGAAGGGCAGTCTTGGGAAAAGTAAACAAAGCTGTTCAAAGAGGGCAGTTTAGGGTAGGGGAGAATTTTGAAGAGATTTAAATAGATTGTCTAAGGTTATAAATCACCTACATATACTGCAAATATTTTCTCCTGTGTGTGTGTTTTTGTTTTTTTTGGGCCGGTCGTGGGGCCTGAACTCTGGGCCTGGGCATTGTCCCTTAGCTCTTCTGGTTAAGGCTAGCGCTCTACCACTTGAGCCACAGCTCCACTTCCGGCTTTTTTCTTTTTGCTTATGTGGTGCTGAGGAATTGAACCTAGGGCCTCAGGCATGCAAGGCAAGCGTTCTACCACTGAGCCACTTTCCCAGCCCCCATTCTGTGAGTATTCTTTGTCTGAACTGGTTACTCCAGTCCTGAGCTGTGGCTTCATAGCTTATGAAGATAGAATGGAAGAATCAAGATCAAGAACCCATTACACCACCGGAGAGAAAACAGTCCTCTATGGTTTCTCTCATCTCTCTTCATTACTCTTTTCTCTTACTTTTAATAAAGTCAAGTGATTTTGAATTATATTTCCTTCTTTTTCAGAGAATTACTGTTTGGTAATTAAATGTCAATTCACAAATTTTGATGTCTTTTTTAAAAAGAATTTTGAATTTAAATTCCACTACAACTTTGTTTTACACAGTGAGAGTATATTTCCTGTGTAAGGACAATTCTCAAGGGAACCTACAGGATTTACAGCAAGGTTTGTGAGGTTTGTTTGTTTAGTGTGAAAATGAGCCATATTCACCCACATTGCTCCCTCTCAGCTAAGTCTCCATGGATTTCTTTGCATGAAAGCTTATTTTCCCAGACAATGTTAAATTTTCTTAATAAGCTAAGTTGTTAAAAAGTTTGAACAATTAAAATTTACCTGTCATAAATTTTTAAATCTTTTGAAATTCCTTTATCAAAATCGTGAATTCACCAATCTTAATCCCACCTTTACCATCAAAAACAGTTGACATGTTGTTTTCATGATATAGTGTCCATGAAACTACTATTTTCCAGGGGCTTTGTTATGCATATATTTGACCATATAAGCTGATGCTGAGCAAAATGAACTCCAAGATATGGAAACAGATATTTATTTGCGGTTGCTTTTTTTGATGTACTATGTGATCTCTATTTTCTTTGAGATTTTCCCCTATGGTTTATCCCCTGCTGTGTTTGATTTTGGTACCCTGTGTGTTGTGTATACATTTACCTTAATTAGGGAAGGGAACAGGAACAAAAAAAAATGGCGAGACAAAGGACAAACAGCAAACCAATGCAATAGCAATTCTCACAACACAATAATTTGGAAATGTACATTACAACTTGGGAGGGGTATTAGGGTGAAGGAAAAACTGAGAAAAATGAGAGAGGGGATAACAAGTTTGAAAAGTTATGTATTCACTACCTTACAATTTCTGTAAACACAGTGCACATCACTTTCACATTAAAATTAAATTTAAAAAATAAGCTGATGAATTAAAATTTCACTGTTTTGGTAGAGTAAATATTATTCTCTATGTAGTAACTTTTTAAAAATCAGTATTATATGGCATCTAATTTGAATTAATTACCTCTTCTTTATCAGAGGGTCATCAACTTGAATGATATCCAACTAGACAATTTTTTCACAATATACTTGCCAATATTTTGAAAATAGAATAAATTAATACTTTGTTATACTAAAACAGAAAACAGTTTCATTCTATGGAAACCCATAACTATTAAAAGTAAATAAGTTGTTAATAGGACAGAATGTATATGTTCTTCAAAATTCCTATGACTAATAACTACTCATTTTCAAATTCTGAACATTCCATACCTGAGAGATTCAAAATATACCTGTTTGTATGTTATGTAATTCTGTAGTAGATGCATTTTCCAATGGGGTGTTACAGACTGAGAAGTGAACAGAAAAAGAGCCACATTCTGATATGGGATAAAACTATGAAGCATGTGATAATTAATTCTTCAAGAGTAAGCAGTTGTTTATCAGATTAAGCTATTATTTCTATGACCATCAATCACAGGATTCATGCCATAAAGTCATCCTAGCCCACCAGTTTCCAACTTGTAGGGTGCACCTCAAAATTCCCTTAATTCATATCAAGAATAGCTTATGTCCATTGTGAAAATACACTGCACCTCTCCTAATGTGATGCCCTCCATATTCTGGAAAGAACACCACTATAAACAGGGTTGCATCATTTTTCCTCCGCTGGTATTCTTGAAAATATTATTTATTTTTATACTTTTTTAACTATCATAGATAATCAGGAGGTGAAGATTGGAAGATTACAGTTCAAAGATTGTGAAGACTAAGGGTCTATGTTGAAGGGGCAGAATGATGCAGGCTCTGGCCTCAGGATTATCTGAGGACTGTGTTTGAGTATTAAGAAAGCTCTTGGCATGCCAGGCTAGAGAGGGAAAATGTTCTCTCTCCCTATCTGAAACAAATGTCACAGACTCCTGGGAGCTGAGGAAGTATCTCTTCTGCTTGCTGAAGCATAGTTGAACACTAAAACAACAAATCAAAAAATTTAAAAGGAGGAAAAGTTTGGATGAAGGTATGAATATTTTGTGGTTTTCCATGCAAAATCCTAAAATAATTTTACATCAAGCTCTTTTTGTTCTTAATATTTTAAACTTACCACAAGGAGATATTTTAACTAGAGCTGAGTGCCATTTTGAACAAATATCAGAAAAACCTTATTTAAATGCTCCCATATGGATTAAGATTGCATTGGATGCAGAATAACAACTAGGAACATTATTACATAAGGGGTGAGGATAGGGTTTTGTGTCTACACAGGATGGAAACAATACTGGCTTCCTGCCTGATAGATACAGACGCGGCCCAGTGAGGACAGCCCCGTAACCTGCAAGGAATCGGCCACCAGTTGAGGAAAAAGAAATCCCCACTGCCCATCTGGGGGCAGGTTAAAAAGTTGACTGGAGAAGGACAAAAGATGTTACAAGGCAATGGTAAACCTGTCACGACTGAGAATTTGTTCTTGGCCATGTGTGCCCTGCTTACTGTAAACTCTGTCCATGCTAATGCTAATTTAACTTATTGGGCCTTTGTTCCTAACCCTCCTTTATTGGAACCTGTTGTTTGGGGAGACATGGATATAACCGTCTATAATGTTCCTGCTGTTTTGTCTCCTCCTTGGAATAATTTGACATTTTACAATAAAGATGATGGTAGCTTTTTAAATTTTACTTACTATACTCATCCCTTGCCTGTTTGTCTGGGGCCTCCTCCATGTTTAGTTATGAATTGGCAACATTGGGTTTTACCTGGGAAATGCACTTCCAATTCTAGAACACAGCTGCAGCGATTAACTACTTGGTCCATTAATAGTAGCTGGGAAAGTGTCACCTTTGATGGCAAGTTATCCTTACCTATGTGTCCCGATTTTACTTATATTGATTTAAAATATCAGCCTTTTGTGTGGCAAGAGTGTAGAGGAAAATTTGGAAAAGTGTTCAATAATTTTATTAATTGGGGACCTTTTGGACAGTTTATTAATACATGTTCAGAATGGAATATTACCAGATGTGATTTATCAAATGTTACTAGGATGCTCGAAACCATTAATGAATCACTTACTGGAGATCAACTGATGGCCTGGGGAGATGGAGGCATTGCAGATGCTCGATGGGCTTTCATGGCTGCACCCACTGCTGTTCAGACTCATCTTTGGAAGGTCAGAGCGGTGCTGAAACCCGTGATGCTAACAAATGGATCATTTTCAGGGACGTCGAACTCTGCGTCCACTTATAATTTTACTTTGTACAAATCTTATGTTGTAACTGCTTGTGTACCTCTTCCTTATGTATTTTTAGTGGGAAATTTTACATTTTCTCCTACTATTTCTTGTTTTAATTGTCTCCTTATTCTTGTGTTAATTCCTCTCTTAATTTTAATGACAGTGATAGTACTATGATATTACAACAAAGAACTCATATTTGGCTACCTGTTAAAATAGGAAGAAAATGGTCCCAAAATCCTTTGGATACTGTTATTGAAATTTTTTTTTACCAAACTACTAAAACGTACAAAGCATATGATTGGAGCCATTGTATCTGTGATCTTAAACTTAATTTCTATTACCACTGTTGCTGCGGTGTCTGGAATTGCCCTATACACTGCCTTACAAACTAAGCACTTTGTGGAAGAATAGCACCGGGATTCACATGAATTGTGGGTCTCACAGGTAGAAATTTATGCTCTATTATAAACACAGATTATTATTCTTAAACAGACAGTGGGATG
This sequence comes from Dipodomys spectabilis, assembly GCF_019054845.1. NCBI lineage: Eukaryota > Metazoa > Chordata > Mammalia > Rodentia > Heteromyidae > Dipodomys > Dipodomys spectabilis. The sequence continues at coordinate 3,929,591 of NW_024870983.1, forward strand.
GTTAGGAAAAAAGTTATTGGTTGTGGAAAAAGTTATTGTTAAAATGTGATTGGAATTTTACTACCTTTTGCATTACTAATGTAAAATGTAATAAATACATGATTAGAATTTAATACAGCAGTATTTATCTGGAAATTCTACAGCTCTTCAATTGATTGCTCAGTTACAATTTAATGTACATGATATTTTTGGTAAACAATTTACAAATGATGGTTCTTCTAATATTGATGATGCATTTATTAAACAATTGGAAGGGTTGGATCTGAAAGAAATACAGTGAGTTTGATGATGAAATGCCTATTTTTTCTTATCCTGTAATTCGACCACCCCTTATAAATGGTATAGATCAACCAGCCAGATATGAAGGTGTTGTTGTTGATGATATTGGTAAACTTAAGAAGGCAGTTGTATGGTCCTCAGTCTCATTATGTTAAGGAATTGCTTAATGGGCTTGCCCGACATTACAATAATTTTGCTCCCATGGATTGGAAGATCCTTTGTAGAGCCTTGCTTAAGACACCTAAATACCTACAATGGCAAATGTGGTTTACTGAGTTATGTACAAAAAGGGCTAGACAAAATGCACAGAGCAGTAATCCACACCTGCAGATCATAACGTTTCCCATGTTAAGTGGAACAGAACAATATGCGGATGCTCATATAAAAGTAAACTCTCCTGAAGAGATCCATGAGCAGTTAAGAGACATAGGTATTGAGGCATGAGAAATGATTCCACCGGTAGGAGAGCATTATGGCTCTTGGACTAAAGTAATTCAAAAACCTGATAAACCCTATGTTGAATTTTTATCACGATTGAAAGTGACCTTGGAACGTACTGTTGTGGGAGAGGCTGCACGGCAACAACTGCTGCACATGTTGGCTCATGAGAATGCTAATGAGGACTGTAGACGAGCCCTATTGCCTATTAAAGAATCTGGATATGTGAATGCATATTTAAGGTCCTGCAAAGACTTTACATCTAAATCCAGGCATATGCAGGTGTTTGCTGAAACTATGGCCACTATATGATTGTTATTATTTTGTTTGCACTTGTACTGTAATATTTGATTTTTATGAAACCAATGCAAGCGTCTATGATAACCCTGTGGAAAGCTTTACTTTTAAAACAAAAGAAAAAAGAAGGAAATTGTGAAGACTCAGGGTCTATGTTAAAGGGGCAGAATGATGCAGGCTCCGGCCTCAGGATTATATGAGGACTGTGTTTGAGTATTAGGAAAGCTCTTGGCATGCCAGGCTGGAGAGGGAAAATGTTCTTTCTCCCTGTCTCAAAACACATGTCACAGACTCCTGGGAGCTGAGGAAGTAGCTCTTCTATTTGCTTAAGCATAGATGAGCAGCTGGTCAAGCATTTTCCTGATATTGAAGAAGTGGTTTGAGCTTGCTCTAAAATAGTTTAGATAATAATATACCAAGACATTGTCTCATAGGTCAAGTAAAAATGTATCTGTTGAAATTTTTGTGTGAATGTCTTCTGACCAAATCTTGGCAAAGATCATGCTTGCTTGTCTTTAAATATCACTTAAATAAAGCACAGCATGCAGTGGCAATTGCTGTTTGCACTCTGCATCCCCTATGTCCTTGTGATTTCGTTACCATTATCCAGGGACCCCAATGCAGTAGATGTTGACAAAAGCCCACCCAGGCAGGAAGGATCCCTAGATTCTTATCTCCAATGAACTTCTCAGCAAAAGACAGACACAAGTGAGCTGAGGTTGAAGTGGTAGGGCACGAGCATTGAGCATAAACAGGCTCAGAGACAGTGTCCAGTCCCAGAGTTCAAGCCATTGGACAAACCAATAAAACAAAAACAAAAATAAAAACAAAACCCAAACCTAGCATTTTTCTCACTGTATACAGAGGCACGCAATTAAGGAATTTGCTTCCTGTCTTACATACAGGTAGAAGAAAGATGTCACAAAATTATTCTCTTCATACCATGTTATACCAAAGCTTAAAAAATTGCCCTTTTTCTAAATTTATAAATTAATATCATCCATTTGTTGGCAACTCTGTCTACATTATTCACATTATCATTTTATACATGAAGTGTTGGAATTATGTATTAACTGAGTTCTAACTATAACTCTCATGAAAGAATATTCTAGGCAAATAGAATGCAAGAAACATTTGTAAATTTGTCAATTAAACACTCTACTTAAAAAGAATTTTGTAAGTATCCTATAGAATATGAAATTACAATCAAAACCAAAATATTTATTTTAAACCTAAACTCTAATTTAGCAAGATCTACATGGTCCTTCATTAGATTAACTTTGCTATTTCTCCAGGCTTAAGATTTTGTAATCCTTCATCCTTAACTTGGAATCTAACAGAGTGATGATTACTTACTTTTTCAAATTTTGGATGGGAATCACGAACCATTTTGCATCTAAGAATGTTCTGTAATGAAGAGAGCATTTAAAACACAACTGAGGATTATATATGAGTTGCATTTCAATAGGAAACTTGACTTCTCAAAACATAATGACAAAATTAGCCCAAATGTCCAACTTTGTATTCCTTTCTTGTTTGGTTTGTTTTATTAAGACAAAATTATACTACCTGGTCCAGAGAAGGTATCACTGTGTAATTCCACTATCTAATCTCCTATCTTAGTCTGAGTGCTAGAATTCTAGCCTTGTATCACATTGCCCCTCCATAGTTTCTTATTTATTTAATCTAGATACAGACTAGCAATTCTGAACTTCTCAGTAATATTATCCACTGCAGTGCTCAGAGATTTCATATACTCTTTTCAAAGATGTTATAACATTTGACACAGGATATGAACATTTTCAGATGCACCTGCAGGAGTCTCTGATTCATTCCTCCATGGATCCGATCTCTTTAATAATGATTACTTGACTCTATTACTATCTCTGGTCCCTATCTATGTAATATTCTTAAACTTTTTTGAAGAAAGTTCACTTGAGAACTTTCTAACATTAAAAATTATCACTTGATTCTAGTCTTACTCAGGACATATTTTCTATTGTTTTCTAACTTTTCCACATATTCTGAGAGTTGCTTAATATGTGTACTTGTGCATATATAAGTGCCTCTGTATATATGTGTATGATTGCATGTATGTATGCAAAAGTCTCAACATCTTATTCAGCAATCTTGCTCATGTCTGGTATTCCAATACTTGAGCCATTCTTTCAATCCAGATTTTGGCTGGTTAATTATATATAGTTTCTCAAAACTGTTCTTCCCAGGCTGGATGCAAACTGAACTTCCCAGACACCTTTACATTCTTAGGTTTTATTTCTCCAGTAGTATCAACTTTAAAATTACAAACATTTTGTGAGTGTAAAGGCTAAGCTGTAACCTAGATTTTTAACTCAAGAATTCATATAAAGATAGATGAACATGCACATTACATATGCTGAATATACACTGTTAGAAATGTGATCCTAAGCTGGGTGGTGGTGAGATCTTCGGATAGGGTTCAAAGCCAGACCGGGCAGGAAAGTCCTGGAGACTCTTTTTCCAATTAACTACAAGAAAACTGAAAGTGGCACTGTGGCTCAAGTATAGAGCATTAGCCTTGAGCTGAATAGCAGAGGGACAGCTCCCAGGCCCAGTGTTCAAATGCCAAGACCACCACCAACAAAAAATATATAAGTAAAGGAAAGAAAATATGATCTTATCCACCACTTCATGGCTAGTATAATCCCTGCTCTCTCAGGATGGACTTTTTTCCAATTAAGTTCATGCTCTTATATCTGATTTGCATTGGAAACAGAATTGTGCTTCCATTCTACTGTCTACAAAGTTGCGTGATTAGCAAGCATGGTTTAGAAAGGGAGTGGCCTCATACTTCGTGTTCCACGTAGGAGTAATACTAAGTGACATCAACTGTATAGACATCTCTTTTCAAAGAAGAAATACTAGATGTTTATTGTAAAGTTAATATTTGACATTTTTTTCTTTTTTTTTATTGTGAGAATACCGTACAGAGGAGTTACAATTACATGGGCAAGATAACAAGCACATTACTTATCAAGCATTGTTGCCTCTTCTTTGTTTCCCCTTCCCATCCCTTCCCATACTCCCCCCTCCCCCCACCCCACACTCCCCCACACCAAAGTTGTAAAGTTCGTTTTTCAACATAACGACTTGTACATCTCATTATTGCAATGGGTCCACCTGTATCCCTAAACGATTTGTTTTTAGAGAATATGTCCAGCAAAGAATCCACAACATAACTCAGCAAAAGTAGGTGCACTGAATCATTTTGGAATTAATTTTTTGCTTGGGAAGATTATTGATCTTGTTGTTCCTTTTGGGGAAACTTAAAGTCATATTTCACTTTTTTGTTGGTTGTGCAGCTTGAATTCTGATCCTGGGCACTGTCCCTCAGCTCTGCAGTTCAAGTTGAGCGCACTACCACTTTAGCTACAGCACCACTTCCGGGTTTCTGGTGGTTAATTGAAGATTATGGTCTCATGGACTTTCCTGACAAGACTGGCTTTGAACCACAATCCTCTGGTCTTAACCAGAGGATTACAGGTGTAAACCATCAACACCCATCTCATATTTGCAAATATGTGCACTGAATGACACTGTGTAGACAATGGAATTTTTAACCAAAGGATAACATAGCAGCTTTTCAGAAAAATTGAGGTAGCAGTAAATATGTCCTCCTTTTCCATTTTGTTACATTAATGACTCATGAGCTATGGGACACTTACATTAGCATCCTGTGACATCTGTATAGGTATATTTAGTATCACGAAATGTTCATAGAGAAATCTAGAAGGAATGAGATTTTTAGAAAACAAAGGAGATAAGGTATGAAAGAACAGCATAGAAGGAGATACATTTATCATGCAGAGATTAAGAACTAGCCTAAGAGATTTAGAATGCTAAAGGCAATGAGGAAAAGCCTACTTGACAACTAGTTCTTCAATAACCAAAAATGGTTCTCTAGACCAGTTTCTGGTAAACTTAGTTACTATCATTTTTTTTCCATCTGGAGTTATTCCTTATTTTCTGTCACAACTATTAATTAGCCTCTACATTTTTGGTGCCAAAACTGACCAAAAAGGTTTCAAAATCACACTTAGACTATTTTCACTTTGTGATTAGCAGTGATGACACAAAATCCTGGAATCATTGAATTTCCAGAATTAATCTTCACCTAACATCTAAGCCCATTCCTGGCATTAATTGCTGTGACTTAATGAACAGAACTTTTTTCAACACAGTATCCTAACATAAGTAAAGTACATGAATTAGGGACTATTGTCAGGTGTCAGTATGGATGGAGCAATTATATATTTCAAGTATGGGTTATTTATTTTCCATTTACTATTTTTTTGCCAGTCCAGGGCTTAAACTCAGGGGTAGGGAATTATTCCTGAGCTTTTTTTTTTTTTTTGCTCAAGGCTAGCACTCTACCACTTGAGGCACAGCATTCCTTCCAGTGTTTTTCTTTTTTATGTGTTACTGATGAATTGAACCCAGGGTTTCATGCATGCTAGGCAATTACCATACCATGAAGCCACATTTTCAGAGCCCTAAATGACTTTCATAAGAAGGCATTACATTTTCATTCTGTAACTATGCATCAGAAGTTTGTCCAGGTGCTAGAAAATGATGTAGAAAGTAAAACAATATAATAAGTCCATTAAGACTGGATGGACAACGAATTTCACAGTCTAGCCAGGGCACAGTGGGTCTTACCTCAGGGAGCTGTTTCAACAGGCTAAGCGAGATAGCTCCTGACCCACAGCCCACCTCCAGAATGAGAGGATCACCTTAGATTCCAGCCACATGGGGATGCTGGACCCCCTCCTCCAGCACCCATTCAACCAGTTTTTGTGAAAGAGAAAAGAGAAAAGTCAGAATTACAATTAAGTCGGGTGCCGGTGGCTCAGAAATCTAATCCTAACTACATAGGAGGCTGAGATATGAGGATCATGGTTCTTAGCCAGCCCCAGCAGGAACGTCTCTGAGACTCTTATTTCCAAAGAAACACCAGAAAACCAGAAGTGGTGCTGTGGGCTCAAGTGGTAGAGCACTAGCCTTTTGCTGAGGAGCTCAGGAACAGCGCCCATGTCTAGGGTTCAAGCCCCACAACTGACAAGAAGTGGACTTCCTACCACAAGAAGTGGATTGAATAGCACCCATTGTCCTTGAGAGCATGGTAGTGAAGTGAGGCCGAGCTTCCTGTGAAGCTGAAGTCATAAGGAGATCACCTGACTTCTCTGTGCCTCGGTTTCCCCAGATGCAAAACTCAACGCAGTGAAGGATCCCCTTCCTCATGGGGATAGGGTAATGATGAAAGAGAGCCATGTTTTGTTTCAAAATCCCCACCTGTTGCATGATTAATAACTGACCCCACCTGAGCCCTTTGCTGGTATCTTCCTGTCATTTGCTCACAGAATTGCCGAGAACCTTCTCTAAAGGCCACTCCCTCCATGCCAACCCATGCTCAAGAGATTCCCTCTGTATAAATCCCTTGTTTCCTCAAAACTGTCCTGTGAGGAGAATGAGGTCTGGCCCTACCCAGAGCTTCACCTGTGGTCAAGAATCGGCTGTTGTGGACTAAAAGTTTGGGATAATCCATCTAAATCGATGACTGAGCATGGCGCTACATGTCTACCATCCCAACTACAGAGGACCAAGCCTGGTGGAGCATACCTGTCCCAGATAGGAGGACCTCAATCCAGACCAACCAGAGCATATATTGAGTCTCTGTTTCAGAAATGCCCAAGACAGAAAGGTGGCTCTTCAGAGCCAGGGTGAGGAAATAAGCAGGGGGTCATGGTGCCCCCAGAGGAGTGTCTGACCCAGGAAACAGATGGGCCAAGAGCAGAGAACCAGGGCCAGGGACCAGGTCAGGGCTTTAGGTGGGCTGGCAGTGCACCATTACCTGAGGTTTGAAATCCTGCACCTTGGGAAGGGGGGAGGGAGCCGGGGTGTGGGCTGGCATCTCCATTTCTTACTATACTCCAAAGTCGCTTGAGTCTCTTCCTCACCACTCAGCCACCTCTACCTTCCTCAATTGCTGGTAGTATTGGAAACTAACAGAGGGATTCCAGGTGCTACTGGGCAGCATGGAATGTGGGCGTGGCCACCATTCTTGTATCCCATTGGTTAGAAAGAACCCTGAAATAATGGGGGTGTGGCTAGAATTCTGTGATGCAAGCAGCATGGGTGGAGTCAAGAAGACAGCAGCTCCCCCAGCCCTTTTCTCAGGGACCAATTTAGTTGGAGAAAAGAGGATGACCTTCTTTAGCTGGATGGCTGCACAGATTATTGTGTATATCTGTTTGTTATCAGACCCGGACCTTTTACTCAGGATCTGGGAACAGTCTGTGAGCTGCTTTTGCTCAAGGCTCGCCTTCCACACTGGAGCCCTGGGCTTCTGGCTTTGTTGGAACTGAAGTTGGAGAGAGGTCTCAAGGACTTTCCTGCCTAGGATGATTTTGACCATGATCCTCCCATCACAGCCTTGTAAGTATCAAGGAGGACTGCTGAGAGCCACTGGTGCCTGCCTAATCATTGGTCTTGCTGATATTCTTGGACAGAACGGTGAGTACCCTATCCCCAAGTTGAAGTGGTGGGAGTTGGAGCCCACAGTTGGAATCCTGGTCCTGCCACCTCCAAATGGCAGGAGATCCTAAGGAACTCATCCTATCCATATGAATACCAATGGAATGTGATGTATGTCATGATTGAATGGGCAGTTCTTGAATGATTCTAGGATAAAATTATACACAATTATATTATAGGATACTAATCAATTTTAGTTAATTCTTTATTAAACATTTAAACAATCACATTCATAAAATTTAGGCATAATAAAATACGTAAGAATTGGGCCTCACATACTGCAAAGGTGCCATTTTTCTGCCAGGGCTGGGATTGAAACTCATGGTCTTGGTAACTCTGTTGCACTGTGTGGGAATGGGAAGCTGGCCTCCTTGAAGTCAAGAAATTCAGGTCTGTTCCTCATGCCTAAAACAGATCCCCACCACTAGAAAACATCCTGTTCATGTACAATTTACATATATGATTTATATTTATATACATAAGTTGACTCCATATTGCATTCAGTAGTTATTTTATTTTTTTGTTTTATTCATGTATTGACCATTTATTTTATTTACTATTATGGAACATAAAACATTGATTACATTGATTATACAGGATATAGGTCTTCATCCCTGACACCCAGGACTTTCACAGAAAAGGAAAACATGTGTCACCATTATCTTCTTACTCCACGATTCATTTTTGGTAATGCTGGCATCTGAATTCAAGGCCTACAAGCCTACAAGGCCCAATTCATGAATGGGTGAGTGTTAGCATGCCATCCTGTGGCAAATTGAGCTGACAGAGTGTTCCCAGGACCTCAGGTCAAGCCCCAGGGGTTACCAAAATAAGAAAAGATTGACATGCAGATGGCAGTACGCTAATAAATATATATCTTTATAGAGTGTCAAAGATGTCTATACATTATTCACTTATATAGACTACATTCTTACCAATTCCTGGGTATTAATTCTGCCTCAATGTAATTAATAAATTGTTTTCATCCGTAAACTATTAATGAAATCAGTGTCCTGAAATTATTGCGTTCCTTTAAGTAATTATATTCTTTCAATGCTTCATAAATATTAAATCAAATCAATCAGTCTCCTGAAATTTTAATTTAATTTTGTAGAGCATCTTCCATGATCAATTCATTCAACCGTGACATTGACAACATTCCATTGTTAATCCTGATAGTCTGGCAGCCTTCAGCAATGCAAGTTGAAGTACCCTTTGCAACAGTGTCACTCAGACCAATGAGGGTCACCATACAAAGGAAGAAAATATAAAATGGCCATATTTTTTCTGTGCATTGCTTTCCCTGCAAGGCCTGGGGGTCTAGGGTCCCAGGAGGAGCTGCAGATCTAGTGGCTGTACCTCAGCCTAGGGTGATCAAAGCTGAGGCAGAGTTGCCACGACCTGAGTTCAAGCACCGTATTGAGAAAAGTAAAATTAAAAAAATTTAGCTCCCTGGCTTGCAATTCACGCTGTTTATTCTTCCAGGCTTTGGATTTGAACTCAGGATCTGGGTAAACCTACAGCAATGGGGATGAAGATAAGCAAGTCAGGCCTGTTCACTAGTCCTGAATTCAAGCAACAGCCCCGGAAACATACTATTTATACACATTGTAAAAATAGGATTGATACTTACCTATAGATGTTCAGTCCATACATGTTTGGTGTGGTTGTTCTTGTATTTTTTGTTTATTAATTTATTTACCATTGATTGTACTATGATGAAACCCCTTCCATGTATTACATTGATGACATCCTTTCACAGAGCATCTAGATTTATAGAAATGTTCTCCATCATGCCAGGATTCTCAGGATCACCAAGGATATTCAGAGAAAAGGAAACCAAGTTTCACACTTGGCTTCTTACTCCACGATTCACTTGTTGGTAGTGCTGGGATCTTAACTCAGGGCCTAGTAGGGCCAACTGGCCAATAAGTCAAGGTGAACACACTAACCTGTGAGCAACTAATGAGCTAGGCCATTCCCAGGATCTGACATTGATCACCAGGGTGGTCCACTATAGTCATGAATTCATACTTTAAACATACGATCTATATTGACAAACGTGTGTACAGCATCTTGTAGAAGTTCGGTGAACTTCTCCTTATTTTGTCTCTACTTCATGGAGGTATTTTGTATTTGACTAAGTAAGGTGACAGGTTTAACTGTGCTGACATGGATGACAACCTGTTCCCATGGTTATAGGGCTGCCTATGAATTCCCCTTCCTAGTTGAGACTCAGGACTTACACAGGAGAGGAAAACGTTTACAACAACTGGCTTCTGACAGCAGGATGAATCTTTTGTGAATGCTGGGATTTAAACTCAGGTTTGGATAGCACTGTTGCACTGAGGAGGAAGGGGAAGCCCACCATCCTTGAAGACTAGAATGTCAGGCCTGGTCCAGGACCTGATTTGAAGCCCCAGGACTGAACAAAATAGCAAGCCCACCTTTTTTAAACATAGGATCTCTCTTTACCTACAGGTGTGTTATGCATCTTGCATTCAGTGTATTTATACTTTTTATTAATTTTTTATTTATCTTATTCATGGATGTATTGTGCATTTTATTGAATATGTTGACAGATATAACTGTGCTTACATGGATGACAACCTATTCCCATGGCTATTGAGTTGCTTATATAGCATTTTCCATCCTCAATGAGACCCAGGACACTCACAGAACAGGAAAACGTGTGCAACCCTAGGCTTTTCACATCAGAATGAATCTTTGGCAGTGCTGGAATTTGAACTCAAGTCCTAGCAGGCCCAATTGGTGAATGGATCATGGTGAGCACACCAGCCTATGAGCCACTAAGGAGTTAAGCCATTTCAGGGACCTGAGATGGAGTCCTGGTGGGGGCCAGTATAGTCATAAATTCATAATTAAACAAAGGATATATATTTCCAAATATGGGTGGGCGACATCTTGCATTTGGTGTAGTCATTCTCTTTATATTGTGTCTTATTCATTGATGTATTGTGTATTTTCTTTTTTTTTAATTTTTATTTTTTATTGTAAACATACTGTACAGAGGGGTTACAATTACATGGACAAGATAATGAGTACATTTCTTATCAAGCATTGCAGCCTACTCCTTTGTCTACCCTTCACATGTCTTCCCAGCCTCCCCCTTCCCCGACCCTATCCTCCCCACCCACACACCAAAGTTGTAAAGTTCGTTTTCGACATGAAAACTTGTACTTCTCATTGTTGTAACGGGTCCACAGTTATCCTTAAACGACTTGTTTTTCCCCTTCTCCTCCAAAAATTGTACTGACAGCAAATACAGTGAAAGCAGGGTTTATACTGTAGGGGAAGGACATACAAAGCAACAAAGAAATAATATTATAAATGAATTAGAAACAATTGCATGAAAGAAAAAAACATTTGAATACATATCTTAGGGTTCATTTCTCTAACATCACCTTATCTGACATTTTCTGCTTGACTCAGACATATACTAGATATTGCAAATAAGCGAAACCATGGGATCTATGTTTCTTTGGACTTGGCTTACTTCACTTAAAATAATTTTTTCCAAGTCTTTACATTTCCTAACAAATTGGGCAATGTCATTCTTTCTGATGGAGGCATAGAATTCCATTGTGTATATATACCACATTTTCTTGATCCATTCATCTACTGAGGGGCATCTGGGTTGGTTCCATATCTTAGCTATGGTAAATAATGCTGCAATAAACATAGTTGTGCTGGAAGCTTTAGTGTAGTCTTGTTTGTAAACATTTGGGTAAATGCCCAAAAGTGGGATTGCTGGGTCATAGGGGAGCTCTATGTGGAGTCTTTTGAGAAACCTCCATACTGCTTTCTAACGGGTTTGAACAAGTTTACACTCCCACCAACAATGAAGTAAGATTCCCTTCTGTCCACATCCCCTCCAGCATCTGTTGTTATTAGAGTTCTTGATTTTTGCCATTCTATCTGGGGTGAGCTGGTATCTCAATGTTGTTTTGATTTGCATTTATTTTATGGCTAGGGAGGTTGAGCATTTCTTCATGTGTCTATTGGCCATCCTTCTTTCTTCTTCAGAGAAGTTTCTCTTTAAGTCTTTAGCCCACTTACTTATTGGGCAGTTCTTTCTTTGAGGATTTCTTGTTGGAGGATTTAATTTTTTGAATTAGAAGTATATTTTAGATATGAGACCCTTGTCCGTTGTATGGCTAGTGAAGATCTTCTCTCAATCTGTGGGCTTTCTATTGATCTTGCTAGCTACGTCCTTTGCCATGCAGAAGCTCTGCAACTCCATGCAATCCCATTTGTCCAACTTTTCTTTGATTTGTTGTGTTTCTGGGTCTCTATTAAGAAAATTTCGGCCTGCACCATGGAGACCTAGGGTTTCTCCTGTAATGTTTCCAGAGTGTCTGCTTTGACTCTGAGGTCTTTGATCCATTTGGAGTTGATTCTAGTGCAAGGTGATATTTAACGATCTAGTTTTAGTTTTCTACAAGTAGTTAACCAATTTGACAGCGCCATTTACTGAATAGGCTGTCTTCCTTCCATTCTATTTTTTTAGCTCCCTTATCATTAGATGGCTATAGGTCTGTAGGTTCATTTCTGGGGTTTCAATTCTATTCCATTGGTCCTGAGGTCTGTTCTTGTGCCAGTACCAAGCTGTTTTGATTACTATGGCTTTATAGTAGAGTTTGAAATTTGGTATTGATATTCCTCCAGCAGTGTTCTTTGCGTTGAGGATTGTTTTTGCTATTCGGGGTCTTTTATTGTTCCATATGAATTTTTGGATTGCCTCTTCTATTTCCTTGAAGAATGAGGTTGGAATTTTGAGAGGTATTGCATGGAATTTGTAGATAGCTTTGGGAAGTATTGCCATTTTCGCGATGTTAATCTTTCCAACCAAGGAGCATGGAAGGTTTTGCCATTTTCTAAGTTCTGTTTTGATGTCCTTTTTCAAGTTTTTAAAGCTTTCACTTCTCTTCAATCTAGTATTAGAATGCTTAGCTATAGCAATAAGACAAGATGCATACATAAAGGGGATCCAAATAGGGAAAAAGAAATAAAACTCTCCCTCTTTGCAGATGACATGATCTTGTATTTAAATAATCCCATAGACTCCACTCCCAAATTACTCAAGCTGTTTCAAAACTTTGACAAAGTAGCAGGGTATAAAATTAACCCCACAAAATCAATGACTTTTCTGTATGCCAACAATGAGAAAAGTGTGGATGAAATTAGGAAAGCAACTCCATTTGTAATAACCCCACAAAAAATAAAATACCTAGGAATTAACTTAATCAAAGAAGTGAAGGACCTCTATGATGAAAAGTATTGTGTATTTTCTTGAGTATAGGTTGACAGATATCACTGTGGTGATCTGGAAGACAACCTATTCCCATGAGTATAGAGTTGCTTATACCTTCTCTATCCTAGCTGAGAACCAGAATTTGCACAGCACATGAAAACAGGTGCAACGACTGGCTTCTCACATCAAGGTGAATTTTTGGCTGTGCTGGGATTCGAACTCAAGGCCTAGGAGGCCCAAATTCCCAATGGGTCCACGTGAACACACCAGACTGTGAGCCAAGAAGGAGCTGGGCTGTTACCAGTAACTGAGATTGAGTCCCAGAGAGGCCAAAATAGTCCTCAATGCATCATTGAAACATGGGATGTATATTCACATCCGTGTGTATACTGCATCGTATATTAAGTGTAGTTCTTGTCTTTGTTTTGTATGGTATTCATGGATTTATTGTGTATTTTTTGAGTATATGATAACTCAGCTGACATGTATAACAACTTATTCCCATGACCACAGGGTGGCCCATGCATTCTCCATCCTAGCTGAGACCCAGGAGTTGCACAGGAAAGGAAAACAGGGGCAACAATTTGCTTCTGACATCAAGATGAATCTTTTGGCAGGGCTGGGATCTGAACTCGGGGCCTAGAAGGCCTAATTGGTGAATAGTTCCACATGAGCACACCATGAAGAGTGAGCCATGAAGAAACTAGGAATTCCCAGTACAAAGAAATAATCTGATAAATATGTTAGAAACAATTGCAAGAAAGAAAAAAATACATTTCAATTCTTAACTTGGGGTTCATTTCACCTATTATATTGATCTGGTTTAATCAATTCTCTGCCTTCACTACCAGATTATTTGAAGAATACATACAATAATTGCACTGAGAAGTGATTTAGAGAAATAATTGATATTGTTTACTTTTAATTTTTTGAGGTAAATACTTGGATTCAAATTCAGAGCCTTGCATTTGCCAGGCAGGCCTCTGACCACTTGAACCATGTCACATCCAGTAATTTTTCTTTGATTATTTTTGAGATAGAATCTTGTATTTGTTTATTCCTAAGCTACCTGGATAGTGAATTTCCTAGTTTATGTTCAACATAGGTAGCATGACAGCCAGTCATTGGCACACCTAGCTTTTATTGATTGAGCTGGAGGTCTCTTATGTTTTCCAACTTGACCTTGAACTGCAACTATCGACATTTCTATTTTCAGAGTAGCTAGGATTATAGGTATAAACCACCTCATTTGACTTCTATTGTATATGTTTACGAAAATTTTGAAAGCATGAGAAAATCCTCTAGAGTTACTAACCATATCCAGATTCTAGGCGAGACACTAATGATTATTCTGTCAAAAATTTTTGACATTATTCTGACAAACTTAAATTTTTTTTTCAAAATACCGTACAGAGGGGTTTCAATTACATGGGTAAGGTAATGAGTACATTTCTTACCAAGCATTGTTGCCTCCTCCTGTTTCCACTTCTCATCCCTTCCCATCTCCCCTCTCCACCCCCCCCAACAGAAAAAGTTGTAAAGTTCCTTATTGGACATAATGACTTGTATAGCTCATTGTTGCAATGGGTCCGATGTATCCGTATTTAAAGGTTGGGTTTTGCCCATTCCCTCCACAAATTATAACAATATCAAATAAAATGGAAGTAGGGGTTTATACCATGGGGTAGTGACATACAAAGCAACAAAGAAATAATCTTACAAATATGTTAGAAACAATTGCAAGAAAGAAAAAAAAACATTTCAATAATTATCTTGGGGTTCATTTCACCTAACATGAACTTATCTTACCTTTTCTGCTTGTCTCAAAAATATACTAGTTTTTGCAAATAAGGGAAACCATGGGACCTATATTTTTGGGCCTGGCTTACTTCACTTAATTTTTTTCAAGTCTTTCCATTTCCTAACAAATGGGGCAATGTTATTCTTTCTGATACAGGCATAGAATTTCATTGTGTATATCTACCACATTTTCTAGATCCATTCATCTAATGAGAGGCATCTGGGTTGGTTCCATATCTTACCTATTATAAATAATGTTTCCATAAACATAGTTGTGCTGGAAACTTTAGTATGGTCTTGTTTGTGATAATTTGGGTAAATGACCAAAAGTGGGATTGCTGGGAAATAGGGGAGCTCTATGTGGAGTCTTTTGAGGAACCTCCATACTACTTTCCAAAGTGGTTGAACAAGTTTACACTCCCACTAACAATGCACTAAGATTCCCTTCTGTCCCCATGTCCTCCAGTATCTGTTGTTATTAGAATTCTTGATTATAGCCATTCTAACTGGGCTGAGGTGGTATCTCAATGTTGGGTTGATTTGCATTTCTTTTATAGCTAGAGAGGTTGAGCATTTCTTCATATGTCTATCAGCCATCCTTCTTTCCTCCTCAGAGTTTCCCTTTAAGTCTTTAGCCCACTTATTTATTGGGCAGTTGTTTCTCTGAGGATTTGTTGTTGGGGGATTTAATTTTTTGAGTTCCAGGTATATTTTAGATGAGACCCTTGTCCATTATATGGCTAATGAAGATCATCTCCCAATCCGTGGGCTTTCTATCGATCTTGCTAGCTATGTCCTTTGCCTTGCAGAAGCTCTGCAACACATGCACATGTGCGTGTGTGTACTCGCACATGCATGCACACATACCAAAACACAAATGAGTATTTCAATGTGAAGTTTATATTTTTTTATCTTGCTGTACTTTATTTCCCTGTATTAGTTCACAAATTAACAAAATCAGCTAAGGACATATTTACATAAAATTCATCATGTTTCTCTAAAATCAACTCTCTTTTTGGAAGCCTGCTTTTATTTGACACAAAAGTAAATTATTCAGGAAGTCAATTCATCACTTTCAAGTCTATAGTATTAGATGATTTTTTAGGTTCCTCCTAGCAATATGATTTTGTGAAATCCTGCATCAAGCAATATATTTCTTTCACTAGAAGAGAAACCTCTGTCAAACAATTAATAATAGCTTATTCTCCTCTTGGCATTCATCTGTAGTTTTATTTTCTTCATATATTTCATGATCTGTCTGTGTATGCCAAAGACTGCCATGAAAATAAAAACACCCTTCTCAGCGGTTAGCATGTGTATACCATTCATAGATACTGAAATTGCTTTGGAATAAATAATGTTCACCCTGACTATCTTGAGAAAGAAGAATTGGTTTCTCAGCACTTTAGGTAAGAACTTGAGGGAAAGAAACAAAAGGAAAAGTGAGGAACAACTCAACACATAGATTCAAATGAAATAAACAACCCAAGAAAACACAAATTAATTCATTACTCAAGAACCTGCAGGAAATGAAAGATTTAGAAAAAAAATCAGGTATGACAAGCTTATGAAATTCGTGACTACATGGGAGTGCAATGTTGTGAGGATAGTGGCAAAAGCCCAGACGGAACAGAAAGTTCTGTACACAATGCCATGCACCTGTTATTCTACATCCCAGGTAGAATAACATCAAGTGGGCTGAGGCCAAGTTCATACACAAGTAGGAAGCCATTTTCTAGCTGAAAAATAATCAGGATTACTTAGGGCTGGGGGCATGACAAAGTGGTAAGAACACCTATTTAAGGGGAACAAAACACTCAATTCAAACTCTAATATTAGGGTTATTAAAGAACAAAGTATGATTTTAATAATTAGAACAATTGTAACACTTGAGTATTTGAGTGGGGAAAATCCATTAGAGAGATAGAATGAAACCACATTCCAATGGTCCTTTAGTGATAATGTTTAGTGGTACTTTAGGCAAAACAGAGTTACCTTGCAAATGAGCATGGATGTGCATTTGGGTGATGGAAATACTCTACTTACACAGGTGTAAATTAAATAGATTTTTTGGGGGTAGATGTAGTTCTTGAACTAAGAGCCTGGGTGATGTCCATGAGCTTTTTCTCTCAAGGCTACCACTCTAATACTTTGATCCACAGTTCCAATTCTGATTTTCTGTTGGTTGTTTGGAGATAAGAGGCTCATGGACATTCCTGCCCAGGATGGCTTCAAATCATGATAGTCAGATCTCAGCCTCCTGAGTCACCAGGATTCCAGGCATGAGCCGTCCATGTTTTTAATAATTTAGTAAATTGTATAGTTACAGAAGTTATAAATAATCATTGTAACCTGTGTATTATATGTGTATATGTATAGAACAATACATACAGTTAGAAATATATTAACAAATTTTTGCATCTGCAGTAGATTTATGAAATAATATTTCATTATAAAATAAAATGGAAACAAAAGTTAATAAGGAGCAAAACAAACGGAATTGTTATACATTTCTTTTTGTTGAATGGAATGTGAATTGTGAGAATCAGTTTGGGAAAACCATCACATTGCACATCATAAAGAAACACAATAAAAATCACAGTAAAAGATGTTAGAATTAACCACATGATAAAATAACAGGTAGAATTTGCCAAATGCTAATTGATTGTTTTTCCAAATACTTTACCTATGGTATCTAATTTAATCCTCACAATAATTCCATAAAGTGGAACTACTTACATTTTTAATTCTCAGACGATGATATTGAAGTCCTCAGAGTTGGAATTACTAGTACAACATTGCACACATGGTAAGTGTTAGCCTGAGGTTCATCTCCCACTGTATCAATTAAACTCATTCTATTCTATGACTAAAATACCAGCACTTAGTCTACAAATTCTAGGAAAATTTCCCAGAATTATTGTGTACACTCATAATATTTCACTTTATCTTTGTTAGAAAATAGGGAACTGTAATATGAATACTCAAAGTTCATAATCAATGAATACCTCCCTGGTGAAAAGAACTGCTAAAGTATAACATTCTTGGTTTCTAGGTAAAAATAGCAGAAATCATATTCTATCCCTTCACTCAACACTGACTGCCTGGGGACCCTATCTTTGTTTAACACTGTCTTACTGAAAGAATGACCTCCCCAATTCCTGATGGAAACAGACTGCAGGTCTTATGGACCAATCATTTCCACATTGTAGCTCAATTAAGTTGTTTACCATTAGAAGTATTTTAATTGCTTTTTATACCCAACATTTTGAGAGAAAGGTACTACTTTAAAATGCTATTAAAATAAGACATATAAAAATCACCTTTGACTCTAGATAAATATTTTACCTTTCATGTACCCAAAAATGCAGTCTGACCAATCATTAATGTTAGGAATGAGAGGATAAAAATCATAGACACCAAGACCTAAGTATGAATTAAAGCCTCTCCAACTTGTGAATACAATTGGTTTTAAAAGACATAAAGAGCTGCGAAGGTGGCTCAGTGGTAGAGCGCTTGCCTTGCATGCGTGAAGCCCTGGGTTTGATTCCTCAGCACCACATAAGCAAAAAGAAAAAAGCCACAAGTGGCACTGTGGCTCAAGTCGAAGAGCACTATCCTTGAGCTGAAGAGCTGAGGGACAGCGCCCAGGCCCAGAGTTCAGGCCCCACTACCAGACCCCCTTCTCCCCCAAAAAAGACATAAATACTACTATATTTGTTCAAAATTTCTCATGATGCTGAAGATTCAATTGTAAACTGTTAACAGTTGAAAATAACTCATTTTCTTGGGAGTAGGAAACAAAACACAAGATTAATCCTAATCATTTCCAAAGACATTTATTTACACTAC